>NC_081293.1:103281309-103594986 GCF_030435805.1 Mustela lutreola
CTAAGACTCTCGGAGGACACCAAGCAGAGTCAATACTGAAAAGATCTCTACTAGGTATATAATACTCAAACTGCGGAAAGTTAAAGACAAAGAAAAATTATTGAAAGAAACCATATGAAAAAAGTATCTTGCCTATGGAAAAATGATATAAATTACATGGTTTTTCATTAAAAACCAAGTGAGCAAAAAGAGAATAAAATATTTTAAAAAACAAGCAAAAAAAAAACAAAAAACAAACAAACAAAAAAAACCAGCGCAAAATTGTCTACCAGCAAAATAATCCATCACAAGGAAGAGAGGTGATTGGGTGATTCAGTCAGTTAAGTATCTGACTCTTGGTTTCAGATCAGGTTATGACCTCAGGGTCCTGGGATCCAGGCCTTTGTTGGGCTCTGTGATCAGCAGGGAATCAGTTTGAGGATTCTTTCTCCCCCTCACTGTCCCTCTCCACCCCCACTGCAGCATTGTCTCTAAATAAATAATCTCTCTAAAATAAATAAATCAATCTTTTTCTTTTTTTTTTTTTTTTTTTGTTAAGTGAAGAACTAGTTTCTCAGCCAATCAAAAGGAGGCAATTGAGGGGGAGGAGTCAAGATGGCGGAGAAGTAGCAAGCTGAGACTGCTTCAGCTAGCCGGAGATCAGCTAGATAGCTTATCTAAAGATTGCGAACACCTGAAAATCCATCGGCAGATCGAAGAGAAGAAGAACAGCAATTCTGGAAACAGAAAAACAACCACTTTCTGAAAGGTAGGACCGACGGAGAAGTGAATCCAAAGCGACGGGAAGATAGACCCCGGGGGGAGGGGCCGGCTCCCGGCAAGCAGCGGAGCAACCGTGCCCAAAATCAGGACTTTTAAAAGTCTGTTCCGCTGAGGGACATCGCTCCAGAGGCTAAACCGGGGCGAAACCCACGCGGGGTCAGCGTGGCCTCAGGTCCCGCAGGGTCACAGAAGGATCGGGGGTGTCTGAGTGTCGCAGAGCTTGCAGGTATTGGAACGGGAAAGCCGGCTACAGAGACAGAGCCGACAGTGAGCTTGCAGCTCGGTGTTACCTTGAACCGGTCGCAGGCTCGGTGAGCTCGGAGCGCGGCCGGAGGTCAGGCAGACAGGAGTAACTGGGCGCTGTTCTCTGAGGGCGCACTGAGGAGTGGGGCCCTGGGCTCTCGGCTCCTCCGGGCTGGAGACCAGGAGGCCGCCATTTGTATTCCCGTCCTCCCGAACTCTACGGAAAGCGCTCAGGTAACAAAAGCTCCTGAAAGCAAACCCGAGCGGATTACGCACGCCGGCCCCGGGTAAGGGCGGTGTAATTCCGCCTGGGGCAAAGACACTTGAGAATCACTACACCAGGCCCCTCCCCCAGAAGATCAACAAGAAATCCAGCCGAGACCAAGTTCACCTACCAAGGAGTGCGGTTTCAATACCAAGGAGAGCAGCAGAATTCCAGAGGAGGAGAAAGCCAAACACGGAACTCATGGCTTTTTTCCTGTGATTTTTTTTAGTCTTGCAGTTAATTTAATTTTTTCTTTTTCATTTTTTTTTTCTCGCCTTTGGGTAAAAAATTTTTTTTAACTGTTACCTTTTTCTTTTTTAACAATTTTTTACTAGTTTATCTAATATATATATTTTTTCTTTTTTACATTTTTCTTAGGTGTTTTCTTTTTTAAAAAATTCTTTTCTTTTCTTTTCTTTTTTTTCTTTTCTTTTTGTTTTTTTTTTTCTTTCTTCCTTTTTGAACCTCTTTTTATCCCCTTTCTCCCCACTCACGATTTTGGATCTCTTCTAATTTGGTTAAAGCATATTTTCCTGGGGTTGTTGCCACCCTTTTAGTATTTTACTTGCCCCTTCATTTACTCTTATCTGGACAAAATGACAAGACATAAAAATTCAACACAAAAAAAAGAACAAGAGGCAGTACCGAAGGCTAGGGACCTAATCAATACAGACATCGGTAATATGTCAGATCTAGAGTTCAGAATGACAATTCTCAAGGTTCTAGCCGGGCTCGAAAAAGGCATGGAAGATATTAGAGAAACCCTCTCGAGAGATATAAAAGCCCTTTCTGGAGAAATAAAAGAACTAAAATCTAACCAAGGTGAAATAAAAAAAGCTATTAATGAGGTGCAATAAAAAATGGAGTCTCTAACTGCTAGGATAAATGAGGCAGAAGAAAGAATTAGTGATATAGAAGACCAAATGACAGAGAATAAAGAAGCTGAGCAAAAGAGGGACAAACAGCTACTGGACCACGAGGGGAGAATTCGAGAGATAAGTGACACCATAAGACGAAACAACATTAGAATAATTGGGATTCCAGAAGAAGAAGAAAGTGAGAGGGGAGCAGAAGGTATACTGGAGAGAATTATTGGGGAGAATTTCCCCAATATGGCAAAGGGAACGAGCATCAAAATTCAGGAGGTTCAGAGAACGCCCCTCAAAATCAATAAGAATAGGGCCACACCCCGTCACCTAATAGTAAAGTTTACAAGTCTCAATGACAAAGAGAAAATCCTGAAAGCAGCCCGGGAAAAGAAGTCAGTAACATACAATGGTAAAAATATTAGATTGGCAGCTGACTTATCCACAGAGACCTGGCAGGCCAGAAAGAGCTGGCATGATATTTTCAGAGCACTAAACGAGAAAAACATGCAGCCAAGAATACTATATCCAGCTAGGCTATCATTGAAAATAGAAGGAGAGATTAAAAGCTTCCAGGACAAACAACAACTGAAAGAATTTGCAAATACCAAACCAGCTCTACAGGAAATATTGAAAGGGGTCCTCTAAGCAAAGAGAGAGCCTACAAGTGGTAGATCAGAAAGGAACAGAGACCATATACAGTAACATTCACCTTACAGACAATACAATGGCACTAAATTCATATCTCTCAATACTTACCCTGAATGTGAATGGGCTAAATGCCCCTGTCAAAAGACACAGGGTATCAGAATGGATAAAAAAACAAAACCCATCTATATGTTGCCTCCAAGAAACACATTTTAAGCCCGAAGACACCTCCAGATTTAAAGTGAGGGGGTGGAAAAGAATTTACCATGCTAATGGACATCAGAAAAAAGCAGGAGTGGCAATCCTTATATCAGATCAATTAGATTTTAAGCCAAAGACTATAATAAGAGATGAGGAAGGACACTATATCATACTCAAAGGGTCTGTCCAACAAGAAGATTTAACAATTTTAAATATCTATGCCCCCAATGTGGGAGCAGCCAACTATATAAACCAATTAATAACAAAATCAAAGAAACACATCAACAATAATACAATAATAGTAGGGGACTTTAACACTCCCCTGACTGAAATGGACAGGTCATCCAAGCAAAAGATCAGCAAGGAAATAAAGGCCTTAAACGACACACTGGACCAGATGGACATCACAGATATATTCAGAACATTTCATCCCAAAGCAACAGAATACACATTCTTCTCTAGTGCACATGGAACATTCTCCAGAATAGATCACATCCTTGGTCCTAAATCAGGACTCAACCGGTATCAAAAGATTGGGATCATTCCCTGCATATTTTCAGACCACAATGCTCTAAAGCTAGAACTCAACCACAAAAGGAAGTTTGGAAAGAACCCAAATACATGGAGACTAAACAGTATCCTTCTAAATAATGAATGGGTCAACCTGGAAATTAAAGAAGAATTGAAAAAAATCATGGAAACAAATGATAATGAAAATACAACGGTTCAAAATCTGTGGGACACAACAAAGGCAGTCCTGAGAGGAAAATATATAGCGGTACAAGCCTTTCTCAAGAAACAAGAAAGGTCTCAGGTACACAACCTAACCCTACACCTAAAGGAGCTGGAGAAAGAACAAGAAAGAAACCCTAAGCCCAGCAAGAGAAGAGAAATCATAAAGATCAGAGCAGAAATCAATGAAATAGAAACCAAAAATCAATAGAACAAATCAACGAAACTAGGAGCTGGTTCTTTGAAAGAATTAATAAAATTGATAAACCCCTGGCCCGACTTATCAAGAAGAAAAGAGAAAGGACCCAAATAAATAAAATCATGAATGAAAGAGGAGAGATCACAACTAACACCAAAGAAATACAAACTATTATAAGAACATACTATGAGCAACTCTACGGCAATAAATTTGACAATCTGGAAGAAATGGATGCATTCCTAGAAACATATAAACTACCACAACTGAACCAGGAAGAAATAGAAAGCCTGAACAGACCCATAACCAGTCAGGAGATTGAAACAGTCATTAAAAATCTCCAAACAAACAAAAGCCCAGGGCCAGACGGCTTCCCGGGGGAATTCTACCAAACATTTAAAGAAGAACTAATTCCTATTCTCCTAAAACTGTTCCAAAAAATAGAAATGGAAGGAAAACTTCCAAATTCATTTTATGAAGCCAGCATCACCTTGATCCCAAAACCAGACAAGGATCCCACCAAAAAAGAGAGCTATAGACCGATATCCTTGATGAACACAGATGCGAAAATACTCAACAAAATATTAGCCAATAGGATTCAACAGTACATTAAAAAGATTATTCACCACGACCAAGTGGGATTTATTCCAGGGCTGCAAGGTTGGTTCAACATCCGCAAATCAGTCAATGTGATACAACACATCAATAAAAGAAAGAACAAGAACCATATGATACTCTCAATAGATGCTGAAAAAGCATTTGACAAAGTACAACATCCCTTCCTGATCAAAACTCTTCAAAGTGTAGGGATAGAGGGCACATACCTCAATATCATCAAAGCCATCTATGAAAAACCCACCGCAAATATCATTCTCAATGGAGAAAAACTGAAAGCTTTTCTGCTAAGGTCAGGAACACGGCAGGGATGTCCATTATCACCACTGCTATTCAACATCGTACTAGAGGTCCTAGCCTCAGCAATCAGACAACAAAAGGAAATTAAAGGCATCCAAATCGGCAAAGAAGAAGTCAAATTATCACTCTTCGCAGATGATATGATACTATATGTGGAAAACCCAAAAGACTCCACTCCAAAACTGCTAGAACTTCTACAGGAATTCAGTAAAGTGTCAGGATATAAAGTCAATGCACAGAAATCAGTTGCATTTCTCTACACCAACAGCAAGACAGAAGAAAGAGATATTAAGGAGTCAATCCCATTTATAATTGCATCCAAAACCATAAGATACCTAGGAATAAACCTAACCAAAGAGACACAGAATCTATACTCAGAAAACTATAAAGTACTCATGAAGGAAATTGAGGAAGACACAAAGAAATGGAAAAATGTTCCATGCTCCTGGATTGGAAGAATAAATATTGTGAAAATGTCTATGCTACCTAAAGCAATCTACACATTTAATGCAATTCCTATCAAAGTACCATCCATCTTTTTCAAAGAAATGGAACAAATAATGCTAAAATTTATATGGAACCAGAAAAGACATCGGATAGCCAAAGGGATATTGAAAAAGAAAGCCAACGTTGGTGGCATCACAATTCCGGACTTCAAGCTCTATTACAAAGCTGTCATCATCAAGACAGCATGGTACTGGCACAAAAACAGACACATAGATCAATGGAACAGAATAGAGAGCCCAGAAATAGACCCTCAAATCTATGGTCAACTAATCTTCGACAAAGCAGGAAAGAATGTCCAATGGAAAAAAGACAGCCTTTTCAATAAATGGTGCTGGGAAAATTGGACAGCCACATACAGAAAAATGAAATTGGACCATTTCCTTACACCACACACAAAAATAGACTCAAAATGGATGAAGGACCTCAATGTACGAAAGGAATCCATCAAAATCCTTGAGGAGAACACGGGCAGCAACCTCTTCGACCTCTGCCGCAGCAACATCTTCCTAGGAACAACGCAAAAGGCAAGGGAAGCAAGGGAAAAAATGAACTACTGGGATTTCATCAAGATCAAAAGCTTTTGCACAGCAAAGGAAACAGTTAACAAAATCAAAAGACAACTGACAGAATGGGAGAAGATATTTGCAAACGACATATCAGATAAAGGACTAGTGTCCAGAATCTATAAAGAACTTAGCAAACTCAACACCCAAAGAACAAATAATCCAATCAAGAAATGGGCAGAGGACATGAACAGACATTTCTGCAAAGAAGACATCCAGATGGCGAACAGACACATGAAAAAGTGCTCCATATCACTCGGCATCAGGGAAATACAAATCAAAACCACAATGCGATATCACCTCACACCAGTCAGAATGGCTAAAATCAACAAGTCAGGAAATGACAGATGCTGGCGAGGATGCGGAGAAAGGGGAACCCTCCTACACTGTTGGTGGGAATGCAAGCTGGTGCAGCCACTCTGGAAAACAGCATGGAGATTCCTCAAAATGTTGAAAATAGAACTGCCCTATGACCCAGCAATTGCACTATTGGGTATTTACCCTAAAGATACAAACGTAGTGATCCAAAGGGGCACATGCACCCGAATGTTTATAGCAGCAATGTCCACAATAGCCAAACTATGGAAAGAACCTAGGTGTCCATCAACAGATGAATGGATCAAGAAGATGTGGTATATATACACAATGGAATACTATGCAGCCATCAAAAGAAATGAAATCTTGCCATTTGCAACAACATGGATGGAACTAGAGCGTATCATGCTTAGCGAAATAAGTCAAGCAGAGAAAGACAACTATCATATGATCTCCCTGATATGAGGAAGTGGTGATGCAACATGGAGGCTTAAGTGGGTAGAAGAAGAATAAATGAAACAAGATGGGATTGGGAGGGAGACAAACCATAAGTGACTCTTAATCTCACAAAACAAACTGAGGTTTGCCGAGGGGAGGGGGTTTGGGAGAAGGGATTGGGATTATGGACATTGGGGAGGGCATGTGATTTGGTGAGTGCTGTGAAGTGTGTAAACCTAGTGATTCACAGACCTGTACCCCTGGGGATAAAAATATATGTTTATAAAAAATAAAAAAAATTCTTAAAAAAAAAAAAAAAGGAGGCAATTATTGCCAGGAGACCTGGCCTACAAATAATATTAATTAAATAATATGAAAATAGTTTCCTCAGGGAGAAGGAAAACAATATTGTTCAGAAATTTAGATTTTCTAAAAGAAAGAACAATTAAGAGAAATAATAAATAAAGGTATTTTTAAATTTTTCTTATTCTTAACTCACACAAAGAAAATAAGATAATCTGATTAGGCTTATGTTGGTTAAAGAAATTGAATTAATAACCAATGATTCTCCAGAAAAGAAAGTAACAGGTACAGGTGGTAAATTTTCCCAAGTAGGGAAGAACTGTTGTCAATTATCTGCAATCTCTTCCACAAAATAAAAGGAATAAATAAATATCTCTTCCAGAAAATAAAAGGAAAGTATTTCTTAAGTAATTCTAAGAGAACAGTATTACTCTAATACTAAAACCAGACAGAGGTATTCTAAAATGGGAGCACCACAGATAAATGTATCTCTTGACCTGAGATGCAAAACTCCTAAACAAAACTTGTCAAATCAAATCCAAAAATATAAAAAAATATGATACACTAAAAAAGGGAGACGTATAACACACATGCAGAAATAAGTCATAATTTAAAAATCAGCATAGGGGCGCCTTGGTGGCTCAGTTGGTTAAGCATCTGCCTTTGGCTCAGGTCATGGTCTCAGGGTCCTGGGATCGAGCCCCACATGGGGCTCCATGCTCGGCAGGGAGCCTGCTTCCTCCTCTCTCTCTGCCTGCCTCTCTGCCTACTTGTGATCTCTCATTCTCTGTGTCAAGTAAATAAATAAAATCTTAAAAAAAAAATCATTGTAATTCTCCACATTAATAGGCTACACTGATTTTAATTAAAATTTATATGGAAAGGCAGAAATGCAAAAGGCAACACAGTATGGATGTAGAGGAAGGGGAAAAGGTAGAAGGAAGAGGAGAAGGTGAGAGGGAGGGAGAAGCTCAAACAGAGGTGGGGAGGGAAGAAGAGAGGAGAAATGAGGGAGGGAAAGAGAACGGAGAGAGGGGAGACGACAGTTCGGGAGTCACACTATCCAAGTGCAGAAGTTACTAGAAGATTCAGTAATGAAGCATTGTTGTATTGCCCAAAGAATAACAGTATGCAGGGGATAGAACAGAAAGACCAAAAGGAGACCCATTGTACAACGAACTGATTTTTGACAAAAGAGCAAGGGGAATTCAATGGAGAGAGCATTTTCAACAATGGTGCTGGACCAAGTGGAAAACTGCTTGCCAAAAAATGAACCTTGACACAGACCTTCCTTAAACCTTCCATAAAATATTAACTCCAAGTAAACCACAGACTACTGTGAAACACAAAACTCAAACTTTCAGGGGAAAAACAAACAAATGCAGGAGAAAAATCCAGGTGACCTTGAGTTTGGCAATAGTGTTTTAAGATATATACAAAAGGAAATTAAAAAAAAAAAAAAAGAAACTGATCATTTGGACTTTATTAAAATTAAAAATATTTGTTCTACAAAAGATGCTGTTAAGAGAATGAAAACAAAACAAAACTATTTTGTCTGGGGGAAAATAATTGCAAAATAAGGTATTGGGACAATAAGGTAATAGGACATATATCCAAAACATATTAACTGAAAAGATTCTTAAAATTCAATAATAAGAAATCAAAACCCAAGTAAAAAATGAACAAATATACCAACATGTACCTCACCAAAAACAATTTACAGAGAAAATAAGCAAAGGAAAACAAGCCCTTAGGAAATTGCAAATTAAAATCACAGTGAGATGGGACCACACATCTATTAGAATAGCTCAGTGTGATGGGTAATTTCCTGTCAACTTGGGTAGGTCATGGTGCCCAGTAGTTTGGTAAAACACTGGGCAAGAAGTTGCCACTATGGTATTTTTAGATGTGATTAACATTTAAATCAGTAGCCATCAAGTACTGCAGATTTGTCTTCAAAGAATTGGATTTGCCTCATCCAATCAGTTCAAGGCCTTAGGAGTAAAGACTGCAGTTTCCTGAAGAAGGAATTTAGCCTGAAGACCTGCCGAAAATTTCCAGCCGGCTTGGCTTGTCCTGCAAATTTGTCTCAAGACAACAATGTTAACTCTTCCTTGTGTTTCTAACCAGCCTGTTTGCCCTGTGGATTTCAGACTTGCCAGGCTCCACAATCATAAGAGCCAATTCCTTAAAATAAATGATCTCACTCATACATCTTACACACACACAAACACACACACACACACATGCACATACACATATACATATTGACACATGTAAAATACTCATTAATGTATATATCTTATTGTTTCTTCTTCTCTGGAGAACTATGATTAATGTTCCTGCCTGAACCGATCAAGGACAAGCTTATGAGGTAATAGGAACTCTCGTGCATTTTTGGTGTGGATGCAAGATGGTTCAACTACTTTGGAAGACAGTATGGCAGTTTCTAAAAGACCTAATGTGATGAGGGAACAGAAGGCAAGCTGAGAACAGTCAGAAGCTAACCCCCACCCCACCCCCATGAGATACCTGTGACTTCCCTCAGGCACTCTTGGCTGCCCTAAAGGAAAAACAAATATTTAACCTTTAGAGATCACAATCCTGCAGGACCAGAGTCTCCCTCTGTATACACTTGTCCTAGTGATTTACAAGGAAGAGGCTTTCTTATCAATAGCCTAACTCCACAGACACATAACTTGGTTTCCTGAAGCCCTAACATCCCCGTCCCCTCCATAAAATTGATGGAGGCTGAAGCAGAAGGAAGTGTAAATAAAATTGAATTTCTCTTAAACCTGTAGCCCATTGATAACGACCTGTGAGAGGAGGAATTCGACATTCCTCCTCCAGGAAGCTCCCAAATACATTTACATTAATGCCTTACTAGAGGGGTAAACAACCTTAACTTGACAATCGCAAGGCCTCCTGTATCCTGTGAGTCTTTAATGTATGAAAGTTTTTTATCTGGAAACCTCCCTTATTTCCTTACCTCCCCCAACCCCATAGTGCATAATCAACCACCCTTCATGACCCCAAGGCAGCAGCTCTTTCTGTCTATGGGTCCCGTCCCCATGCTTTAATAAACCACCATTTTGCATTAAAGATGCCTCAATAATTCTTTCTTAGTCCTTGGCTCCAGACTTTGCCACATTTTTTTTTTAAGATTGTATTTATTTGACAGACAGAGATCACAAGTAGGCAGACAGGCAGGCAGAGAGAGATGGGGAAGCAGGCTCCCTGCTGAGCAGAGAGCCTGATGCGGGCTTGATCCCAGGACCCTGAGATCATGACCTGAGCCGAAGGCAGAGGCTTAACCCACTGAGCCACCCAGGTGCCCCCAGACTCTACCACATTGAACCTCACCTGTAGTCCAAAAACCATATCAAATGTCGTCTTACCATGTGAGTCAGTAATTCTACCTCTAAGTATTTACCAAACTGATTGGAAAACGTGTATCTTCTAGGAAACCTGTAACTCAGTGAGCAGAGCAGCTTTGTGGATAATTACTAGACACTGGAAGTAGCTCCTATATCCTGTAATAGATGAATAGTGAACAAATTATGGTTCATCCGTACATAGGGTATTTGTCCAAAATAAAAAGAATTGTGCTATCAAAAGATCTAGATGAATTTTAAATGTGTATTGCTAAATGAAAGAATCCTCTCTGAGAAGATTATATACTGTATGATTACATTTCCATGACATTCTGGAAAAGCCAAAACTATAGCAACATAAGGACAGCAACAGCTGTCAAGGCAGCTTGTGGCTCTCTACTGACCTGCTCCCAGTTAAACTGGTGGAAGAAGAAAAATCAACCATTTAAAGCCTGTGGAAATAATCCTAAGGACAAGCAGCAAAGGAAGAAATATCAATTCAAAAAAAAAAAAAAAAAATCCATGACAGGTCAGCAAGAGAAGTGAGAGTCTGTAATATCTGAGTGAAGCCACTCTCTCTGTCTTGAATCCCAGGTCTCCCAGGCGGAGATGTGCCCCCAGTCCCCAGCAGCAAGGGCATGGAGCTCCCAGCCCCCTCATGTCTTTCTTCATGGAGAACACACAACTCCAGGATTTCTCATCCTGCTCACAGCAACCCGTCCCTGAGGGGAAGCCCTGGGTGAGTGTGATGGAGAGATGGGGATCTCTTCTGCAGCTCCCCCCAATTATGCAAGAAAGTCTCTACCTTGAGGTGGGGTAGACGGTGGGAAGCTGATGGCAAAGCAGATGGCTTGATTCTTCTTTCCCAAGAAATGAACTTTATTGGCAAACATGGTGGAAAAGTTCAAACCTAAAAGTAATCTCAAGGACGGTGGAGGTCGTAGTGAAAGGAAACGGGGCGGGGTGGGGGATGCGGGGGTGCATTCCTGGTTTTAACTAAGAGAACAGCCTGGGCTCCAGAGGGTATGGTCTGACCAGACCTTCTGGTGTCAGAACTAGACCTCAGAGGGAATTGCTACACAGAAGTCACGGTGCGATTAGGTATATTTATAGAACAATGTAGGTTCCGGGGCAGCCAGAAATACAGCAGATGGCTGTAGTCAGGTGAGAGAGAGGGAGAGCTTTACCAGCAGCAGTGCGCTGCTAGGGAAATTGCTTACCCAATGCGGGACCTCCCTGGGAGCAAAGTCAACAGCATTGAGGCAGAAGGGAAAGCGGACAGGGCAGGGATCGGGACTGGGAGGTAGTGCAGTCTCCCTCCTGCATTAAAGTGATCCAGCCAGTTAGCAGAAAGTAAACAAACTAACAACAGTAACAATATTGTTTGCTTTTATAGTGCCTATTTTAATGTGTATGAGGGGTATCTCAATGCAGTTTTTTTTTTTTTTTTTTTAAGATTTTATTTATTTATTTGGCAGAATGGCAGGCAGAGAGAGAGAGGATGAAGCAGGCTCCCCACTGAGCAGAGAGCCTGATGTGGAGCTCAATCCCAGGACCCTGAGATCATGACCTGAGACAAGGCAGAGGCTTAACCCACTGAGCCACCCAAGCGCCCCTCAATGCGGTTTTGATTTGCATTTCCTAATGACTAGTAATGTTGAGCATCTCCTGTAACTGTTAGAGATTTCTGTTTCTTCTTTGGAGAAAAATCCTTTCATTCCCTGTTTTGTTTTTGAATCAGGTTATTTGGGGTTTTGGATTTTGTTGTTGTTGAGTTTTAGGGATTCCTTATATTTTGTGACTATCAATACCTTATCAGATATGTAATTTTCAAACCCTTTCTCCCATTCTGTGTGTTTCCTTTTACTTTCAACCTTTGTTGAAATCATTTGACCACATGTGTGAGGCATTAATTCCAAGCTCTCTGTTCCATTTAATCTGTTTATATGCCTCTCTTTTTACCAGGGCCACTCTGTTTTGACTACTGTAGTTTTGTGGGAAGTTGGAAAATCAGGAAGTGTGAGTTCTCCAAGTTTGGTTTGTTCATCCTTTTCCAAATTATTTTGGCCATTTGGGAGCCCTTGAGATTCCATATGAATTTTAGGATAGGTTTTTCTACTTCTCCAAAAAACAGTGATTTTTTTAAATCATTTGTAATATTGATATCTTAGTAATATCCAGTCTTATAATCTATGAACATCTGCAATTATTTATATCTTCTTTATTTTTTTCAGCAAAGTGTTAATATTTTATAGCTCTCATTGTTTGAGTTCTCCCTCCCTTGCTTCAGTTAATTCTTAAGGATTTTATTCTTTCTAAGGTGATTGTAATATAATTACTTTCTTCATTTCTGCTTTGGATTGTTTATTGTTAGTGCACAGAAATGTAACTGATTTTTGTGTGTTACTTTTGTATTCTGCGACTTTGCTGAATAGGTTTATGAGTCCTAAAAATGTGTATGTGTGTGTGTATTTCGGCATGTGTGGAGTATCTACAGAGTTTTCTACATCTAAGATCGTATCATCTGTGAAACAGAGTGCTTTTATTTATAAGCTTTTAAATAGAGATAAGTTCACTTAAAAAATTTCCAAAATTATTCCCTAAATATTTTTTTCTGTTTTTCAGTTCTCATGGGTTCTATTTTATTGAGAATGTTGCCACCAAAGTCATTGTCTAAAAGAAAACTCTGATAATTCCTTTCCCCTGGTTATAAACCTCTAATGTCATCCACTGACTACAGATTCAATTTCCAACTCCTGCCAGTGTGCAAGATGCTTTCCTCCAACTTTTTTTTTTTTTTTCTTAGATTCCCCTCTAGACACTTAAATCATGTGTCTTAGGTCCCCATCAGTCATATTTCTTACTACTTCTGCCCAACATTTCATGTTCTTTTATTCCATTGTGCTTTTCACAAATATTATCTTTTCCGGGTATTTTCTTTTTGCTTATTTATTTTTGGTTGTTCTGTTGTTTTACTCGGGAAACTATACTTTGTCCAGCAAGATGCAGTGACAATGCCATCTAATCAACAAACCTTTCTCACTGACCAAAGAGAATCAGCTGCTTTCCCTATCTGAATTTGCATAGTAATATGTGCAGATGACTAAACAAACAGCAGTTTTATATCGTAATTTAATATCCCTTATTTTCTGATAGAAGAAATGAAAAAAAGATAAGTTTTAAGATGAAGACACTGAGTTAGTGAGGAAAATTTGCCCATTTTTAATAAAGGTGCATTCTAGAATTTTTAATTTACATTTTGTATGACCTAACCACATTATTTTATTTCCTACTGAGTTATATAGCCTCAAATTAATGTAACATTCATTCAACAAATAAATGTTGTTTTATGGGTAATTTTCTGGAGCTCAATACACAAAGGGTCTCATAAAAATGAACACTGTTATTGGAAAATATTTACTAATACAATGTTTCATAACAAAAGATTCCATTTCTTGAGTCTACTGATTAAAAGCCACTCTGGTGCTTTGTATATACTTGAATTTCACAGCCACATTTTCAGACTGTCCTCATTAACCCCACATTTTAAATGGAAACTTGAGAATGAGAGAACTAAATAAGCTTTAATTCATGCTGTTTTTTTTTGTCAACCTTTGGAACCTGCAGTCTTTACCAATATGCACTACTTCAAATTGGATGAACTGAAATCCTCGGTGCATATGTTTTGCTACAACATACTTCATAAAAATAGCTTTTAAAAATGATAAGGCATGAATAATCCTTATTCTACAATTACTTTTAAAATATTTAGAGCTGGTAGAAATGTTGTTAGAGCTCAAAGGAAAAGAAGTACAAATTAGAACACCCCTAAGACCTTCGGGACATTGACCTTGGGAAACTTCTCTCCCATTCTCCTTTACTTGTGTGGTGAGCTTACTATTGTCCTCTGCTAACTGCATTCTACAGAAATCAGATTATACATTCATTGTTGGGCCTGGAAACACACTGCCTATGCTTAGGTATCTCATGGAAGAAATTAGTAGCTTCCAACTAGTTTTCATTCCTATGATGAGGATTTATTTTCCAAAGCCCTCAGTGAGTTTGCTCCTCTCCCTGCTGACTCTTCTCTGGCACTAAACAGTGCTTTTAGGGTTCCTTTTACATGTACTTTCCCAGGCTGAACATCTCCTACCCTTTTAATCCTTCTTCACTTTATCTTTCTGCCATCTAATCACATTAAAACAAACCTAATTATCACTGAACCCTCCTGTGATAGGAAATAAATTTTAAGAGGAAAAAAAACTATTATAGTCCAATCCACGTAAACATGTTATATTTTTGATGAAAATAATCTTAAAAAATAGTTTAAAGGTAGTTAATGATCATTTAACTACGATCATGTAATAACATGGCTGGTTTACGGCTTCAAGAACCACTATGCTTTTTAGTAAAAATGGGCTAAGAAAGAGGCCTCAAACTTAATTTTGGATTTTTAATCTCCCCTAAACTATTTTCTCTTTGAAGCAAAAGCCCTGTGAGCCCTATAGGAACAGGTTGGAGCGAGGTGGGAGGGGGGCAGTGGTGGGAATTCTGGGAAGGACTGACTCACTGTGCCTTTAGGTAAAACACTGGTAAAGGTTATACTCCTTCGGGGGTTTTATTAGGGTTCCATTTACGAAGTTCTATAGACTCTTTTATTTTAGTGCAGTTTTGTAGAACTTGCCTGTGCTAATAACGAGGAAGGAGAGCCCTTGTAAATTACTTTTATTCTCAGTTCTTCAAATTTCGTAATAGCTTGTTCAACACTAATAATTCTAGGACAGATGCTCAGTTATTTTGCCATGAACAAAGCCAGAACTTTTGTGACTCACATTCTGTCTCTTAAACATGAATTATTCTAAATGGTAACTTCAAGGGTTTGTTCTTGACATTCCAGTTAGAATGCAATGACGGTCACCTTTATCCTTCAAATGACTCATCGTATAAGAAGTACTATGTAGGATTTACTCCTTTCTTGTCACCTTCCATGTGCTTCCCAACCTTAGGACTTCTATCTTTCTGCTATTTGACGAGAAAACAGGAGCCTACTTTTACCCTTCGGGATCACACTGTTCTGTGGCAGCCAGCAGTAAGATGTAGTAAGAACGGCTGAAGAGGCATAAAACGTATTCACTTAAACTCTGACTACAGGGGCACCTGGGTGGCTCAGTGGGTTAAGCCTCTGCCTTTCAGCTCAGGTCATGATCCCAGTGTCCTGGGATCATGGGATCATTTTGTTTTCCCATTTCCCTGGGATCAGGCTCTCTGCTCAGCGGGGAGCCTGCTTCTCTCTCTCTCTGCCTGCTTCTCTGCTTACTTGTGATCTCTGTCAAGAAAATAAATAAAATCTTTAAATAAATAAAAAATAAAATAAAATCCGACTACTACAGTAAACAGACTGATGAACCACATTTTACACCTTAAAATTGCCTTTGTCAAGTTTTTAGAGGTTTGAACTTGAAAGTAAATTTGGTGCTGGCACAACCTACCTACCGTGGAGGGAAATACTGAAATGCTTAACATTTCCTAGCAAAGTGGCTTAGAACCTGGTTTAACTCAAGCTTCTACACTTTCTACTTGTTTAGTGAGGCTTAATATTTGCAATATAAGTAAATGCATATATATATAATCTTTGTGTGTATATATGTGTGTGTGTATATATATACATACATACATATATATGTAGGTGTGTGTGTGTGTGTGTGTGTGTGTGTGTATATATATGAATGCTCACATATATGAATTCTAACAAACGTTCCCCCTTGAATGCTGGTAAAAATCTTTGAATTAATAACTATATAATTACAAATTCCCATCAAGTCCTAGGGAATACTCGAAAGATTGTTTAACAAATAATCTCTCTGAACCTATAAAAGATCCCTCATAACCCCTCTCCAATGCTGGTTCCTTCTCTTGCATTTTCTTACAAAATGATAATGACACAAAATAGCTTGCCAAAAAAACAAAACAAAACAAAACAAAACCAAAAACCAAAAAAACCTCCAAAAAACACAATTGAGGCTAAAAGAACTATTCTAAATTTGGGCAGGGGCTACAATATGTCATTTTTAAATCAGAGCAGTATTAACAAGCCCAGTCAAGGATTTTTTTATCTCTGTGTTTGACTGTTACTTTCTTTTTGGATACATTCTAAACACTGTGAAGTTACATATTAGTTTGTAGATTTTTTATTGTGTACAAATGGTAACCCTGGAGATTATGGGTTTATTGCCATGTAAGACATTAACCTATTCTGTGTCTATCCAATGTAGCAATCTTATTTTAATATGATTTTTAAAACAAAAACAAACAAAAAAATACCCACCAGTTCCTCAGATATTGTATCCTTTCCATATTTGTAGAAAGGGAATGCTTTTGACTATTTTGAAATTTAATTTTGACTGTGATTACTGTCATTCACACTGATCTCTTATGGTCAGCTGTAAAGGGTTGTTTCTAAATGGCCATCGGGGATGTGAATTGAAGTTGGCTGTGCTGCCAGGGTTTTCTCTGCTGCAGGTGCTAGCCATCAAGTGATGATACCCCGGCCCTCTCTATCCCTTCTGAAGGAACATAATAATACTTTGTTTAAAGAGACTTACCCTACCACCTCATCATCTAGTAAACAGATATTGTGTGCCTATCATTAAATGAACACTATACACAATTTTGAGAAAACAAAGCAACACTGAATATAATAGATTTCAAGGAATTATCTTGTGAGTTCATTTTTCAAACGCACCCATCCCTTTGCCCTAATCACCAACCTTTTTAACACACACACAGCCATACCATCTTTTATTATTTTCTTTTTGTTATTTAAAAAGAGAGTCAGAATGTATTTATTACTTTTTTAAAGGCAATTTTGCCTTCTCTAACAAACCTCTGTATTTTACTGTCTATAAGAGGATGGGCTTTAATATATTCACTCAATACCTACTCCAACCAGACCACTCACTTAGCTAACATAAGCTTGGCTTAGGATTCAAGGAAGAAGTGTTTCCTGATTGCATAGAAAACAATCTTTGGCAATGGGGACAAAAGTCATCTCAGTGTCCATCTTGGTTTTCCTTAGAAAGCCACACACTATTGAATAACTTTTGTTTGAGTATTTTATACTTTTTGTTTAATTTACATAAATGCATCCCTGGAAACTACAGCTAGTTATTCAGAGCTCTGATTTAACTTGTCTGTGACTTTTGGTTATAGTGGACAGTCCAGGGACACATCATCTGCCAGACAGAAGGAACTGCAAATCCAGATGTCCTGTATCAGTAATGAACTTGCCAGGTTTGAGAAACAGGAAGGTTATTATATTGAAGAGTGATAATTGAGAGGAAAATGTCAGGGACTGGGTTTGGAGACCATATCACATAGGGTCCTGGCAATAGGGTGAGGATTTTCTAAGTTCAATGGGAAGACCAAAGGGTTTTAAAAAATTGCATAGGATAATCTATTTTATGTTAAAATAAAGACAGATTAATCTGCTTTAGTGTTGCCAGATATAGCAAATAAAAATATAGAACACAGGGGCGCCTGGGTGGCTCAGTGGGTTAAAGCCTCTCCCTTCAGCTCAGGGTCCTGGAATGGAGCCCTGCATTGGGCTCTATACTAAGTAGAGAGGCTCCCCCCGCCCCCCACCGCCTGCGTCTCTACCCACTTGTGATTTCTGTCAAATAAACAAATAAAATCTTTAAAAAAAATACAGAACGCATACCCCATACAATATTTGGGACATATTTATACTTAAAATATATTCTTTGTTCATCTGTTTCAAATCTAATGCATTGTCCTATGTTTTATCTGGCAACTCTCTACTGGTTCTGTGTGGAGTATATATAGGGGGAAACAGTAAAATCAAGAACAGTCCGAGGACTAGGATGATAATCCCATGTGAGAAATGGCAGCAAAAAGGATGTTGGCTTGGGGGTTTTGGAAAGAAGGGATTGTAGGGATATTTTGTAAGCAGAGCTGATGGTGTTAGAATAGACAGTGAAGTTCTAATAGGATACCTGGAGGTCAGCAAGGAGAAAGTCATGGCCAGCTATGGAGAAGATTAGAGGCCTGTCCTGGCAGCACTCCACAGAAGTTGAATCACATGAAATAGGCCCAAGATGGAGGTATCATGACAGGAGACCCTTGACCAAATTAGGAAGCAAGAGCACCAAACTGCTTCCCCACGCCAAGCAATTAGTCACACACACACCCCCCAACACCTGCTGATAAAAGATGGAAACCCGAACCAGGGAGGTAGCTGACTCTCTCTGTCTCTGTCTCTGTCTCTCTCTCAGTTGCCTACTCTCACATTTTGAGAATGTAAAGTTTTTCCACTTCAAAAAACATTACCACATGTGTTGCTCATCTGCTGTGTTGCATGTCCATCTTGAATTCTTTCTTGTGACAAGACCAAGAACCTTTGGCAATTCCAAGATGGGTTGGATCAAGACTTCAGGGTCTGGGGTCTCCCCAGTAAGTGTAACTTACTGATAAATGTATTTAAAGGTGATTCATATGGGATTAAAAATAGAAATGAGAATTCCATAGTTTAGTCTTCCTAAACTGTATCTAAATGTTGTTCTACATACCTTTGATTATTTTATATCTTTCTTGGGGCCTCTTTGTTCACAAAATGCACAACTGATCCATTGAAGTTTTAATCTGTTGTTTTAAGTACTGATCCTATATTGATGGGATTGTCGATAGAAGAATAATATTGAGGACATACTGGAATTTATAAACAAGATAACAGAATGCTAGATGGTAGCCCCTATTTCAAAGAGAAGAAGGATATTCAAGTGGCCGTGAGAGCAAGTTGATGGTGGTAACCTGTCAGTCTCTGCAAGCTGCTAGTCTTGGGAAGTGCCACCATGGAATAGAGGGCACCAGACACCAATAAGAACATAGAGATCTGAGCAGGTGGAAATTAGAATCAGTGAGTCCTAACAGTCCATCGGAGCAGAAACCAGAAGACCTGCCCTCAAGAAAGAGGTTCTTCAAGAACTGTAGAAGCTAAGGTAACCCCAGATTTAGGGAAAAGGTTCAGGGTTCATGCTGGAGTAATAAAGACAGCCAACCAGGAGCACAGATGACCAAGCCCAGAGGCAGCACTGCCCCACACTGCCCTATCTGTGTGGAGTAGGACCACATGTCTACTGGGTATCTGTTTTCATATCAATATAAGTCATGCAAACTCACCAATAAACAAAATATGCTCTACCAATATGGTCACCAGAAATACATTCTTGCTGACAAAATTAATGTCTGTTAAGCTAGTTTTTCATGAATGAAAAGGGGTGAAATATTGAGAGGATAGCTGGAATATTGCCTGGGCCTTGATCTTCAAAGGAGCTGACAATGATTGAATGAGTAATAATTAAATTAAAGACATTCATAAATCATATTATTTTACCTTTATTCCACAAGATTTATTTTTTATCCTCATTTCAACAAGTTCACCAATTATGTGATTATAATCAATGTGTTCACATCATTTCTGTGGTACTGTCAGTAATGAGCCAAAGAATTTAAAATCAAAGTGTAATTGTATTTAAAGTGAAAATAATAAGAATATAATTCCATGCAAATAGAATTAAACACAAAAAATAAGAAGTTACAAACATTTTCACATTAACCGAGTTCTATTTCTTCTAAAATATTCATAACTGTCTACTGAAATAAAAATTCAAGCTTTGGCTCTTGGCTAAGCCAGTGTAACAGAGACAGCATAAGCCTTCCTACCTGAAACAAAAAAATATACATTAAAAACTGGTCTGGAAGACACTGGACATGAGGTAAACCAAGAGTAGTGATCCCTGAGAGATGAAAACCACAGGGGGCGAAGCTGCAGTTGCCCCAGCCTTCCACCAGGAGAGACAGGGGCAGAGGATGTGGGGCTGGGCAGGGTGCCTGGGAAGGAGCATCTGGGAGAACAAGGCAGTGAAGTTCTCACCTTTCAAGATGCATAGAAGAGAGTCCACAATCCCTTTCCTTTGTTCAGCTCTAGTGTCAGGAAGCTCTGCCAGGCCCAGGAAGGAACCATCCAAAAGGATGAAAGGTGATAGACCCTGATTTTCATACAAGCTTGAGAATGGTGTTTTGGGGCTTTCTCCCAGCAACCAGGTAAGAAAACCTCACGGCTTGTGGGATGCTGGATACGGAGAATATGTTTCCCATAGGGAAATGTTAGAAGGTAATCAATGCATTCTTAATAATGATGAGAGAACAGAAGGCTGTCCGAAGACAAAGTAGAAGCTGACACCATGCAACCTTCCCCACCACCCACCCCTGGGTGGGACTTGGGTGACACTCTCCCAGGATCTCCCAACTATCTTAATGTTAATGCCTTGCTATAGGGGAAAAACAACCTTAACTTTGACAATGGTGAAACTTCTGGTATCCTATAAGTTCTCTTTAGCATACGAAAGTTCTTTCCAAACTTCCCTTTTTCTTTACCTCCCCCAACCCCATAGTATGTAGTCAGCCACCCATTGTAGTCAGCAACTCTTTCTGCCCTTCTCTGCTTTAATAAAATCACTTTTTTTTTGCACCAGAGAAGTCTTTTTTTTTTTTTTTCTTAAGATTTTATTTATTTGACACACACAGAGAGAAATCACAAATAGTCAGAGAGGCGGGCAGAGAGAGAGGGGGAAGCAAGCTCTCTGATGAGCAGAGAGCCTGATGCGGCACTCGATCCCAGGACTCTGAGATCATGACCTGAGATCATGACCTGAGCTGAAGGCGGAGGCTTTAACCCACTGAGCCACCCAGGCGTCCTGCACCAGAGAAGTCTTAAGAACACTTTCTGGGTCATCAGCTCTGGACCTCACTTATTTTCTAAAACTTTATCAATAATGGTAATCGTTTCATGAATATATGGACGTATATCTTTCAAAACTTTTCAGGTTGTTCACCTTAAATATGTGCACTTATTGCATGTCAATTGCACCTCACAGTTTCCCTTGAAATTTACAAAGTAAATGCAAATTATTATCAATCAACATGTGAACCATAATTTAAAATATTTAAGTTCAGCTGGAATTAATACTTAAAAAACAATTGAACCTTAAAAGTATTCTTATAAGAATAAAGTTTTGTGTCCATGTCCTGGTCGCTGAGAGCTATTAGTTTCATGGTTCGTATATGGCATCCAAGCTCATATATACATACCAGTTAGGAGAAAATGTAATGGTTTCATCTTACAAAAAGCCTTGTGCCGACTCTGCAGCATGTCACCAGTTACCTCCAGAACTGTAAACTGGAACAGAAGAAAAAAAGTAGAAAATGGATTCCCCACAGGTCTGGGAAAAGAAACCCCATTATGCAAGGAACCCGGGGCAACCCTGTTTCCTGAGAGAGAGCTTCTTCAAGTTCACTAGCTGGTCTCTCATCTAGGTTCTGGGGTCAGCCATACTCCCCTCACTTGGAGTCACTGTCCTAACTCAACATCAGCAACTTCCTGGCTTTCGGTGCTGGTCAGCTGTTATTTCGAAGATATGAGGCCAGTGACTAGGAGAGGTGCCCCTCTGGCCATTAACTGTATTAGTCAGAAGACAGAATGCCCTGAGAGGCGGTTCTCCTGCGTTAGTGTCCAAGCAAGACCACTGGGAAGGATAAACATTCAGTTCTCTAGTAAACTTATCCTTGGTCTATTTTATGATAAGCAGGAACATCTAAGGCACAAAGCTCAGGGCAGGGCCCCTCTAGCTGGGTTGGATGTACAGGCAAGCTAGAATGGCTGGCTTTTTCAGTCAGTGCTGAGTCACATAAGCTATTTCTTTTTCTTTCTTTCTTTCTTATTTAAAAACTATTTCTCATAAAGCACTTTACAAATTCCTCTGGTTAATGGCCAGGACCTAGGGTAGGAACAAGTAGATCCACTTGAGGGTAATGGATATTTCCAATGGAAAATGAAAGAGAAAGAGGAGGAAAAGCAGATACTTCTCTGAGTAATGCATTAGTGTGGTCTGCATAAAATATCCCTGGTCCCAGTAAAATGACTTTATTTTAGCTGATTGCTTAAAATTACCAAAATACTGTGTTTTTCTTTTAAAACATGATTTCACAGAGGGTACTAGTTTACCTGGTACCACTAACAGAGAGATCCTGAGAGATGCTCTCTGATTAAAGAAATTTCTGGACCCTCAAAGGAATGTAATTATGCAGATTTTGGTAAATGATATGCAAATCACCTTGTAAATAAAGTGTGCAAGGGATGAGAGCAAAGCTCCCAAGCTGTGACTTGTCAGTCTAAAGCTGTTTAGTGGAAAACGATGCAAACCTGATGCAAACAAAAGCTGAATTATGGAGGCTAAACCTTACCTTCTACATCTCTTTTGGAAATAATTGGATTTGGGTGTGATAAGTAGTTATTTTGGCTAACAAGATAGAAACATCTCCCTGGTTATCTTGAATACGAAGCAATATGGATTTCTCTGCTATAGCCACAGCCCAGTCAGTATGGCATTGTTTTTAGGCATAGCTTCGGAATGGTAGTAATGAGCCTCCAGTCCCTCCTCAGCCATCACTGGCCGTCACCTCTTCAATATTTCTTGATCTCCCTTGGGGCTCAGCTTTCCTGTTTATGTTATTGCAGAGATGAAACTGTTAATCTATGAAGCAGCAAGACCTGGCCCTGTGCCATACCAAGTGTTCTATGCTCCGTCACAGCTCTTACTTGTATTTATCTCTTTTTAAAATAAATTTGTTCAAAGCAATCTATTGACTCTATTGGTTGGTTGTATAAGGATACATAAGCAATAAAAACCTTAAATAAAAGTAGCATATCAGAAAAGGCACTCGCACACCATCAGAACCTCTGAAGAAATCTTCACAAATACAAAACAGAGAAAACTGGGTTTCATAAGCAAAAGGAGGCAGGAAGATCAGAGCTGCAAACCCAGAAGAATAGAGTGCTCAAAGTCCACAAGGAACAAACACGCAAAATCACACATAAATCAGTTAGGTCCACAGTGCTGTTGATTTCTCCTCCTCCACTGGGTCTTCCCAGTGTCTGCCTTCCCTCCAGATGAAATTATGAGCATCAAAGGTGGATGGCCAAGCTGGGGCTATAGTGAGTGATGTCTCCTGAGAACCAGAGCTTTCGGTGACTCCAGCCTTTGGTGAGTCATGAAGATTAAGCACCGTAAAAAGAGACCACCTTGTTTAAGAATGACATCCTTTCTAGAGTCCAGAGTTGTCCCTCCTTTGTTCCAAGTGCAGCTTGTCAGGATAAGGATTGTCCCATTATCAAAGCAACCCACACAGCTCCCTTCCCTCCAGTCAACTAATTAGTATTCCATTTACAACTATGAATCCACGGTAAAGGACCAGCAAGCATATGAAGAAAGCAAAGAGCCTCTAGAAATGGGCCAACAGACCCTAGAGGAAACAAAAATAATTAAAGTTTCTAAGAGAGTTTAAGCGTATTTTAATTAGTATCCTAAAAAGTGCTCAGTTTATAAGATAACCATAACAATGGATTGGCCAGAGTGGTTTTGGTCCCAAGGCCCCTTCCCAGAAAGAGAGGAGGCAATGTCCGACGACATTTTTTCCTGCCGTACTCTAGCATCTAGAAGCCAACGATGCTGTTCAGCGCTCTAGAGTACGCAGGACAGGTGAATACCTATGTAACGTAGGAGGGAAGTTAAACATTCTGATTCTGTGAGACTCAGAGCCAGGCTAGTGATAGTGATTTTGATAATAAAAATAAAGTGCATCTCCAATGACTCAGATCTGAAGAATAAAGATATCAAAAATAAGAGAAAGAAAAATGCCGTCAGTCATGAAGGAAAGATCCAAGGTGACTCAGATCTATTAATAAGCACATAAGCAGCAACAACTAAGGAGAACGAATGTCTTCCAGAGTTTGAGTTTGAAAAAGCTTATGCTGTGTCTATCTAGCTGGGTTAATAAAGATGACCCATGTTTATAAAAATCCTTCTGAAACTAAAAATCTATTATGATAATGAAAAAGATAGAATCCCAAAAGGAGCTAAATGTGGGGGAGATAGAAAAAGGTTAGATGCAGCTTACTTTCCCAGAATTTCCTATAAAAGGGATGTTAGATGAAGGGCAATGCTTTTAAAATTATCAGAGAAAATTAGAACTACATTTAGTAATCAACCTCATGAATTTTGAAGACAAATTTAAGACATGCAACAAAGAAAAGTTATTAGAAAACAACAAAAAAAGTTAGTAGAAAGCAAATGTATGTTTTGAATAATAATTAAAATTCTCTTTTTAAAATCTGAAAATACAAATACTGAAAATAACATTATTTTATTAACTAATAGTTATGTAATATTTTTCCTACATTTTTTGGGATGTATACTCAATGATTGTCTTGTTTCTATTAAGACTTATTATGAATCTCAGTGTTTAAAATTGAATCAAGTTAGATAGACTGAACAATTTAAAAGCTGGGGAACACAGAAATAGATTTAGATATATGTAGACACTTGATAGGCAGCACTGCAGAGCAGAGAGAAGTAGACCGTGGTCTCAGTAAAGGACTGGGAAATGCTGGATAGCCACAGAAAAAATGAATCTTAACTCCTCCGTCATTCATATTTAAAAATTAAATTACAAGTGCCTTCGAGATGTAAAGGTAAAAGACAAAATAATAAAGCTTTTTAAAAATTTATCTTTATAACTTTGGGCTAGGGAAAGCTTTCTTAAACAAGTCTCCAAAAACACAAACTACAAAAAATAAAAAGTGGATAAATAGGAGTTAATAATTTCTATTCATTAAAAAAGTTATATAAAAAAGAGTGAAAAAATAAGCCACAAAGTGGGAAAAGTGTTGGCAATGTACATAACTATAGAAAGCTCATAACCATGGGGTGCCTGGGTGGCTCAGTGGGTTAAGCTCGCCTTCAGCTCTGATCATGATCTCAGGGTCCTGGGATTGAGCCCAACATCGGGCTCTCTGCTCAGTGGGGAGCCTGCTTCCCTCCCCCTTCCCCGCCTGCCTTTCTGCCTACTTGTGATCGCTCTCTCTCTCTCTGTCAAATAAAAAATAAATAAATAAATAAATAAATAAAACCTTAAAAAAAAAAAAGAAAAAGAAAAAGAAAGAAAACTCATAACCAGAATGTAAAATTAGCTTCTAATATTCTAGAAGTAAAAGTCAGTGTGCAAACGAAGAAAATTGTCAAAGATTCAAATAGATGATTCACAAGAGACTATTTAAAGGGCCAATCAGCATACACAAAGGCACTACACCTTATTAATATACAGGGATTGCTCACTAAAATTTAAAAATGCAGTGAGATACCAGTGCAAACCCTTCAGAATATTGGAAACTAAGGATTGATAGTACTCAATGGTGGTGACAATATGGGATAACTTCGTGCACTACAGGTGGGAACATCAATTGGAAAACTAGTTTATACTCTAACGTTAAATGTAAATACACTTATGTGCCAGAAATTCTACTTCCAGTTCTGTACACAATAGAAATGTACCTATAGCAAAAGACAGACTAATGAAGTCATAGTAACTTTATTTATATGGCCAAAGTGGAAATAAAACCAATTTCCTCTAAAAATAGATTCAATACATACACTTTTATTAAAAAGCATACAATTGAATACAATCTTTTATTTAAAAATTTTTTGAATCAATGCATTTTTTCCTTTTGCAGAGCTTTATCAGGGCTTCGACAGTTAACAGGAGCAATTTGTTCTTCTGACTTGGAATATAATATTTGGCTTCCTTCTAGAAGGGACTTTGTGCAAGTCCCTTGAAACCTGTGCCACATGATGACTTTCCCAAGTCTTCATTCATCTCTGCGACTTGCACTAAATGTTAAGTAGAAAACCACATTCTCATGTCTTTAGCATTCATTGCCATCCTTAATTCTAGTGTTTCAATTTGTTCATTTGCACTGCATTTGCAAGAATGCAAATAATTTTGGGGCACATCTGTGGCTCATTTGGTTAAATGGTTGACTCTTGATTTTGGCTCAGGTCATGATCTCAGTGTAGTGAGATCAAACCCCATGTTGGGCTCTGGGCTGACCATGGAGCCTGCCTAAGATTCTCTCTCTCCATCTACCCCTATCCCTGCCTTCTTCTTCCTCTCCCTCTCTCTCTCAAAAAAAAAAAAAAAAAAAAAAAAAAAAAGAAAGAAAAGAAAAAAAAAAGAAAAAGAAAAAGAAAAAAGAATGCAAATAATTTAGAATTTCTATTCATTCTTGATTATCTTTTTTCTTATAATCTTTTTTACTTAGTCTTTTTTTTTTTTTTTGAGGTTTGTTCAGGATCAACATATGCAAAAACAAAACAAAACAAAACAAAAACCCAAAAACCTAACCAAAAAACAATTTTTATTTCCTAACTTACAGAAATCCTTAAAGCTGGATATTCAGAATATGGCTTATTGTTTTGACACATAACACAAATGAAAATTGTAAGATTGCTTTTGTTATCTAAGCTCTTTTGAAAGCTGTCTTCCTCAATTGTGAGAACAGGGTCACCTCCTTCCTCCCAGGCTACTTTTTATTTCCCCCCTAACTCTGTCACTTCTAGGTTAGTTTCTTTTTGTCCTACCTCCACTTTTCCATTTTCATAGCTAAGCTCCTTCTCCTTCTTATTCTTCATTAGTAAACTAAGCAGTAGAATGTTTTGGTTCCTGTACAAGAGATTTCAAGTTGCTGCACCACTCACAGTTCTTTCTATGGGAAGATAAAGCCCTTTCCTGCTTGTCATGCAGCCTAATGTTGTAGAGAAACTCATGATTGTCCAAAAGCAGGTGATCTTTAGAAGCTATGCTCTGTTATAAAAGACAACGTATGTTACCTTTTTG
The DNA here is from genome assembly GCF_030435805.1 of Mustela lutreola. Classification (NCBI taxonomy): domain Eukaryota; kingdom Metazoa; phylum Chordata; class Mammalia; order Carnivora; family Mustelidae; genus Mustela; species Mustela lutreola. Next base: position 103,308,444 of record NC_081293.1, read on the forward strand.
AAGTGCCTGAGCTAGGAAATATGAATGGAGTTGTCACTTACGAAAAGGTGAGCTATGGAAAATGGAGTCCCCATAAAGATATAGTTAAGACTCAGGGTAATTGTCTTTTCTTTCTATGCTTTGCAAAGCAGATCAACACAGGTAGCTCCCATGATATCATAATGAGGTTTGGCAAAAGAAAGAGTTGTGAATTGGAGTACTCATTTTTACACCTTTTCTCCAATGCTCTTCTAATTCTTCTCTCTACCCTGCTATCTACCCTGGGTTCTGATAACGATTCTTTCTGCCTTTCCCTTCAGATATGGGAGAAGGAGTAATGGTTCAAAGCTGTTAGTAATCCACTATACAAATGTTCTCCCATGATTTTTGTATGTCTTGCCCACAACTTTACCATGTTATTGAACTTCTTGATAGGCACCCATTGTGAGTGCTTGTTTGAGCCATCTGTTTCCTGCTGGGATGATGACTTACTTATAAGGGGGGAAATAAAATGATAAAGTATATGGGCTGCTAAACTTAGTAACCACCATTAAGTAAAATAACAAAAATGGAGAGTCCTGGTTTTGATAGATTATATTTTCTCCCTAAAGGGCACACAAATCATGTTAATATTCTTCCTTTAAAAATAACTCTTGTATGTTGCTTGGTTAATTAATGGCATTATCAAGCCTAGAAATCAAATCTATTGATTTAGTTCACAGCTTTTAAATCATATATATATATATATATATATGTGTGTATATATATATATATATATGATTATATATATATATAATTTTTTACCTCAAACATTTTTTTATTTTATTAATTTATTTTCAGTGTTCCAGAATTCATTGTAAATCGTATATATCTTATTTATTATCTTTTTTTTTTTCAGGTAGTTCACCTAAGTCACTTGAGATTTTTCATAGTATGTACAAAGCAACATGCATATCCAGATGCTTATTATTTTCCTAGGGGCTGGGGTTTCTCTTTAGAAATTGCATAGATTTTTTTAAGCACCTTTATTCTGTTCAATTATTCAGATGATTCCACTATTCCAAATATAAGAACAGTAAGACATGTGGAATTATTCTGGCAGTTAAAATAGCTGCTTTAGTTATCAGATAAGTAACAATAGTGTAAAGATATTGAACCTTACAATCCATTTCAAATTTAACAGCATTTCCCAATGCCTGTGGACACTTGCCAAGTCATGAAATTATTTTCTAAGCCATCTCTAGCCTAGGGTTACTTATGAAGGAAGAACCAAGACTAGACTCTTTTCATTAGAGATATCCGCATTGTGCCATGGTGAACAATAGGTTTTACTTTTCAGATGTAGCAGACATGTTTGCTTGACTCTCTAAGATTGTTTTATGCTAACATCAGTTTTTATTTAATATAAAAATATGTTCCATGTGAAACATAAAATAAGTCAGTCCAACAATAGCTTTGGCTGACACGTGCTATAAAACATAGTTGATGACATACAGTCATGTCTTTGTGCCATAAAGCAGGTTTTATAGCATTATCTCTCACTGGCACCCATGTGAAGAAGAAAAATGATGGTCAAATAGAACAGAAGCTAACTTTTTTTTCCTAATGTACAAATCAACTTCTTTCTATAAATTCAACTTGGGAATGTGTCCCCTAAGCATTGAAGCAATAAGTTTATCTGCATACATTTTTGTTGTAGTGGTTTAAATGAATTTGCTCAGTAAATTATATTGTTACTGCCATAAGAACACCCAAGTCATGTTGTTCTTGTCATACATGATGACATCACCTCCATCAACATCTCTACATGATTATGTTCTTACATCTGATCTACCTTAGGTGTCATTGTCCATTCTCCTAAGGGGCTTTTTTTCATTTTTTATGATTTCATTAGGATAACAATCTCCTTTTGGAATAAGCATAACCTAATCCTCTTGGACTCTTAAGTGAAAATTAATGATTACAGAATAACTTCAGAAAGCATGAATGAATATAATCTAGTTTGTAATTTTTATTTTATTAATTTTTTAACTTAGTTCAGAATAATGTTTGAAAAGAAGAAAAACATCTCTCTCTGACCTCCTGAATCAATGTACAGTTGATCATTGGCTAGTTTAGAGCATTTTGTTTGTGAGACAATCAGTTCAGTGGTAATAATAAAAGGCCTAAGTAATATAATTTCTTCTTTGAAAAAAATATGTTTAGGATAATAAAATGACCCTATTAAAGATCTGCAATAGTGTCATAATTTTTGAAAAGACAGGACTATATCTATCCATCATCTCTCCATCTACCATCAGTCATCTATCATCTACTTAACCTATCTACCATCTATCATCTATATCTATCATCATCTATCTTTATTATTTCCATTTTCATACAACTTAAATCAACATTCAGTTCACTGTTCGAAAGAGAACCAATACTTAAACATTTTTAATTAGTTTGTGAAATGAGCAAGTGAGAAAAATATTTGGTATATAATGTATTTTGTTATGATAATCACCAAAAACAATCTGGAAAGATTAGAACTTATCAAGGTATATTTTATATTCTACAATGTGAGAATCAAGATTTTATGAAAAAATGATTATCTAAATTGCTTGATAAAAGTCTTGATAAGCCATAATTTGAGAAATTCTGATAAAAGAGACCAAATTAGAAAATGATAGAAGACAAAGGAAAAAAGTTATCAGGGATTCCCACAGAAAAGAACTGAGAAGAGGATCAAGAGCTGTGGTACAGATTAGCAAGTCCATCAATTACTGAAAGTAATTATATTTTTTAAAATAGCGAAATAACTCATGTTTCATAAGAGTATTTGACTACTTTTACAATATAGAGACACAAAGAGATATAATGCATTCAGAAACATCAATCCAATAAAAAACATGAGTCAGAAAGTCTCCTGGCTGGCTCAGTTAGTAGAGCATATTAACTCTTGATCTTAGGATTGTGACCTCAAGCCCCATGTTGGGCATGGAGCATACTTAAAACAAAACAAAACCCATGAATCATTAAAGTATGTATCAAAATCTAAGCACATATATATAAATGTGTGACCCAATGAGCCTAAGAAGGCAGTCCAGCTGCTGGAGGTAGGCACCTGAGTGCACTGGGAACTTGCAAAACACAAATTGCTGCGCCATTGCCTTGGTGTCTGATTCGGTAGTCTTGAAGAGGATGCACTGAGTGCTGTCCATGTAGAAGCCAACTTGGGTGGTCCCTGCACCCGAGTCTCTTGGTTCCAATTTTCCCAAATAGGATCATTTATACTTCCTGGGCTAATTCAGTGCTAATTGAGGGACCGGAACCAATTTTACTTTATACATACAATGACAGGTTATATGGATACTTATGCCTGTGGTTAAACACTAGTAGCTTGAACTCATGTTTATATCAGTATTCTCCCAAAACATCACAGGAAGGAATGAAAGTGTTAAACAACTGAAGGAAAAGAAATATCTATGAAGATTACAGCCCCAAAGATAACAATGCAATTTGGGGGACAGGAAGGAGATGGAAGATACCAGTCATTTTAGAAAACTACAGGAAAGTGAAACCTAAGGGTATGTGATGGGGAAAGGCAGCAGGAAGCACACTCAGAGAACATTAGCAAATGTTAGGAATGGGAGGAGCCATATACATGGGAAAGTTAAGGTTGCTGATTATCTCTTACTAAAGGAAGATTGGGGGAGGGGATAACAGATTCCTTGCCAACTTGTAAGCATCCAGATATCCTTCCTTCCTTCCAACGACAGAGAATAGGACAGAACTTTGCTGGGAATTTGAATTAGGTTGGGTCTTGGGCACACCAGGCAGTTAGGAACAAAGGTGAGCTTCTGCATAAAAATAAATGGTGATAACTCCAGACTTCACTTGTTTCCTAGCTCAGAGGAAGCCAGGATTATAGCTTCCAGAAACCATCGTGGAAGATTCTTCTCTGGTTAAGTAATTGTTTCAAAAGAAAGTTATCAAAAACACTAATAATTTTGAGTTTCCTCAACATAACAAATTTGGCTTTGTCTCTTCACACTATGGTAAGGACCAACATTTGGTCAAATTAATTATGCACACACTTTCCTCTGTGCTTCTTAGCACTTTTTTCCACAGCACCAAAGAACACACAGGGATCATCAGAGTAGGAAAACCCTTCTACTATAAAGACAGAGGCCAAAAGAAAAAAGCGAACAAAAACCACCCAGAGCAAGCAGAAAAAGGCAACAAAACATTAAAAAAGAAAAGGACAAAACCCTATTAAAACCATCAACAACATATTTCATCCATAAAACAAATGCCATTAAAAGAAGACATCAAATAAAACATACAAAATATACAAAGAGAGATCAGTAATTTAAAATATGACAGAAATTAAAAATGTGCTGGAAAGAAAATTAAAGTTAAGAAAATCTCGGGGCATCTGAGTGGCTCAGATGTTAACTGTCTGCCTTCGGGTCACGTCAGGATCTCAGGGTCCTGGGTTAGAGACGTGAGATAAATTCTATTCCGGAGATTAAATACCTAATGATACGAGTGCTGGTAGACAGAAAACAAGAGAAGAACAAGAGTCAAGTTGTCAAAGAAATAATAGCGGAGAACAGATCCTGACTGAAAGATGGGAGTATAGATTGATGGGATTGACCATGTTTCATATAAATAACAAGAAAAGGACAAATCAAGGAATTAGAGGAAGAGGAAAAGAAACCATTCTCTCCAGGAAAAGTGAGACAGGGTTGCCAGGCTGTGTCGAGCACACATTAGAGATGAGTGAGTTTGGCAACACTCGACTGCTCACAGGCAGATGCCGCACAAATGGAGGAGTGGGGTCATTGTGCCCTGAATTTATCATGGGACATCCTAGATAATATGACTCTTTTATTTAAAAAAAAAAAAAAAAAAAAAAAAAAAAAGTAAGAACAATGAAGAAGTTTGGAAGATCATGAAATTCAAATCGTGTACTGAGGACCATTATTTCGAAAGGCATTGGGAGGTAGTGAATAAAGCCCATGAAGTGGACGGTGTGAAGTGGTGAAGATTTTTGGAGCACATGTGTCGGACGAAGTGACCTGAGAATTGTTGCAAGACTAACATATCTTTAAAATTTTTTTTATTAAAAAAAAGACAAAAAGAAAGCAGTATTCACGCTACACCACAGCGCTATGAGTTTCAGAACACCAGGATGTTTTTTTTTTTTTTAAGATTTTTATTTATTTATTTGACAGAGAGAAATCACAAGTAGGCAAAGAGGCAGGCAGAGAGAGAGAGAGGCAGAAGCAGGCTCCCTGCTGAACAGAGAGCCCGATGCGGGGCTCGATCCCAGGGCCCTGAGATCATGACGTGAGCCGAAGGCAGCAGCTTAACCACTGAGCCACCCAGGCGCCCCACCAGGATTTTGTTTTAATCCTAAAATCTTCTTGAAAGAAAAACAAAGGAAAATCCAAGAAAAAAGGTGGCTCATTTGATTGATATTAAGTTCTTCAGTGGCAAGGCCAGAAGCCAGAAGACCGTTGGGCAAAGCCCTCAAAACAATGAGGAAAAATGATTTCCAATTAAGATATCCATTATCAACTAAATTCCCTATTGAATGAAAACACAGTATACCCACCCAGATCTCCTAATATGCATCCCGTGAACAATGAAGCCAGTCCAGGATGCTCACCTTCATGCTCTAGACCCACACCTTCTGAAGGTCTCAGCTAAAGAGAGGAAGCGAAGGAATCCAGGAAAGGAGACATGGCATCCTAGAGCAGAATGATGGGAACCGGAAGCTTTAGGAGAACAGAAGGGCAGTAGATGTAGGGTGTGCCCAGGGAAGAGTGATATAAATGGATGGTTGGTTCCAGGAAAAAACAAAACAAAACAAAACAAAACAGCCAATTAATTGCTTAAATTATTTGAAAATATTTTAATGCATTCACTGTTTCTTCATTGCTAATATAAACACATAATAATTTAACTTAAGGAAAAAATAAGGCAGTTATTTGTTTCAGGTTAAGAATATGCAAAAAGGAAATGTAATTATGACATATTATTTGGCACAGTTGCAAAAAATATTGAGATAGTCATAACCACTGACTGAGCAGCAACAAGGAGTAGAGGGAAAGAATTGTGTGTGTGTGTGTGTGTGTCCATATTGTAGCTTTACATGTGTATAAAAGACTTTAAAACTTTAACTTCTCTATTGAAAAGATAACAGAACACACTAAAACTAAAAAAAAGAAAAGAAAAGAAAAAAGTAGCTCTAGAGTTATACAGAAATGCATACAAGGCAAAGAAAATAGTTTAAAATAACTGAAAAAGATGAAGTCTCGTGAGCAGAAAATAGGATTGAGAGGGGAAAGGACAGGGAAGAAGGTATTTTTGTTAGAATACAGAAAGTGTAATTTGACTTTTTAAGTTTGTCTATTTAGTATATTAAATTTTATATCTGATTTATATTTTTATCTTAAAATAAATTAGGGACAAAATAAAAGACAGCTGATTTATAATGAAAACCATTTAACCCTTTTTTATAAAAATTTTATGTGAAATTTAAATGAATCAAACTTGTTTCAGGGCCCTTTCCCGAACCATTAATGTCATTTCCAGAGTAAAAGAGAGTGAAATATAATTCCTTTAACTTTCTAGAAATGTAAATCCACCTAAAACCATGTCATTACAACAAGGAAGCTTGTTATTAATCATAAGACCGGGCTTCTGCAGTTATGAGAAATGAACTCGTTCTCCATGAGCAATTATTAACTGTTAAATCCTGGATGGCAGCTGCGAGACAGACAATGTGGGTGCTGTAAATAGAACAATTCTATGATTTTTCATTTAACCTCTGAGCAGCTTATCTCTTGTGATCAACTGCCTATGGAAAAGATCAGGCTAAGAATTTCATTTAAAATAAATGGCATCTTACCAGATGGCTTTCATTGCAAATAATGTAACAGCAAGGCACAGAATTCATTAGCGTTGAGAGAAAAGTCATGACGAAGAAAAAACAGAGAAAAGATGGGCAAGCCAAATGATGTAAAGTCAAATGAATAAAAAGCAATATTTTTAAACTTACGCCCTAATTTTCTCTGTATTTTTCTTATCACTCTCACAAAGATTTAATGTGGGGGTGGGGGAAAATGGTGCAGACTAACGATGACTAGAGACAGAGATTATCTTATACATGGTATGAATTATCTTTGTATTTTGAACATTCAGAAAATTCATTTGAAGAATTTTCTAACACATAATATTAGTACTTAAATTATGCAGTCAGGACAAGTTTTCGTAGACTATTGGATAAGTTAGATGAAACTATTTTCAATATTTTTAATTTGTAACTTGAAAATATGGTGTATTTTCAATATTGCCTTCTTCCCTAAGGTCAATTAATTGTAATTATCCGTATGTGAGCAGAGTATTTTGGAGGTCCAACAGTGAAATTCTTTGTACACAATTATAGGGAATGTTACCCAATTTGTTTCTATATTATTACATATAGATTGATTAAACGTATTTATAAAGGTACAAATCAATGCTTTGTTTCCTTTTTTTAATAGATATATCATTCTGTGAACGATTCAAATCTACATTTTCTAGGTCTAATCCACAAAGGTAACATAACAGAAAATAAAACGCAATCGGAAATGTCTTGTATAGTGAGATGTAGTAATAGTTAGGAAACCATAATGAAGTAGCATTGTTTTAACAGCATCTTGGGGAATGTATAGGATTTAATAAGGAAGAAGGAGGGAGGTTATTTTAGGGCGTTATTTTAGATATGATTCTGGAAATTCACATTTAGATCAGGAAAGCATGAGTTTTGTTGAGAACATGAATAGACTTAGACGCGTTCGAGGAAAAGATGACCACTAGGAATAAATATGTCTGGAAAAAGATACATATGTTGAAGGGGACCTGAAAAACTCCTAGCAGATGGCTCTCACAGACAAATGCAATCTGTTTTTTAAGGCAGATCCCTTCCTCACTCACCCCCCTCTGAGCACTTGGTCAAGCACGTGCAATTATTCCTTGGGTAGCCTTCTTTTAAATTGTATACAAATCTTATTTTAACAGAACAGTTTAAAGTAAAAGAGGTTTAATTGACAAGAGTAGAATACAAAAGTGCACTTAATAGAATGGAAACCTTCGGATAGAGATGTCGACCCACAACTTCAGAAATGTTATGAATGATGGCATTAACTATCATTTTTTTTTTTACAGAAATATGGATGACATTTTCAGATACCTCTATTGTTCTATCATCCTTGATATGTATTATGTTCTGTCTGGCTTCAAAATTCTATGCAGACCTATTTCCTTTCATTTTCGAACTGGTCATGTCTTTAGTGAAGAACAGATATTTCAATTTGTGAAGGTTTTCAAACTTTCTTTTAGGATAATCTCAAAGGTTAGATTTTACAATACCAAAAAAAAAGAAAAAAAAAACTTTAGGTTTCCTTTTCTCCTCAGTTTTATTGAACTATAATCAACAAACAAAAATTATATATTATATATAAATATATATATAATATGTTAAATATATATTATATGTATTTAAGGTATACAATGTGATGGTTTAATGTGCATATATACACATTTTATATACATATGATATATGTATACATAATACATATATACATACACACACCCACAAACACATACACATATATATACACTTTATTCGATGGTCACCATGATTAACCTAATTAATATATCCATTACCTCACACTTTATTTATTTTTTTTTTCTTTTGGTGTGGTGGGATCACATAAAAATATCTTCTAGCAAATTTAAAATACACAATACAGCATTACTTGCTATACTCACAATGCTATACATTAAACCTCCAGGTCGTATTCATCTGAAAAAATTGAAGGTTTGTAATTTTTGGCCAGCATGGTCCAGGCATAGGGGGGTACTTGCCTTTCTTTGCCTGATTTATTTCACTTGGAATATTTTCCAGGTTCATCCATGTTGTCAGGATGTTAGGATTGCCTACTTTTTCATTGGCTATTATTCTATTTTATTATAGTTACATATATATTTCCTTTTAGTACATATTATATTTCATATTATATTATAGTTATATATTGTTATAGTTATATATTATATATAACTTAGTTTAACTATATAAATCAATATAAACATATAATATATATTAATAGAAATACAAGGTTTTGACATAGATTTGATATCCTGTAACAATAATGAATTTGTTTATTAGTTCTTATAACTTCTTGGTGGGCTTTAGTTTCCTATACGTAAGATCATGCCACATGCAAACAAAGACAATTTAACTTCTTCACTGCCAATTTGAACATCTTTTACTACTTTTTCTTGCCTCATTGCTCTGTGTAGTACTATGTTGAATAAAATTTGCAAGGATGATTACCCTTGTCTTTTTCCTGATCTTAGAAGAGCCTTCAATTTTTTTGCCACTGCATATGATGTTATCTGTTCACTTGTCATATATGGCCATTATTATTTTGACCTATACCAAATTTATTGAGAGTTTCTGTGAAGAGATGTTGAATTTCTCAAATAATTTTTCTTTGTATATTGGCATGATCATTATAATGTGGCTCGGGATAATCTTTTAGTTGATCTTTTCCGTTTTGTTTTTGTTTTTGTTTTTTGTTTTTGTCTTTTGTTTTGTTTTTGTTTTGAGCTTTCTCAAAAACCTGGATATTCATATCTCTTCCAATATTTGGGAAGTTTCCAGCTATTATTTCTTTAAGCATACTTTCTGCCTGTTTCTTACTTCTGGAATTCCCATGATGTGAATGTTCATTCACTTAGTGATGCCCTATTAAAAAAAAAGTTGGCTTTTTCACCCTTTTTCATTTTTATTTTTTCTTTTTGTTCTTCTGACTAATTTCCAATTACATATATTGGAGTGTACTGATTCTTTCTTCTGCATAAGTAAATCAGTCTTTGAAGCTTTCTACTGCATTTTTCACTCTTCCAGTTGTATTCTTCAGCTCCAGGTTTTCTGTTGTTGTTATTATTATTATTATTATGGCTTCTATTTCTTTATGAAACTTCTCATTTTGTTCATCTATTGTTTTGCAGATTTCATTTAGTTGTCTGCCTGTGTTCTCTTGCATTTCATTGAGTTTCTTTAAGATGATTATATCAAATTATTTGTCAGGTAATTTGTAGATCTCCTTTGCTTTTTTTTTTTTTTTAAAGATTTTATTTATTTATTTGACAGAGAGAGATCACAGTAGACAGAGAGGCAGGCAGAGAGAGAGAGAGGGAAGCAGGCTCCCTGCTGAGCAGAGAGCCCGATGCGGGACTCGATCCCAGGATCCTGAGATCATGACCTGAGCCGAAGGCAGCGGCTTAACCCACTGAGCCACCCAGGCACCCGATCTCCTTTGCTTTGAGGCTGGTTACTTGAGGTTTATGTTTCTGGTGGTGTCATATTTGCCCGATTCTTTGCGATCCACATAACCTTGCATCGGTGTCTGTGCATTTGAAAGAACAATGTGTCTTTCAGTCTTTATTGATCACTTTTGGCAGGTAAAGACCTTCATCTTTTGGTTCCATGAGCTTATGGATTAATTATCTACGGAATCACAATCATGCTTGGATTGTCATGCTGAATCACAAGGCTTTTGCTGGGTCTGCAGTGTGGTTTGTGATCTCCAGGGGCTTAGATGGGTATAGATCTTGTCTGATCTCTGGGTTGTTGGGACTGCCTCCAGGACCTTGTAAGATGATGTTGAGACAAGGGTTGTTTCAGGATACACAGTTGAGTGTGCTTAGAGTGGACCTGTACCAAATGCATGAACAGGTGGATCTCCCACCAGATCCCTGGGAGGACTTCTGCTAGGATAGCAGGTGGGTCCTCGGATGGCAAACCTATGCCTGAACATGGCCGGGAAGGTCTAGAACAGTCCCAGTGTCCACTTCTAAGACAGATCTATAGACATGGTTCTGAAAGCATAGATAGTTTTGTCTCTCACCAGTCCCATAGTGGGCAGGATTACTCCCTGACTGAGGCTTAAAAGACTAGAGCCAAGTTACAAGGCCATGTAGGATAGGAGCCTTTTCCTTGCCAACTTAAAAGCGATGTTTACATATATAAATTAATAGATCTATATATGATATCTATGGATCAATATTTATTGATGTATATATAGTTATATATATCTCCTTCTCCCCACCCCATTTTGTCTTGAAGGCACATACATTCTACTTAAGAACATATGTAGGGTGAGTGCCATGGGAATACCAGCAGAATTTTGGCAGCTACACCAGGACCAAATTTTCTGAGAGCTTCCTGCTGGTGAATGTCTGATACATCCCCACCTTACTAATACTCTGATTCCTCAACATCCTGCATGTTCTAAAAAAAAGATTCACATCAGCCACACTCTCATTTTTGAAGGGGGGAAGAAAATATCTCTACTGGTATTACAAAAGACTGAATAGAAACCGAAAGAAGAAAAGGGAAGTCTATCCATGGGTGAGTGCGATGGTAAGGGGTAAAGGAGAAAAAGGCAGAGTTACATCAAATCGGGTACTTGCAACTTCTGACCTCATTAGCTGGGGAAGCCCCATGGCGATAACCAGGCCAGAGTCCTGGGTGAGAGGAAGGGGAAGAGGGTCCTCCCTTCAGGTGAAGCTTCCAACTGAACTTCCCCATAAGGGCCCTATGTATAGGGGTAATGACGGGGCCTGAAGTTAAACATTTGTTTGGCTACACGTAGTTTGGAGCAAGTTGTGTTACTACGTTACCATGTCTCTGCATCTTCAAGGAGACTTAGCTCCTTGTTTGCCTCCCAGATTCCATTCCAGAAGGAGGAGGGCACCCCAACCTGGAGCAGGAAGGGATGAAAGGCAAAATTTATAGCTCTTGGCATCCGGACTAGAAGAACCAATTTTTTTTTTTTTTTTTTTTTTTAGATTTTATTTATTTGTTTGACAGACAGAGAACACAAGTAGGCAGAAAGAGGGGGAATCAGGCTCCCTGCTGAGAAGAGAGTCCAACGCAGGGCTCCATCCTAGGACCCTGAGATCATGACCTGAGCCTGAGGCAGAGGCTTAGCCCACTGAGCCACCCAGGTGCCCCAGAAGAACCAATTCTGACTGGAGGCCTGCTAATGTCAACTGATCAGGCTCCCAAGGTCACTTCGGTGTGTATGTCTCACAAACATTGTTTAGGCTGCTTCATGCGTGCAGGTCAGGATGGTCCATTGTGCAGGACAAATCACAGAAAGCTCCATCCATACAAGACATCACACCCTCCTCATCCTGTCTCGTATCAGGACTCCTGCACCCTCCATTATAAACTCTTTCCAGCTCTCTTTTCAGCTTTCAGAAATCACCTCATGTTCATATCAGCTTCTTGACCTCCACTCAGCCATACCATAATTTTCCTCAAGCTTCACTTTTTCTCTTTGATCCTTTACTGAACCAAAGTGCTTCCTTGATGTTATACATTGGCATCTACTTCCAGCTCCTTGCTATAGACATCTCGAAGGCTTAGTTTCAGATGCCACCTGCCACTACACTTATATTCTAACTATTTCTAGTGATTTCCACCTCAGAAATGGAAGTTATCAACCACGATACAATTCTATATCAGTCATGAAAATTGGGGAAAAGGGAATCTCCCCCATGGTGAATGTTACTTTCTAATGCTTTCTGTCTGAGAATATTCTCCTCAAGTACCTTTTCTTGTGTTGTTCTATTGGAAAAGATTTTTATATATCACTATCTTTCAACCTCAAACATTGCACTGATTCTTCAGGAGCTTCCCTTTGGTATTGAAGAGGTTGCATCTATAGTTACTATATTTAAGTGGCATGTCAACTAAAAAAAAAAAGGGATACGTTTGCCATCTTGTTCAACCTTTGAGTTACTTTTGTGATCCTTTCCTTAAATGATATGGAAAAATAAACAATTTTATTTTGTAATAAAATTTATAAATCTAATAACATTTTTAAAGGTTGTTATTTGAGCATGTGTTGCTTTGGTCATTTAAAAATCACTGATTTACTCCTATTTGTTTTTTTGATCAAATATTCTAAAATACTCCTTATACTATGGATAATTCTATAGAATGTTTTAAGAGAGTCTTATTTGGTACATATGTAGTTTGGTGTGTGTGTGGGGTACAGATGTCTCTGACTAATAAAAGCAATCTTTCTTAATTCTTTGTTTTTCTCTGTATAAAACACATTCAATATATCTCTAGGAAAGAGAATTCTGAAATTGCATTTAAAATCAAATTCATCTCAACTCCAAAACTTTTCACTATATTCAGATATGGCTCTTTGTAAACAAGAAACCTGTGTTAAATCAACTTCCTTGCATAGACAATATGCAGTCATGAAACACGAACAAAATTGCAATTTAACTTACTTATAAAAGAGAATAGAAAACAACAGTGATCATAATTCCACACTGGTCACCATATTTTTCTGGGCAGAAATAGCAAAGGATCACTTTCTGATACAGACAGAATATTGAAGAAGTGTCCAATGAACAACAAAATAGTGATTTTACTTTTTTTAAATTTATTTATTTATTTAGGAGGGAGGGAAGGGGCACACAGCCAGGGGGTAGAGGTGCAGGGGGAGGGGAAGAAGGAAGAGCAGACTCCCCACTGAGAAGGGAGCCTGATGCAGGGATCAATCCCAGGACCCCAGGATCATGACCTGAGCCAAAGATGGATACTTAAGTGACTGAGTCACGCAGGCATCTAAAATTGTGATTTTTTTTTTTTTTTTACCACTTTCCCAACATGCTGAGGAAGTAAAGCAAGGGAAAATTTTACCAGTTCTTTTGTCACTATATTATGAGGATTTCCACTATATTATAAAGATGGTTTAGAAGACACTAGAGCTTATTTCTCTCACACATAAAGGCACATAAGTACATTCTCTAGTACCACCTTGTGTCTTTGTTCTATGAATTGTTTTGTTGTTGTTCTTTTTTTTGTTGTTGTTCTATGAATTATTAAGGAGCCGGGCTTCTTCTTGCTTCCCAGTCTGACATCCTGAGAACATTGTATTCAGTGCCCATCGTAAGTCTATGACACTCACATTGTGGATCAACAGGAAGGAAATGAGGAGAAGAAGGGACAAAGGTCGTGAGGCAGCTCTTATTAAAGGAAATTTCCCAGAAAAATCCCTGATCCCATTTTCCTTTGTATATCATGCGATAATCACAGCATCCCACCTGGCTTCAAGTGTGTCTGGAGAACAGAAGGAATTCAGGAGTCCACTTAAAAAATTGCTCTCCTATCACTGTATACTTTATAAAAATTACAGGAGGTTACGTGTGTTATGTGAGTCCTTGATTTCTGGCTTTCATTCCTCTTCAAATATCTAACTCACTTCACCACAATGTTCATCACACGCTGCTCTCTCTTCCTAAAGGTTTTACACCTCTATTGCTCCCCATATAGAAACAGTAAACTGTTTCTCCCCAATCCTATCTCATATCCAAACACACTACTAAAAAGTTCCATAAAATTATGTTTATTTGCTTCTTACGAATAATCTTAATTTTAATTTTATTTTTGTGATTGATTTTTAGTCTGTTTTATTAACTATTTTTCAAGTTCAGCAGAAAAGAGCAAAAAAAAAATTATCAGCTCTGGGGTGTCTTGTTGGCTCAGTGAATTAAATGGTCAATTCTTCATTTCAGTTCAGGTCATGGTCTTGAGATCATGGGATTGAGCCCAGATTCAGGTTTTGTGCTCCAGGCAGAGTCTGCTTGTCCCTCTCCCTCCCCCTATCCTGCCCCTTCCCCTATTTATTCAAGTGCTGTCTTTATCCTGGTCTCTCTCTCTCTCTCTCTAAAATAAATAAATAAAATCTTTAAAAAAAAATAACAGTTCAACAGCAAAAAGCATGGGGCCAGATATATAATTATTGCTCAAAATTATTTATTGGAAGAAATAAATTAAATGATGAATAAAAACAAGTTAAACAGAAGTATAATGAAGTATGTTGTACACTGCACTAAAATGTAAGTTTCCAGGAGCACAGAACTTGGCCATTTTGTTCGTTGCTAAATTTCATGTTCTATGATAGAGTCTTGTACATATTAATGCTCAATAAATAATTAAACCAGCAAAAATTGATAATTAAATGCCATGCCCTTTTGTCCTCTTTTAGGTATATCAAACAATTTTGGTTAAGTTTTCTCTCAATTCTAAAGATATATCACCTTTAGAAGGGCATGTGTATTTAGATGAAATTTGCTTTATATCTGTTATGTGTGTGTGGTATGTGTGTACGCTCACTTGAGCCACTAGTTCAAGTGATCTATACCAGATTTACTAACAGTTAGACAAGATTTATAAATAAGATTTAGCTGAATCTGAGGGTCAGACTACAGCTTGAGAGCACCTTATATACTAGCTCCTTGGTCATCCCCAGTGTGGAGATAATAGTTAGTTTGTCTACTTTTTTCTGTTTTTCCATATAGGCTGATTACTTTCTTTGTGTAAAATTTCATGGTTCTGGGGAATGCAAGTCTTACTATTCCTCTGACTAACTAGTTTCCTTATAAGGGTTATACTTTCTAGGTAATGATATGCTTTGATACTCCTTTGATTTTTTCAGGTTATTTTTAACATTAATCTCTGAAGGGATTTAGAAGAATGAGAGAAATGAGGAAGTCATTTGAACATTGTCTCAGATGCATTGCCTACTCAGTAGAGAACACCTGGCAAATTTGCTGGTTACATTTGACCCCATACGTATTAAGATAATCCAAAAAGTATGGAATCTCTTTCATAAAAGGAAGAGGAAGTTCATTGCCTCCTGTTCCCTGGTGTACTTACTGCAAATTCTTCTGAGTTTCCAGGAGTAATAGCTCCTTCAGTGTTAGTTTTAGATGCCTTGTCAGTTTTCATGTTTTGATGATTTCAGATTTCAGTGGGCAATTGGGAATGACTATATCTAGATGCCATTTGTCCTTTAAAAAAAATAATGTCATGATAATCTAATCAGTGCCAGCAGAGTCTGAGACATGACTATTGACTCAGTCAGCTCGGTTTTGGGTTTATTTATTTTTTAATTTTTTAGTCATACAAAAATTTCAGTGGTAACTCCTATGTGCCTGACATCAACCTTAGCACTTTGCAAATATTAACTCAATCAATTCTTATAATAAAACTATGACTATTAATAATTTGTTTTGCAGATGAGGAAATTGAAGCATAGGGCAGTTAGGTTATTGGCTTCAGGTTCTGAGCTTTTAGCCAATCCATGTACAACTTTTCCCTGACTGCTTCTCAGGCACATCTCCACACATCACCAGTGGCAATGCATCTATCAACTTTCACACCAGATACACAGCCTCCTCTAGAATGTTGTTACACATTTCCAGACAAAGAATTACAACTGAAAAAACATGGTGCAATTCTTGCTTTTGGAAAATTTTAATTTTAGAAACATTTAGAAAAATTTAATATAATTTTAATTTTTTAATTTTTAATTTTTTAAATTTAACTTACCCTTCTTTAGGAGTCTGAAGCGATGGACACCATCTAATTTTATTTTAAAAACTCAATCAATTTCCAAATTGTCATTACATGGGCTAAATTTAACCTTGCAGAGCTTGAGAGGAAAATCTTATCTTGTTTTCAGGGAGACAGAAGAGGTAGTCTAGTTTTAATATGGGGATTATAATTCACAGAAACATTTTTACTGTTGTCTCAAGTATTATAATTGATGAATCATATTTAAATTTGCAGTTTAAAAACACAATGAAGGTAATACAATGCTGATATTTTGTGTTAGTGAGTATGAATTTTCATAAAGCAAACTTCAATTTGTCACCTAATTAATAGGGAAGTTACATGTGTGAAAGAGAAACTTATTTAACATATTGAGCATCTATTATATTACTTTTTTCCTTTTTTAATTAATTAATTTACTTTTTCTCACCATAGCACATACCCTCTTCAATGTCCATCACTCAGCCACTCCATCCCTCCCACTCCCCTCCGGTAACCCTCAGTTTGTTTCTTGAGATTAAGAATCTCTTATGGTTTGTCTCCCTTGTTTCATTTGGCCCTCCCTTCCCCTATGAGCCTCTGTCTTGTTTTTCAAGTTCTTCACTATTATATTACTTTATTTTTTTTTAATTTTTAAAAAATATTTGTATTTATTTATTTATTTATTTATTTGGCAGACAGAGATCACAAGTAGGCAGAGAGACAGCCAGAGAGGGAGGAGGAAGCAGGCTCCCTGCTGAGCCTAGAGCCCGACGCAGGGCTCGATCCCAGGTCCCCGAGATCCTGACCTGAGCCGAAGGCAATGGCTTAACCCACTGAGCCACCCTGGTGCCCCTCATATTACTTTAAAACATAATTTGTGCCATACCTTTATATTCATCTAGGTATTTTAATATTTTAATTGTTTTTTGTAAATGGTATGAAGTCCTTCAATATGTATCAGTCTCTATTTAACCAGATAACTCAAGTTAAAATAATCAATCTAAAACTATATATTATCTGATTTATAAATAACCCAAACTCCTTGCCATGCCTTATTCTCGCCTCCTGTGCTCCCTGTCTGTCTGTCTCCCTTGACTGCTGTTTATTGTCCCTGGGTGCTGCCTTCCCATTTTCCTATTATTTCTCTTTTAATCTTGTCTATTTTCCACAATCCCAAAATTAAAATTGTGTTTGCCACATGTCATTCTTATGCTTTCTTGTGACCTCCTGTCATCATCTGCCTCTTCATTTCTTTCCAATGTATCTTGAATTGCCAAGCAGTATCCTATTTCAAAACAAATGCATTTAGTTCTGTAAACTTTATTCAAAACTAACATTTGGAAACAACAAAATGAAATAAAATAAAAATTTAGAAAAATGCAAGGGCTGTGCTCACACTTGGACCCTGAAGGCACACAGGGAGATTCTTGCCAGTTTCAGTCTCCCTGGGCCACGACGGTGAGGAGCTCTGTCTGGAGTGATGGAAGGCTCAGCCTAAAATCCAGTGTAGTCACACCTCACCGAGCTCATCATTTATTTAGGAAAACAGGAGGTGATATATAAATTGTTGTGACACAATTTGCAACTGAGACATATCATTAGAAATGATTTCTTGAGCACTCAGGAGAGTGACAATTTTTGAGAACAGGGAATTAAACTGGAAGAAAAAAATGGATTAGATTCTGGGGGGACTCATAGGATTTGTGTTGGATTCAGGTACCCGAAGGTCAGAAGCAGAAGGAACATCTGCATAAATTGATAGATTCTGCAAATCCAGGGTACAAAAATGGACCATTCTCACAATCCATGGCTATAGAAAATTTTAAGTGAGATTTCAATGCAAAACCTAAAAGGCAGACTAAGAATCATGCTTCATTTGGCAAAAAATGGGGGCAAGTGGTGCTCTTTGAGCAGTGGAGTGACACTGATGTGGGAAACAAAGGCAGAGGAAAAATTATTAACTTTCCTTTCTGTCTACAGCCCATTGACAAATCCTTGAAACAAACAGAGCAACATACTTCTAGGAACTCAACTGCCTTGATGTTAATACTTTGCTAAGGACAAAAGTCAATCTTAGCCCAACCGCCAGGATCCTATAAGTCTACTTTAACATACAAAAATTCCTTTGGAGGGGTGCCTGGGTGGCTCAGTGGGTTAAGCCTCTGACTTCGGCTCAGGTCATGATCTCAGGGTCCTGGGATCGAGTCCCGCATAGGGCTCTCTGCTCAGCGGGCAGCCTGCTTCCCTCTCTCTCTCTGCCTGCCTCTCCATCTACTTGTGATTTCTCTCTGTCAAATAAATACATAAAATCTTTAAAAAAAAAATTTCCTTTGGAAAATTCCTTTATCACTACTTCTCAAGATACATGTTGGCAATCACCCCCCAAGCATATGGCCCACTAATATATATCTGAAGGGTCTCATGACTCAGGTTTTATTACACAATAATACATGGTATTTTTCCAACAATAGCTAGCCCCTTCAAGTTCCTGGAAACATTGCTTCCAAATTCCTTAGAGACTTAAGCTAACCCTATCCCCCTCCCAACTTGGAAGTATATAACAGGCCACTCCTCATGACCCTGGTGCAGCTCTTTCTGCCCGTGGGGCCTGTCCCCATGTTTTAATAAAACCACATTTTTGCACCAAAGACATCTC
The DNA here is from genome assembly GCF_030435805.1 of Mustela lutreola. Taxonomy (NCBI): domain Eukaryota; kingdom Metazoa; phylum Chordata; class Mammalia; order Carnivora; family Mustelidae; genus Mustela; species Mustela lutreola. Next base: position 103,327,529 of record NC_081293.1, read on the forward strand.
AAGAATTCTTTCTTGGCCATCAGCCTCAAACTCTGATGTCTTCCCTACATCAACATGAACGGGGTTCTGTTTCAGGGACTTAATAGGCTATATTTGGGAACTTGTCTTACTAACTTTGAGTGCAAAACTATGTGCAATAAAACTGTTACAGATGCTATTGTAATAACTTGAAGTGAAGTAATGAGGGAGCATAACAGCACGATGGCAGTGAGATGGGAGAAAAACCAACAGTGTTCTAATTCTTTGAAATTTTTTTTAGGTTATTTATTTATTTGAGAAAGAGAGAGAGAGAGCACACTCAGGGGGAACAGCAGAAGGAGAGGGAGAAGCAGACTCCCTACTAAGCATAGAGCCCAACTTGGGGCTCTATCCCAGGGCCCTGGGATCATGACCTGAGCCGAAGGCAGCTGCTTAACCAATTGAGCCACCCATGTGCCCCTAAAAATTTTATTTTCATACCATTTTTATTTATTTCTTAAGAAGACATTTGCTTACCAAGCTTTTTTTGCTGATACAAGAAAATTGAAGAACCTCAACAAGAATTCTGAACAAAGTCTGAATTCATTAATCTAAGTGTTGATTTTTTTTTTCCTGAATAGGGTTTTTCATGATTTCTGCTCTTGAGGTTTTTAATCCTCAATCATTGAGAATCACATAGTGTTATGCACGGAGAATTATCTCATTTTGCTTAATTCTTTCATTGAGCCTTCTCTTGACACATAAAGTCAATGTGAATATATTTTCATGCATTTGAAAAATTTTGTCACTAGTGAACTTCTGCAAATAGTGTGAAATTGCAGCAATATCTTATAAAATATTTCCATAGTACAAGAAATGGTTTTGTAGTTTACTATTTCCATATTCTATATTTACCTTTTATTTAAATGTGTGCTACATTTTTTTGTGTGTGTAAATGTATTCAAATGCTGAACTAAATGATAAGAAAATTGTCCATGACAGCCTAAATCTATGAAATTTGCATAAATTACCTAAACTAAATTCCTTCAAAGAGCTCAGTGAATTAGAGCTATAATCTCCGTCCCTGTAAACATATTAAGTTTGCACCATCCTAAAAAACACAAAGGGGATTCTGACATCTATTGGCCATTTAAGCTTCTTATAACTATGGGGAACACAATTAAGTTAACAGTTTGTGATGGGATCGGTGAAAATTTGCCTTTACTTGTAAAGAAATGATCTTACATTCTTTTGGAGTATGCCTAAGGATTTATGTCCAAATATGAATGGATATAAGTACATAGGATACTTCTAATAGGGTTCTTTTCAAGTGAATCAATTTAATAAAATAATTCCCAAGAAGAAGTTGTCATTGACTAATCTCCTCTTTCTAATTTTGATTGAATTGAAATTTGATTGCATTGGAAACTATAGTAATGTATCTCTTAATTTAAGGGGTGATTTCTGAATATTTATTAAAAGTATGGGGGAAGAGGGACACCTGGGTGGCTCAGTTGGTAAAGCAACTGCCTTCGGCTCAGGTCATGATTCCAGGGTCCTGGGATGGAGCCCCGGATCCAGCTCTCTGCTCAGCAGGGAGCCTGCCTCCCTTCCTCTCTCTCTGCCTGCCTCTCTGCCTCCTTGTGATCTCTGTCTGTCAAATAAATAAAATCTTTAAAAAAAAAAGATATTCAGTTTAACTTCTTCTCACTGTGACTTCAGCTGAGGAATACTGTCGACCTAGCTAGATCCAATTTTGAATTTGGGTCAACTGATTATTAACTCATCCGAACAAACTGTGTCCCTACGAATTCTGAACGATAAGTGAGACTATCCCCAAGGTACTTATTCAATAGTATGTCTTCTGAGTGTTATAAATAAAACTAAACCTACTGCATTTGGTTTATACATTAAGATTTTAAAAATTCTACATACCACATACCTGGTTGTGCTCAATGTGGGAAGACATTTGAACTTATAAAATATAAGAAAATTATAAAACCAGAGATCTCCTAATAAATATGGTATGCACTCATCAGACAGAAACAAAATGCCATGCTGATCATATAGCAGTCAGTACATTCTTGGTGAATGGTAGATCAATTAATATAATCAATTTCCCCCAGATGTGTGCCTTTAAAACAAACAAACAAACAAACAAACTAATTTATTCAGGCATCAGCATTGCCACCACACCCTGTTACCTACATGATATAAAATAGAGCATCAATATGGATTCTTTTAATATTCCTTTGGTCCCATTTCCCTATGACTTCCTATCCTCATGTTTGTCACTGAAAAGCCTTTCCTTGCTTAAGAATTTTTTTTAAATTAATTACTTGCCTTTGAAATCTCTTTGAAAAATTTTTTTTTATTTCCACTTCCTCCCTTTGACTTTCATTTGTGTTCTCCCCCTGGTTTACCAGAAAATATTCTAAAAGGGAGATAAATTTGATTCTTTAGAGCCTGGTAATGACATTAACGCAAATTGGTTATGTGACTTCAATAAAGATACATCATATTTGGAACACCAGTCTTCAAAAAAAAACCCCCAAAATACAAAAACCATAAAACAAACAAATCAACAAACCCTGTGTTTAAAACAAACGCAGAAAATTTCTAAGTTCTCCCTGTCCTGGACACTATAAATTAAAAATTAAATATGATATACAGTTAACATGACTCAAACCTAATTTTGAATTTTCAGAATGCTACTGTTGTAATTAATTATGCCATAGTAATTAACCCATTTTAGATTTTTCCTTTTTAGTTTACACAAACTCAAAGTGAAATGCACACAATCAATATATTTTAATGGCAAAGATTCACTTCATTTAAAAATGTATTATCATTAAAATGAATTCAAAGACAGAATTTAAAGTTGCTATGAAGGCACATTATCTTGAAAGCAAGAAAAAACAAATGTTAACTTCAATGCCCTTATTTTTCCTTTATTTAATTTCTGATGCCTTTGAAGAAACCTTACCATGAAAAGGGGTGATATTACTGTTTCAGCAATTGCTTAAATGGCACAGAAAGAATGGTATGATGCATTGGCTGCTCATAAAGCTATTCTCTGCTTTCATGGCAAGGACTGGGCAGAGGAAGAAGGACCCAGCTCATAGAATAGCCCTAAAATTGGAATCAAATCAATTATATGATATGCCAGAAATGGAAATGCAGCTATGTGTAGACAATCTTCCCCTCTCCACTATTTTTATTTTAGGGAATCCAATCACAAATGATTATTTTCAGTTAGGTCTGCAATTTTTTTTCTAAGTTGCAGAAATTTTAGCCTTTGACTGGAATGATATTGAAGTAAAAGGGTTATATAAAAGCTGACAAAAGAGAAAACGAAAAGAAGAAATTCTAACAATGGATATACTCCCCTCCTCTTTTATTTCCTAAAACAAGGTAACCTTGAAAATTTTGCAAAACTGTTTTTAGGAATTGCTATAAATTATTTTGACATTTTGAACTACTACTTCTTGTTGACAAGAGAAACAAGTCAGAAATACTTTTTTCCTCTTTGATTTTTAAGGTTGTCTTTTTTTTTTCCCCTCCCTTTAAGATTTTATTTATTTATTTGAGATAGAGAGAGAATGCGCAGGGGCAAAGAGTAAAGAGAGAGGGAAAATCAGACTCTCCTCTGAGCAGGGAACCCAACCCAGGACTTGATTCCAGGACCCTGGGTCCGTGAGCAGAAGGCAGATGCTTAACTGACTGAGACACCTAGGAGCCCCTTTTACACTTGTCTTAAATTAACTCTACTATGCTTTGTTGGTCTCTCCATATATAAACATAGGGCCATCCATAAGCGGAATTTTAAAGTGACTCTCCAAGACTTATATTATAACCTTGTATAATCCCCTTCTGCTGAACATGTGGGAGTTTAGGGACTAAGCTGTGATGTTACTCTCGAAATTACATTATGTAACAATGGTAAGAAGGGAACTTGGCAGATGTAAGACACCTAATCAGCTAATTTTGAGTTAGCCAAAAGGAGATTTTCCTGGGCAGACCTGTTGGAGAAAGTCATCAAGATGCTGAGTACGGGGGACACCTAAGTGTCTGCCTTTGACTCAGGTCATGATCTCAGGGTCCTGGGATCGAGTCCCACATAAGGCTTCCTACTCAGCGTGGAGCCTGCTTCTTCCTCTCCCTCTGCCTGCCCCTCCTCTACTTATGCGTGCTCTCTCTCTCTCTCTCTCTCTGTCAAATGAATTAAAAAAAAAATTTAAAACAAAACAAAACAAAACCCTGATATTGAGTAAGGAAAGGGTTAAGGTATAAGCAGGGAGAGCTGGGGTGGGGAGTGGGGCTGACTAGGCTCTGAAACTATACCTGGCCCTGGATGTTAGGTAGTATTTTTCTTTGGCCACTACTGTAATTGCAGAAAATGACCAGACCTCAAAGAAGTGAGTCATTGAGGGCATTATCAATAGCCCTTGCTCGGACCAAAAGGGCATAAGCTTCTCGGTCAAATTTTCAGTAAAAGACCTACCCTAACCCATTCTGGACCCCTCTCATCCTAGAGAGCTTTTTCTTTCATTTCTGCTCTCACCTTTTCTCACCTTTTCTGAATGAACTTTCACTTCACCCTTTTGTATTGGCAGGATTCATTCTTTCACTCAGTGAGACAAGAACCGGCTGACCGGTGAGCTGAACAGAGCCCATCAGAACTCAGCCCTTGCTCCCCACCCCATCTTGGAATGTGCATCCCACCTGCCTTGCCCACACTAGAAGCTGCCCCAAGGACACAGCCCTGAGACAGTGACATGGTATTGAGGCCATCTCAAGGGTGCATGTCCCTGAAGACACTTAAGGCCTCTATGGTAACTTTGAAGATTTGAGAGCAGGGCAGACATCTTGACCTTGGGTGGTGCCCAAGATAAGCCTGTAGGTAGGTCACTTTGCTTATCAAAACTATCCCCTGTCAACCAGGATCTGCCTCTTTCTTTAATCTCTCTCTGCCCTCTGTGTGGGTGCTGGTTTCAGGTCTCACCCGGGAAGCTTCCAGCTTGTGAATAACAATTTGGTGAGTCAGACAGGAAATGGAGGAAAAGAGCCTTGGGAAAGAAGTGTCTCTGAAGAAATTCCTGGTCAGCTGGCAACCACTGTGTGGGGTGGGGTGGCCTGTGTGTCAGATGCTTGTGGACCCCCACAGTTGTCTTGCCCCAGATTGAGACCACAGCCTTCAAGAAGATTACAAGTATCAGAAACAAGCTTCAGATGTGTAAGTGGGTATGATGAGGGAGCATGAGGCTGGCTGAAGACAAAGCAAAAGCTGGCGCCTTCACCCCCCTCTCCATCTGCTCCCCCTCAGTCCTATGTGTAGCATCCCTCAGACAGCCCTGACTGCCATGAACAATAAGCAAATAGCTAACTTGCAGGGATCACAATCCTGCAAGACAGGAGTCTCCCTTGGCTTACAAATGTCCTTAATCTCACTAACAAAGACGATTGATAGCAGGATTGTGACACCCCACCAAAAAGTCTCCCAACTATCTTAATGTTAATGGCTGGTCTAAAGACAACATTGATCCAGCAGCAAGGGCAAGGCCTACTGTTGGCACGTTGTAGGCCCTCTTTAGCATATGAAAACTCCATTGAAACCTCCCTTCCCTCACCTTCCCCCAAACGTAGGGTACATAACCCGGGGCAGCCCCTCTTCCTGCCCAGGGGTCCTGTCCCCATGCTTTAATAAAGCACCATTTTGCACCAAAGATGTCTCAAGAATTCTTTCTTGGTCATCGGCTCCGGACCTCAGCCCACTGAACCTCACCTGGGTTCTAGAACTTCATCAGGTATGTGATTCAGGGTTAGAGTCTTTGAATGAAAACTTAAGGGTCAGAAACGTTTGTGGAAAAGGAATAACGAGAAAGGTATTTTATTTGTTTATTTGTTTGTTTGTTTAGATTTTATTTATTTTCCAGAGAGAGAGAGAGCACAAGCAGGCAGTGTGGCAGGCGGAGGGAGAAGCAGACTCCACACTGAGCAGGGAGCCTGGGATTGTGACCTAAGCAAAGGCAGATGCATAATGGACTCAGCCACTCAGGCATCCTGAGAAAGACATTTTACATGTAATCAAGTTGAGATTGGAATTGATTTATATAAGTTAAAAAGAAAAAAAAAAGTTTTAAAATCACACATCACAAGTACCCTGGTACAAAATTAAAATTTGGTTATCCTTTTGTTTAGAGGAACCACTCTTCTTAGATTATTGGCCTCCCCTTAATAAGAGATTATAAACAAAGGTTGTCCTATATCATTACTGTAGTGTGCTTGGAAAAGAAAGGCTCTGTGTTCTGTCTTTACGAGGTCTTTGATTACATGAGTCCTCTCCATTAAAAGAGCTAAGTTTTTTTTACAACTTTGTAAGTTTTATATATGCTAAATTTCATGGGAGGTGATCTAGGAAAGACATTAGGATTCAAAGCTGTTACTCAAAGAGTTCTTACATCTTTGGTGCAAAAATGTGGTTTTATTGAGGCACAGGGACAAGGACCCATGGGCATAAAGTGCTGCACTGGGGTCATGAGCAGTGGCCTGTTATATACTTTCAAGTTGGGAGGGGTTAGGGATAGCTTAAGTTTCTAAGGAATATGGAAGCAAGGTTTCCAGGACCTTGATGGGCTAGCTGTTGTTGGGAAAATGTCATGTATTATTGTGTAATAAAACCTGAGTCATGAGACCCTTCAGGTGCATATCGGTGGTCCATATGTTTGGGAAATGATTGTTAACATATATCTTGGGGGGTAGAGATAAAGGAATTTTCCAAAGGGATTTTTATATGTTAAAGCAGACTGACCGAATCCTGGAGGTTGGGCTAAGATTGTCTTTTGTCCCCAGCAATGTATCAGCATTGAGGCTGTTGAGTCCCTAGAGGAATGTCACACCGCCTGTTTCAAAGACTCCTTAATGGACTGTAAGTAGTAAGGAAATTTAATTTTTCCTTTACCTTTGTTTCCCACATCAGGAATCACTGTCAAATAGAAAGTGATGCTAAACTTTTTTAGCATATATTAATATGAAATTCCTAAAATCTGGTCTGTCCTAGTATAATGATATCAGTCATAATTTTAAAACGTGTGTCTCAGGAATATCAAAATTCCCCCAGCAAGTTTATCGCAATGAACTTTCATCAGATCTTTAACTATGGCCATTTTTAAAGCTTTTGTCATTTGCAGATAGTCATTGTTTTACTTGGCAAGAAGTGTTCTGCAAAAGTACTTTATCTCTAAGACATTTGTGGAGAGGACTGACAGAATTCTGATAACTAAGATCAGTTGGCCTCCATGCGGGCCTTCAAATGTTCTCTGGAGTTTTCCTACACCGCTGTACAATGTGTCACGGGAGGGTAGCATGGGACCTGTCCCTGTTCTCCTCCCCCAACAGTAATGTGGGACCGTTACCTTGATAATGTAATGTTAGCCCATGAAAATGTTTGTCTGCTGCAGGACTTTGCTGGAACATCTACCTCTGGAGAGGATGGGCAGGGACCTCACAGAAAATTCAATGTCCAGGCACCATTGTAAGTTCTGACATCATCTGATGGTGTAAGTTGCATGATGTCCCAAAAGTTGTGGTTGATACGGTGCATGCTTATCCAACTGTAATTGAACATGCTGCTTTACTATTCTGTTTCCCTTTCTACCAACCCTGGGTTATAGGAGGGATGGAATTCTCATTCAATGTCACGTTCTTCCAGATGTGACCCCTGATCACTGTTTATTCGACAAAGGTGCCCATGTAGTATTTAGTTTTTCTAATCCCCTAATAGTGGCAGCCTGGTTTGTACAGCGACAGGGGGAAACTTGGAATGATTTCAAAGGCTCCTGTTATCAGTATTTTCTGTAGATACTGCCTAGAGTCCTTCACTACTTTGGGTAACTATTTGTTTTCTTCCCTTCTATGACCAGGCCGCTTCACACAAGAAATCATGTCCTGTAAATGAGCAGTAACTTAATAGAAGGTTGTTTCTAACCATTGAAGGAACTTAAAGAATGTGTTTGTGTTTCAGTGATCTCATTGGATTTCCAAAAGTCCAACTCACTGGCATGCTTCTCAAACATTTATCCTCGCTTCAATTACATACATACATACGTATATATACATAGTTACATATACATATACACACACATACATACACATATACACAAAGATTTACTTTTTTAATTTTTCTAGTTTTATTTGAAAAACTTATCATTTTCACCCACATTTTATTTCTCCCCTTTATCAAACATTTTAATGTCTCCCTAATCTTTGTTTTCCAGGAAACATAAGCTCTATCCCAATGAAAGCTACTGTTACGTCTTTTCTATTATCTGTAATATTCCACCACACTTATCAAACCCCAAGAGGCAGCTTATATTTTTCTTTAATGGTCAGCTAATATCATCTCCCTTTAAAGTTTTTCCCAATGCTCATGGCCATATCTGAATATTCTTTTGTGTTCTAGGAACATGCTTCTCATATCTCAGTTGTTACACTGAATCTACTTACTCATTTATGGTAAAGTTTGAAAAATATACATTAAGTATAAAATCTAATTAGGTCCTGAGAATCATGCATTAAGATGAGGTAGCTATATTTCCAGATTTACTGCTATCAAGTCTTTCTTACAAAGCAATTAATGTCTAAACTAATGGCTTTCAAACTTTTACCATCATGTTTGAATACCACTCAAGTGCTAATAAATACGTATTGAAGGGAATTGAACACATTCAATTTACTTTAAATATCCATGTTCCTATGCAAAGACTTGAAATACAGACTATTACCTCAATAATTTTCAACCTATTTGGTTGATAATTGAGGGAGCAGACATTCTGTTACAGCTAAAACGTCCTCATTTTGGTAACCTAGTCTCTGTAGGTCACTCTTTCGACAAGTCACAAGCTGCGTGTGACTTGGAACGAAGTAGCCAGCCACCACCTGTGGTAGACATTATCAGTAAAGGAAGTGGCTTATTGCACAGAAAGCCTCGCTCCATTTTTGATGTGTGACCGCTACAATTTTTCAGGCTCATTCCTCCCTACTTCATTTCTGCTTTACATATGAGCAGGTCTCTGAAAGTCCAAGGGCTCCTAACTTTGATGCCAATAGGAATTTTACACAATATGCAAGTGAAAACTCTTGCCTGGTCCCGTCCCATAATCAAGATAAAAATCTCAACACAGTCTCTTGCCCCTCCTCTTTCAGTCCTTTCTCAGGTCAGCTTGGGAGGTCTGCCATGCTCGCCCCCCAAATCCTCATTATATAAGTAGTAAAAATTTATTTTTTGTTTTAATTCCCTCTCAGTTTCTGTGCATGCTGTCATCTGTCTCAGTGTCTGAACCACATTTTTGGGCAGGAGTGCATTCAGTTTCTGTGTAGTAGTCACAGCATTTATCAACAATTTAAAAAGCTGACCATGAGAGTTAAACAAAAAAGAAAATTCTTAGAATGATGTTCTAACACTTATTACAAGCAAGATGTTTCGGAAGGCATTGAAAACAGCATATATTTGTCAGCTAAATAAACCTGATTTAATAGAAAATAATTTATAGTAATGGCAATACTTGTTTCTCCAAATTGAAAGAAAAGTTAAATAACTAGGAACCACATAAACTTTAATACTATTCTTGCAATATAGGGCTTTAAAGCTCAGATGATTCTACAGATAGTATCTTTCCCCTTGGTTTACTCAGAATTGGATGTCTCTGATTCTCTATCCACATACGATAGTCAAGGTTTTTCAACTGCCACAAATCAGTGTGTTCTTCAGAAATAAGCCTATGGACTCCAGTGTGACTACCACAGATAAGACGGCTCTGAAGCTCCGTCTGCATTAGATGCATTTCTTCCTGCTGCAGAGGAAATCATCCTGATGTCCCAGAGAACAAAAGCTCTGGTGGATTTTGACTCATACCACCTGCAACAAAGAAGTTTCTCCCTTGGCTCCAGTTAAAGAAGCCTGAGGAGTGAGTTAATTAACCTTAAACAGTTCACATTCTCTCTCCATGGACCAGTCACTGCAGCAAGTTACCAGGACTGGCCCATCTGCATTTAGCTATACTTGTCTGTGACCAGGGATGCTATGAATTTAGACAGCATGTGAGAACTGGAGGAGAGATAGTGATGTCAGAAGCAGGAAGCGTCAGCACAAGTGTGGGCTCCGGGAGAGTCATGGTGTGACTGATCTCTACGACAATCTAGTGTACCACTCTCATAAAACCCATTCATTCTTCTAAAGCAAAATAGATAGCATTTTTCTCATATGAAGATAAGGAAACAAGGACTCAGAGAGATTTAAAGAATCTCTTCTTCATGGTTAATAACTATGGGAGCAAAAATTTATTCCCAAGCTTTTATGATTCCACGATTATAATTATCCTGATATATAAGGTCTACAGTGCCTTTTAGAAATCAACTGCCTGTCCAAGGAATGAACAAATCTCCCATCCTCGCTAATGCATGAGATAAACTACATGGCTCAAACAAAATATATTTGGCCGCAATTTCAAATGTGGATCACAGTCTTGTACAAAAACATAAAACTTGATTTTAAAAAAAAAAAACTTGATTCTTTATCTACCTCTCTCTGCTTGTCTGTTAGTTCCTGATCTACAATTTATTCATTAAATAAACATATTAAGACTCACATATTTAAAAATAATTATCCTTTCATAATGGACATACTTTTAGAAGAGTTAAAATTATCATTCAATTCACTGAGTTTGACCTATACAAAAGTAAGTTGACTTACACAAAATCGCCGATACACCCTAATTCTCTAAAATGGGACAAAGTAGGATATGAGAAAGAATTACTCTGACATTTAGAAATAATGAGACTGTGGATGAGTCATTTTTTACTAAAGTGAAGTGTGTGTGTGTGTGTGTTGTTGCAAAGAAAGACAAATGCAAATGAATGCTAACTGTAATTAAAATGGAAACAAAAACCACTACAAAAGGCAATAAAAATCTGTTTTTCTTTTTGTTTTGGTTCCATATCTTTTTAACAGTTATCAATATTCTTGCTCACAAAGAAATGTTAAGGATCTTTCAATTTCCAAGACAGTCGTTCTCTGTACTTTCCCCTTCATTAGTATTCTAGTGATTCAGGACAAGCCATGCACAGCTGATGAATGCTTTTGCTGAACTTTGGTAGTCAGATGTGCCTTGTTTAGTGGAATGCATGTTGCTTGATTTGAATATTGCCACCTTCTTTTACTGACACCTATGACAACAGGGACTGTCTTGAGAAATATAGTGAATGATTTTAATGTTTTAAATAAAATTGGTTTTAATCTACATAACTCCAGATCAAACTGAAATTATTGTCTGCTAACTTGAAGGCAAGTGCTTTGCCTAAGTTGTTACACTAGTAAAATAAGGGGACTCTATTTGATTTATTTATTGAAACAAAATAGACATTAAAATGCATATACTTAAAGTGTATGAGTTTATCAATTTCTTTAAGGATTTCATTTATTTATTAGAGATAGAGCACAAGAAGTGGGAGGGGCAGGGGCAGAGGAAGAAGCAAGCTCCCCACTGTGCAGGGAACCCCATGTGGGGATCAATCGCAGGAGACTGGGATCATGACCTTGGCTGAAGGCAGATGCTTAACTGACTGAGCTACCCGGGTGTGCCAAGTTTATCAATTTTGATGTACATATACCTCCATGAAACCATGACCACAATGAAAAGAATGAACATATATACATTATCTCAAAACATTTTCTCATGTTCCTTGGAAATAACTCTAGTTCCTCCACACCATTTATCTTAATTTTTTTTTGTGTGTGGGTAGGTGGGTAGAGGCAGAGGAAGAGGGAGAGACAGAATTGTAAGCAGGCTCCATGCTCAGCATGAAGCCCAAAGCAGAACTGGATCTCATGACCTTGTGATCATGACCTGAGCCAAAATCAAGAGCAGATGCTTAACCAACTGAGCCACCCAGCCTCTCTTCTTTCATTTTTCAATGAAAAGTGTATCATTTATCCACTGAATGATTTTTGAAGTATTGATGAAAATCAGTTTGTTGATGTTGTTTATTGATGAAAATCGTGTATGCATCGATTTTAGGACTTTCTTTTCTGTTACATTGATCTCTTTTTCAATTTTTATGCTAATACTACACTTCCTTGATAACTGTAACATTACATTAAATTTGGAAATCATATGATGCTCTTTTTAAGTTTTATTTATTTCACAATGTTAAATCAAATTATAATCGTAGAATAAATCTCCAGCTCTGTTCTTGTTTCTCAAGATTTCTTCAGCCAGCTAGGGTACATGTTACCATTTTCAATATATCATGCTTTTGATTTTTATTCACTCAAAATATCCCCTAATGTCCCTTTTATTCTTTAACTTGTGGATTATTTGTAAGTGTTTTATATTGTATCCAAATATTTAAATAATTTTCTTAGATATTTCTGTTAGCAGCTTCCAGTGTAATTCCATTATTATCATAAAGTATACTTTGTGTGACTTGAATCCTTTTTCTTTTTTAACTTGAGTACTTGTAAATACATTTGGAGATCAGTTTTTCTTTGTTCATTTTCTTGCCCCCCCCCCCCCCGTGAGAGGTCATATACCGTTCCTTGTTCTCAATCTTTGCAGATAATGGAAGTCTTAGTAGGATTTCAAAATAAATAATAAGAAAATACAGGGCTGAACAAATATTTAATGACTACAAAATCTTCAGTATATATAAACATTTGCTATTAATCATTGTTTGTTTTTAAATAAAATGTGGGGTTTTGGAAGATCCTATAAGAGCACCCAAATTATATAGCCTTCCTTGTGGGAATAAAAAGAAATACAAAAATATTTTATTTTACTGTCACTCTGTTTATTACTCCCAGATAAATGCTGGTTTAAAAAGCTATTGTTTTCTTTATCATGCAGTGAAACATTTGAAATTTACCACTATTTTAGATTCCAGTTAAAGAATCTGATCGTTACCAAATGTGGTCATTTCACTGCCCAGAGGAAGCATTTCAGTGAGCGTGATGGCCGGCAGCAGGAACACCCGTGTTTCTGTCTGTGTGGACAGAGTCTTTAGATTTCAAGTTTTGGCAATATTCAAGAGAAAATGGCACAGAAGCAACAAAACCAGGGACAAAACCACGTCTGCATTTTGAATCTTTAGATGTGGGAAGGGCTGAGCTTGAAGGCGTTGATGAGTCATCTGTTAGAGCTTTGGTTCAACAAAGCACTAAGCAAGCTAAAATTACCACATTGTAGTTAAATAATGCATGCATAGCATAGACTCTGAGAACCCCAGACACCATGGTATTGGCAAATATGACTCACTGTTATGCAATATCTTTCAATCTCTTGAACTGGGGTCTTCATTTGGTGCAGTCATAATCTGTTTCATCTAAGAACATACTAGTAATGTCATCTTAAATACACTCTATTTAGTGATGAGTCCACTGGCCCAGGGGTTTAAAAACTGCCCCATGTTTTACAGTTTCCTCAGCTGGAAACTGGGCATTATTACTCCCACCGCACTGAGCTGTTTGAGGATGTCGTGACATGGAAAGTCACAGCTGTATCCAATCCGTGCACCTTTCCAGCTCATTTCTGGAAAGATAATCACTCCAGTTCAGCGGTGAGCTTGGCCTTTTTAGTTAGCTAAAGCAAAAGCTAGTTTTTCTGATTTAAATTCCAGGCACAATATTTAGATACTGCCAAGTATAAAATAATCTTAAAAAAAAAAAAAAAAGAAATAAAGAAAGGAAAGAAAGACCGAAAGAAAAGCACCATAAATACCGAGAAAAGATTGGTTGTTGCCATCATGGATAGCAGAAAATAAGCATCCTATATAGTTCATGAACAAAAGCTAACATCCAAGGTCTTGAGTAGTTTAGGATTTGATTTGTGTGTACCTGGTGCCACAATTCAGAAGAGTATGGACACTGCTACTCCTGTTTGCATTATTCTTTGCTTCTTGGTCATGTCACTGCCTCCTGTTTTATAAATACAAGCAAAGAAAGGCTTCAGAAACGTTCATTGTTTTTATTCCAAGATGACAAATTAGAAGAAAGTATATTTTTATCAATGTATGTAGACTATAAGGCCCTTACTGTTTCATTTTGAATGTTTAATGGCAGTTATCACTTTATTATGTATTATGGTTATGCTGATGTGTAGGTATTCTAGTGGCTGGTTTTTATGCACATTTAAGAAATTTCCATTAAAACACTAAAAATTAACTAAAAGCTCCAATTATTTGCATTTTTCCCCATTCTTCCTAAGCTTCTCTTCAATGCACCTAAACATTTCATATAACCCTATTATTCCTTAGCAACCCAATGTTAATATTGTCTACCAGGAAACATTTTAAAACATAGCATTTCTTTTATTTTTACTTTGCTCCACTGTAGGAGAATTTGAACAACAACCACTCACTGTTTTCAAAAGAACTTGTCATAAAAATCTTGAACATTTTTCCCCTCTTTGGTCAAACATTATTTTCTTTCCTTTTAAATATATCATTTGCTGTTACAAGAAACAATAGATGCCTGCATTTGGACTGATCATGCAGCTTATTGAAAACTTGCTTCTCCAGAAAATATAACACCGTTTACACTGATGACAAAGTGCTTGCTCATTGGTTTTTAACAGCAGTGTTTAAATAGTTCAGATTAAGCCTATCACCTTTAGATTACATTTATTTTCTTTATGTTTGTTAATATAATAGACTCATGTTGGAACAGTAATGTTATTTAGTATTATTGAAAGATGAGTTTTTATTTTTACTTCTTAAAGAGTTTCCTTCTAGTTATCAAAAATGTTATTTTATAGACCTTAAAAATAAATAAATAAATACAAACAAAAAACTGCTGGCAATCTCATCGCCAAAAGATAGAAATATATTAAATATAGGAATACAGTACTATAATAAGTATGGTAGACATATACATATTTAGATTTACATGCATGCACACATATTTGTTGTTGCATGCTATGGAGGTACTATTTGTAGTGTGATAATACATTCTGAACACCTATTGCTGTCAGTGCATAACCTCACTCAATACTATTTAATGACTGCATGGTATTCCATCTTATAGAGTGTCTTCATTTGTTTTGCTTTTCTCTCATCATTTAATATTAAGTTGTACAAATTTTGAGTGGTATACATTACATTTCAGTGACAATATCTGTACATGCTTGCATATATCCTTGACAATTCCTTAGGATGAATTTTTAAGTATGAGACTGTTAAATGATGGTGAATTTTACCAGGAAACAAAACAAAACTAAACAAACTTTATACTCCTTTTGTTTAAATACCTGTCCTCGGAGGGTCACAATATTTGTGACATGTACCCTAGGAAAACTTCACAGTAACATGTTAATTAAAAAATAGTCGGCAGAGAAATTAATGGAGGAGAAATCCTTGCCCTTGCCTCCAAGATTTGTATGAGATAGAAGCAGACCCATCTATTTAGTATGACATGTATTAGTCAGCTCAAGCTGCCATAACAAAATATTATAAGCTGGGTGACTTAAATAATGGAAACTTATTTTCTCTCCAAGGTCAGGGTTCACAGGGTTCAGGTCTGATGAGAGCTTCCTTCCTGGTTTCCAGACAGGCATCTTTTTGCTATGTCTTCATGCTGCAGAGACAGAGGGAGACAGAGAGGAGAGTACAAGTTATTTACCTACTAAAGATGCTATCTAATCTCTAGATAGTTACACAGGGAGTAAGAGTTCATCAAATGAATTTGCGGTGGGGGGTGGGACACAATTCAGTCCCTAGAATATGATGTGTATCTGTTAAATTGAACTTCTTTGAGTTCTTAATGAGACTTCTGTAACAAAGAGGAGCCAAAGACATTGAAATCTTTCCCCTATCACTTTCTGCCTATAGGTCATGGTCAATTATGAAGTCTCTATACAACTTAATTGTGTTTTTCATAAATTATATTTTAAAATGGCTACATTATTAGAGGCTGGGATGATTAAGAGGGGACTAAGTTCATTCATCCCACTCACATCAGTGTAAATAATCCAGAAAATGCCCCAAAGACTGGCCAAAAAAAAAAAAAAAAAAAAAATCCACAACTAAGGGTAGAGAAGAGGCCATATTGTACAGAGTAGGAAGAATAGGAAAAAAAAAAAATAGGAAGGGCAGAGATGTTGTGGGGAGCTAAAAGGGCCCCAGCCATCCTTGGTTAAGAGGTAGCCACAGGTGTGGAGAGGGTAGTGAAACAGACCCTCACACCAGGTAGCCTGCACAGAGAAGTTAAATACCCATAATATTTGGCTTTGAAAACTAGAGGGGTTGAATTGCATGAGTCCTTACAACCAGCAGGACTTGAAGCCTGGAATTTTAGAAATAAGCAAGCTTGGCTCTGGGACAGCCCAGAGGTGATAGGAGGTTGAGTCTCTACTCTTAAAGAGACAGCATAATAAATTTCCCTCAGAGATACAGCAGAGAAGGAACAGTTTGAAAAACACCCGGGGCATGCAAGAGGGAGTTATTTACTAATTTCAGAGCATGTCCAGGAGCTACAGATATCTCTGGGAGACCCCTCCAGAAACAAAGGAGCTGGTGAGTTCCAATTTTCTCTACAACCACCCAGCACAAACACATGGCCAGCTGTGGGAATCAACACAGCACCAACATTTCACTATCTAACTTGCTTATACCAAGCCCTGCCCACCTGCACATTTATGAATCTGTACTTTCCTTTCAGGCTTGCCTGAGTCCCAATGTTGCAAGTCCCCTTCCAGAGAAGATCCACATAAACCTTGCCATCACCATATTTTCCAACCCATGCATTTTGTGGGGTCTTAGTCTTGACATTGGCATCAGCAGTGGGTCCTGTGGAAGACAAAGTCCTATTATGTTAAAACTGTGTGCTCCAACCATGTGTACTTTGGGGATCCACCCTGGCTGCCCTGTGGTGATGGCAGGTCTCATTTCACAGCAGATCATAAGCAGGCACTTAGATAATACTGCTCATCCCATACCAGCCTGCCCTGTCCTGGTGGCAGAAGCACATACCCTCTCATCAGTGCACATGCATTGTGGGCACTCTATGCCCCACCCCATGCAATATACTCTTGTCCAGACAGAGCTCATTCAAACTACTGCTATAAACCCGGCATGTTCAAGCAGCCCCAAGGGCCAGCACCACTCCAAGTGACTCCTGCCCCAAGGAAAAGAGAGGACAACCACACACATTAGTCAGACAATAGCCCTAAATGGACTGGGAACAGAAAATTGGCTTCATCGCAGACCCTGTCCACCAGTGAAAGCTTCTCAGAAATACCCTGCAGTCTGGTGCTACTACATCTTGGGGAAGTGCCTGGTCTGACTCAACTCAAGACTGGAGCAGACCAGATGGGTCCACTAACACCAAAGGGACCAAACACTGCCCACAAAAGGCAAAGAAAAAGACTGCCAATAACTGGACTGAAGGAAACAGTAGCCAAGACAAGAGAAGGGCACACATAACACTCATAGGTGACACTCCCTGAAGACCCAGGTCCTGAGTATAAGGAGCACTGCACTCCAGGACACTATAGCACCTCTTCTTCATAAGGCCATTACTTTCAAGAGTGGTTGACAAAGCTTCCCTTACATAAACAGACACAGAGAAAAAAACTGGGGTGACAGAGGAATATGACCCAAATGAAAGAATGGCACAAAACCACAGCAAGAGAACTAAGGGAAACAGATATAAGTAATATGTCTGATAGATATTTGAAGTAATGATCATAAAGATACTCATTGGACTTGAGAAAAGAGTTGAGAACATCAGTGAGACCTTTAGCAAAGAGGTAAAATGAGCCAATGAGAAATAAAGAATACAATAAATGAAACAAAAATGCACTAGATGGAACAAATAAAAGACAAGAGGAAGCAACATCATGGGAAGTAATCAAGCTGAGTAGATGGGTCAAAAAAAATGTGTAAAATGAAAATAGATTTAGGGAACTCAATGACTGCATCAAGTGCAATGACATACATGTTATAGAGATCCCAGGAGAAGAAGGAAAAAAAGGGCAGAAAAATTATTTGAAGAAATGATAGCTGAAAATGTCCCAAGTCTGGGGAAGGAAACATATAGTAAGATCCAGAAGATACAAAAATCCCTCCAAAAAATCAACACAAATGGTCCACACCATAACACATAGGAATTAAAGTGTGAAATTCATGATAAAGAGAAAATATTAAAAGCATTAAGGGAAAGAAGAATGTTACAAGGAAACCCCAAAAGGCTAATAACAGATTTTTCACCCCAAACTTTTCAAGCATGATGTATTCAAAACATTGAAAGGAAAACCCAAACCAACCAACTAACCAACCAACGAAAGAAACAACCCCCCCCCCAAAAAAAACAAAAAAACCTGCACCCAAGAATACTCTACCCAGTGAGGCTATGATTAAGAATAGAAGGTGAGAGAAAGAGTTTCCACAACAAACTAAAGTTGAAGTTCATGACCACTAAACCAGTCCTATAAGAAATATTAAGAGAGATTTTTTGAGTGGAAAGAAAAGACCATGAGTAAGAATAAGAAAAACAGGTAGCACAAGATCAGTAAAAATATGTGTATCTGTAAATATCAGTCAAGGAGCTCACAGAATAAAAAGATAAAAATAGAACACCACATGCTTAAAATGTGAGGAGGGAGAGAAGGAAAGGAGTAAAAAATGATTTCAAACTTAAGCAAACATCAACTTAATATAGACTTCTATATCCAGAAGATATTATATACAAACTGAATGGTAACACAAATAAAAAACCAGTAATAGATATGGAAAACATAAAGAGAAAGCAATGTAAGTATGTTATTAAAGAAAGGCAGCAAACTGTGAAAGAGGAGTGCAACAGAAGAAAGGAACAGGGAAGAATGGCAAAGAGAACCACAAAACAAGAAATAAAATAGCAATAAAATATACATATTAATGTTACTTTGAATGTAAATGGACTACATCTTCCAAACAAAAGACATACGGTGACAGAGTAGACTACAAAACAAAAACAAAACAAACAAACAAACAAACAACAAGGTCTACCTATAGGCTACCTAGAAGAGACTCATTTTAGACCTAAAAATACCTGGGGAATGAAAGTAAGAGGAAGGAGAAAAATCTATCAAATGGATGTCAAAAGAAAGCTAGAATAACAATACTTATATCAGATAAAATAGATTTTAAAACAAAGACTGTACCAAGAGACAAAGAAGGACACTATATAATAATAAAGGGGAGAAGCCAACAAGATGACCTAATAATTGTAAATATTTATGCCTCCTACATGTAATCACCCAAATAGATAAAACAGTTAATAGCAAATACAAAAGGAGCAATTGATAGTAATACTATAATAGAGGACTTTTAACACCCCATTTACATCAATGGATAGATCATACAAACAGAAAATTAACAAGGGAGTGTTGTTATGAATGACACACTGGAACAGATGGATTTAACAGATATATTTGAGAACATTCCATCCCAAAACAGCAGAATACACATTCTTTTCAAATGCACAAGGAACATTCTCCAGAATTGATTATGTATTAGATCATGAACAAATCTCAACAAATTAAAAAAGATCGAAATCATAACATGCATCTTTTCTGATCATAATGTTATGAAACTAGAAATCAACTACAAAAAAAAATCTGGAAAAAACAAAAAATATATGGAGATTAAATAGCATGTTACTAAACAATGAAGGTCAACCAAGAAATCAAAGAAATTACATGGAAACAAGTGAAAATTAAAACACAGCTGTCCAAAATCTTTGAGATGCAGCAAAAGTGGTTCGAAGAGGAAAGTTTATAACAATACAGGTCTGGTTCAAGAAGCAAGAAAAATCTCAAATAAACAACCTAACCTTACACTGAAGGGAGCTAGAAAATGAAAAATAATCAAAACCCAAAACTGGCCGGAGGAAGGAAATGATAAAGATTAGTGCAGAAATAAAGGATGTTGAAAGTAAAAAACAATAGAAGACCAATGAAACTAGGAGCTGGTACTTTGAAAAGATCCACAAAATTGATAAACCTCTAGTCTGACTCATTAAAAAGAAAAAAGAGAGAGAACTCAAACAAAATCAAGAAGGAAAAAGGAGAAATATCAACCAACACAAGAGAAATACAAAGGATTGTAGGAGAATATTATGAAAATTTATGTCATCAAATTGAACAATCTAAAGGAAATGAATAAATTCTGAACCAGGAAGAAATAGAAAAATTGAATATACCAAATACCAGAAATGAAACTGAACCAGTGATCTGAAAACCCCCCAAAAACAGAAGTCCAAGACCAAATGTTTTCACAGATGAATTCTACCAAACATACAGAGTTAACACCTATTCTTCTCAAATTATTCAAAAAAATAGAAAAGGAAGGACACCTTCTAAATTCATTCTGAGGTCAGCATTACCGTCATGGTAAAACCATATAAAGACACCACAAAAAAAGAAAACTACAGGGTAATAACTATAATGAACATAAATGCAGAAAATCCTCAACAAAATATTAGCAAACCAGGGTACATGGGAGCCTCAGTCATTAAGCATCTGTCTTCCACTAAGGTCATAATCCAGGATCCAGCCCTGTGTCAGGCTTCCTGCTAGGTGGGAAGCCTGCTTCTCTCTTTCTCTCTCACTCCCCCTATTTGTGTTACCTCTCTCACTCTGTCTATCTCTGTCAAATAAATAAACAAAATATTGAAAAAAATAAAATAAAATATTAGCAAACCAAATGCAACAATACATTTAAAAAATAATTCATTGCAATCAAGTGGGATTTTTTTTCACAGGTTGCAATGGTAGTTCAATATTCTCAAATCAACCCACATGATATATCACATCAGCAAGAAAAAGGATAAAAAACATATGATCATTTTAATAGACACAGAAAAAGCATTTGACAATGTATAACATTCATTCATGATTAAAACCCTCATCAAAGTAGGTTTAGAGACCCTGTATGAAAAACCCACAACAAACATTACCTTCTTGAGCACCATGTAATGTGCTCAATACCGTGGAAATAGTAGTCCTTTTAATATTTTCAAGAGACAGGATGATATTTAAAATATCTAACAACTCTGGGGTGCCTGGGTGGCTCAGTCAGTTAAGCGTCTGCCTTTAGCTCAGGTCATGATCCCAGGGTCCTGGGACTGAGTCCTGCATCCTTTCTCAGCAGGGAGCCTACCTCTCCCTCCTCCTGCTGCCCCCCACCCCGCTTTGCTTATATTCTCTTTCTCTTTCTCTGACAAATAAACACAATCTTAAAAAACAAAAACAAAAAGCCTCAAGAAACGGTGTTGGCGAGGATGCAAAGAGGAGAGACCCTCCCTTCTACATTGTTGATGAGAATCCAAACTGAGGCAGCCCTTTGGAAAAACAGTATGAAAAAAAGGAACTACCCTAAGATCCAGTAATCATGCTACCGAGTACTTGGCGAAAGAATACAAAAACACTGATTTAAAGTGTTATATGCACCCCTATGTTGATTGCAGCATTATTTACATTAGCCAAATTATGGAAGTAGCTCAGGTGTCCATTAATAGCAAAATAGATAAAGAAGGTGTGGTATGCATACAAACACACACACGTTTTTGAATACTACATTTAAAATATATATATTAGAATTAGAATATATATTATATTATGAATGTACATTTGAATACCTAAATATATATTTCAAAATACATATAGAATATATATACTAGAATATTATTCATCATAAAAAAGAATGAAATCTTGCCATTTGAAATAACATGGTTGGATCTAGAGACTATAATTCTAAGTGAAACAAGCCCATTAGGAAGACAAATACCATATGATTTCATTCATATGTGGAATTTAAGGGGAAAAAAAGGAAATTAAAAAAAGGAACACATCAAAAACCAGACTCCTAATGAGAGAGAACCAAGCCTGTTTACAAGAGAGGAGGTAGGAGGGGGATGGATGAAATGTGTCCTGGGGATTAAGGAGTGCACCTGTGGTGAGCCCCAGGTGTTGTATGCAAGTGTGGAATCACTATATTGTACCCCTGAAACTAATTTAACACTGTATGTTAACAATGACACTGGAATTAAAATTTTAAAAAATGCTTACATTATTGGTATATTGTGAGAAAAAAGTGAAATATGTAGAAACATCTTTCAGCAGAGACCCTGCTTCCCCTTTTCCTGTTGCTCCCCCGCTTATGCCCTCTCTCTCACAAATAAATAAATAAAACTTTTAAAAATTCAAAAACTACAATACAGATAAGATAAAGAATATCATTTAGTGATATTTTTAATTCTAATCTTTGGAAATTAGACATGAGATATGATAAAGAAATATAGTTTAAAAGAAATCATATTTTTCCATGTTCAAGCTCATTTTCTACTTTGGTAATAAATCAGGGAAAACACCAAGAAAAATGTTTATTTTTGCATATATGATACAATCCCCACACAACCATAGGTCCTAATTTACATGACAATACAAAAGATGGTGCAGTTGTCTTCAAAGGGCACAAGAGTAGTATGAAATCATCACGCCATCATTGTGAGGGATATTCCTTACAGAAATTACAGATGAAAAGATACTGAGTTAGGTCAGATTTACTCCTATTGAGAAAGCAACACAGTGTCATGGCAATTATGTGGAGTTCTTGGCTTGACAGACCTCCCTCATGCAAGTATGAGCTCATAAATAAATAAATAAATAAAAACTAAGTAAGTGACTCATTTGCACCAGTGAGCTTCTGTTGCAAATTTGGTGTCTCTCAAACCTGCAAGTCAGTAGTTTGACTTGGCTTTGCTGGGATGGTTCATCTCCCATGTGTTACTGGCTGGGATCACACAGTTTGACAGTCAGAGGGCTGGTTAAATGTTGCATATTTTCAGGTTGACTGGATGTTAGTAGAGGTGCTGGAAGAAGCTGAACATGTGTTGCCAGGT
This sequence comes from Mustela lutreola, assembly GCF_030435805.1. Taxonomy (NCBI): domain Eukaryota; kingdom Metazoa; phylum Chordata; class Mammalia; order Carnivora; family Mustelidae; genus Mustela; species Mustela lutreola. The sequence goes on from NC_081293.1 coordinate 103,350,420, forward strand.
GTCCAGTCTAACCGGTTGTGATCATGGTGGCAGCATCATTATTGAAAGTAGCAAAAGAGAAGTCAAACCCCTTTGTGCAGGCACTTTTATGATCTCTACTTGCGTCATATTGGCTTTTGTCCCAGTGACCAAAATAAGTCATGTGGCCAGCCCCAGAGTCAGTGTGGGAGGAACCCATCCTAAGTATCCAAGGTTAGAATGTTGGGTGCGGGCACTGTGGATATTGTGGCCATTTCTACAATCTATGAAACTGTAAATTGATTCCACTGTACATGCACATACCTTGACAAAATTTCATTATTAGAGCATGTATATGGCCTTAGTGTATGCCTGTTTATTTTTGTTTGAGATTTTATTTATTTATTAGAGAGAGAGATCACAAGTAGGCAGAGAGGCAGGCAGAGGAGAGGGGGAAGCAGGCTCCCTGCTGAACAGAGAGCCCAATGCGGGGCTCGATTCCAGGACCCTGAGATCATGACCTGAGCAGAAGGCAGAGGCTTAACCCACTGAACCACCCAGGTGCCCCATATACCTGTTTCATTACTAATGGAATATTGAGATGCATGGGTGGCTCAGTCAGTTAAGCATCTGCCTTCAGGTCAGGTCAGGATACCATGGTCCTGGGATAGTCCTGCATCAGCCTCCTTGCTCAGCGATGGGCCTTCTTCTCCCTCTGTCCACTGCTCCCCCTGCTATTGTGCTCACTCTTTCTCTCTCTCTGACAAATACAAATATTCTTTTAAAAAGCTAATAATGGAATATTGGCTATGCATCAGATACCATTCTCATTGCTTAACATGTATTATTATTTTCCAATAATGTTCGCTTTGATGGCAAGTATTTTATTATCTTCATGGATAACGGTGGATATGGCATGATTAAGTAATGTGCCAAAATTTACTCAGCTAATGAATGTGGAGCCAGGATTCAAATCAAGACAATTAACCACACCTTTCATGGCATATTCATAACCTTACCCCTGAGGAAGAAAGGATGTTTAATGGGAGGAAGAAAGGAAGGAAGGAGGGGGGAAGGGACAGGAAAGGGGGAGGAGGGGAGAGAGGGGAGGAGGGAGGAATAAGCACTTTATAGAAATGCATATCATTAGATGTAAAACATATCTGTGGGGAAAAACCTAATGGGGCTTGTAACACAATCCATGAAAATAATTTTTACCTTATAATATAGCAGCTGAACATGATGCTAAGAGCAAACTGTTTAAAATGTGGAGAGTCTAAAACTACTAATACCACCCATACAAGTAATTCTTCAGGTTTTTCAGTTTAATATCTAGGAGTCAGGAATCAAAAGTATAGGAGGAACATTTCATGGCTACCAGGCACCTCTATTTTGGAGAAGTCAAATAAATAAGTTCTAATACTTCTCTCTCAGAAGTGGGGATAGGCATTTAACACACACATACTTACACATATTTTTAATGGTCTAGTCATATAATTTAGCAAGGGAGCCAATCACCTCTCAACCCTAATAAGAACAACTGAAGTCCTACTTATTTATGTGTTATATAAAGTTATAAAACATCTAAATCAAAATCTCTCTGGTGAGCACAGAATTCTTGACATGTAATTGGTATGTGCAAGTGAGATTAGGGCACCTACAAATTACAGCTAAGCCAAAGTAAATTTTCTCTTGTCATTGCACCTGGCAATACCCCTGGCATAGGATGGCAAAATTACTCATATTTCATGACAGGTATTATAGGTCCCATGAGATAGTATTTATAATTATTTTTTTCCAATTGTTGAACAGGAGGAAAACAACTTTCAAAATAATGGATGTGTATGTGAACCATACATGAAGTAGAAAATGTTCAGCAACTAAATGCTGAGCATTGAACGTTTTTATTTCCTTGCCAACATGCTGTGTTCGCCTGTATTGCGTGGGTCCATTTCAAAATGACAGAGGTCCTAGGACACAGCAGTAGGGGAAGTTCACTGAGGGAGAGCATGACTCCCCACCCAGACATGTCACAGGAGAGTAACTCAGCCTCTCTGTGACTTAGCTGCCTCATTTTATAAAGAAAGAAAACTAATGTATCTTTGTGGATTATTAAAAGAATAAAAAATTATATATGCAGTGTGCAGAGCTTAGAGACAGTAGAAAAACTCAATAAAAGTTGGTTTTAATAATAATTAAAATTACTAATATTATTATATTAAACCTTAAAAGACATCATTTTATATATACCTTATATGAATCAGTAGGGCATTACCAAAATTCTCAATGTAGTACCAAGATGTAAAAATACTTATACTATAACTAAAAAACTTATCCTTCAAACACCCCTTCAAAAAATATAAATATTGTTTATAGGACCAAATGTATAAGTAAAAAGTTATAAGTATTTTGCTACACATATTTATTTATTTTTCCAATTATAACCAGTAGTACACACTGATGAACTCTAGATTTTGGGTTGACTTGATGGCCGGATCTAATTCAGGGCTTAGTCAGATCAAATTACAATATAGAAACTGTTAATAAAGTGGACATACTATTATTCTGTTGGGATTATAATAAAAACATGTAAATATTTGTATGTATCTAAGGTGATACGTCACTCCTTTGCTTCTTCCTCCCAACTACTTAAACTTTTTACAACTAACTCTGCCATTTCTTTGACACTCTTCAAACAGTAGTTCAAGTACTTAGAAAAGAGCCAGAAAATAGTCCTGGTCCTGCTTTTAAAGTTTCCAACCACAATCAAAATACTCCTATGATCTGTATTTTATTTTGTTTTGATGGTTGAAGAAGATCGAAGTACGACAATATGTTCAATTTGGTTTCATTTGAAAAAATGTGGTTCCCAACTTGTGACTCCTTTAAGAATTGCTAAGTAGTTTCTTTTCCCCAAATGAGTTTATTTTGAAGAAAGTTCCATCACTGAAATTCTCATAGGAAATAAAGCTATTAACAATATTTACAATGGAGGCTTAGCTCAGAGGGGCAATTTGATTAGAAAGGAAAAAGAGGAAAATTAAGGTCAAATGTTTGACCCTTACATAGGCTGAATGTGGCTCAAATTCATAACAACGGTGGGGGCAAATGGGGTCTGGCCCAGTGTCTCTCTGGCTGTCCACTCAGCTTGGACATGGTAAAATGAGAGACATCAAAGAGCTTTTCCTTTTTTTAAAGATTTATTATTAATTTACTTTAGAGAGAGAGTGAGGGGCAGGGGCAGGGTGAGGGACAGGAGAGAGAGACTCTTAAGCAGACTCCCTGCTAAGCATGGAGACCAATGTGGGGCTCCATCCCATGACCATGAGTTTATGACCTGAGCTGAAACCAAGAGTCAGGCACTTAACCAACTGAGCCACCTAGGCACCCAAAGTCAAGCAGCTTTTAATCATTCCTTAATAAAGTCCCCATACGTTTCATTCTCTATCTCCTTTGCTACCTGGTATTTGTGAGAGACAGTCTGTATGACTTATTCAACAATCTACTGGGATTTAAGCAGGCCTGAAATGGAATCCAGTTCCTTCTCCTAGTAGCATGGCAAGTATACAAGATAATTCAATGTGTGACTCTTAAGGATTTTTATCTATAAGGTAGAACCTACCTAGCTCACAAGACTATAGAGATGATTTAATAACAAAGATTCTTGAGTTTTTTGTAATATCAATGTTCAATTCTAAACAGTATTACCATTTTAATTCAGGAATGCCTCATGCACTTCCTGTCCCTAGCTATCCTAGCATAGATTGGCCATTCTTACAAAGGCTAAAGGGCATTAGTTAAGGAGATGACAATGCATTTTGCTAAACTGGTAATGGATTTAAACATCAATATACCAGTTTCTGATGGTATATACATATTTGGCAATTTATTGATAGTCTTTAATGAAAATAGCACCATCAAAAATTCTTAATTATTTTTTAGTTTAAATTCAATTAATTAATATATGATGTAGTAGTCGTCTCAGAGGTAGAGGTCAGTGATTCATCAGTCTTATATAGTACCCAGGACTCATTACCCACCCTCCTCCCCTCCAGCAACCCTCAGTTTATCTCCTATGATTCAGGGTCCCTTATGGCTTCTCTCCCTCAGATTTTCTCTTGTTTTATTTGTTCCTCTCTTCTCCTATGCCACTATGTTATGTTTCTTAAATTCCATATATTAGTGAAATCTTATAATTGTCTTTCTCTGATTAACTTATTTCACTTAGCATAATACCCTCTAGTTCCATCAATGTCATTGCAAATAGCAAGATTTCATTTTTTTAATGGCTGAGTAATATTTTATTGTGTGTATGCATGTGTGCGGGTATACCATATATTTATCCACTCATCTGATGATGGACAGTGGGACTCTTTCCATAGATTGACTATTGTAGATATCGCTGTTATAAACATTGCAGTGCAGGTGCCCCTTCGGATCACTACATTTGTATCTTTGGGGTTAAATCCCTAGTAATGCAATTTCTGGGTGATAGGGTAGCTCTATTTTCAACTTTTTGAGGAACCTCTGTACTGTTTTCCAGAGTGGCTCTACCAGTTTACATTTCCACCAACAATGTAAGAGGGTTTCCTTTCTCTGCATCCTCACCAACATCTGTCATTTCCTAGATGGTTAATTTTAGCCATTCTTCTTTTTAAAAAACATTGAATTTCTTTATTAGAGGGGGGAAGAGCAGAGGGAGAGGTAGGGGTAGGGGAGTTTGAGGGGAGGCTCAATCCCAGGACCTGAAGATGGTGACCTGTGCTATGACCTGCTTGATTGACTGAGACACCCACGCACCCCTATCCATTCTGATTGGTGCGAGTTGGTATCTCATTGTGGTTTTGATTTGTAGTTCCCTGATGCCAAATAATGTGGAACACTTTTTATGTGTCTGTTGGCCATTTGTATGTCTTCTTTGCAATAATGTCTGTTCATGTCTTCTGCCGAATTCCTGATTAGATTATTTGTTCTTTAGGTGTTGAATTTGATAAGTGCATTATATATTGTGGATACTAGCCCTTTATCTGATAAGACATTTGCAAATATCTTCTCCCACTCTGTCAGTTGTCTTTTAGTTTTGTCAACTGTTTTCTTTGCTGTGCAAAAGGTTTTTATATTGATGAAGTCTCATTAGTTTATTTTTGCCCTTGGAGACATGTATAGCAAGAAGTTGATGCAGCTGAGGTCACAGAGGTTGCTGTCTCTGTTCTCCTCTAGGATTTTGAAGGATTTCTGTCTCATATTAGGTCTTTCATCTATTTTGAGTCTAGTTTTATACATGGTGTAAGGAAATGATCCAGTTTCATTTTTCTGCATGTGGCTGTTTAATATTCCCAACACCATTTGTTAAAGAGACTGTCTTTTATCTGTTGGAAATTCTTTCCTGCTTTGTTGGATATTAGTTGACCATAGACCATTAATTGACCATAGAATTTCTGGGTTCTCTATTCTGTTCCACTGATCGATGTGTCTGTTTTAGTGCCAGTACCATACCATTTTGATGATTACCATTTGATGATTTTCTAATAAAGCTTGAAGTCTCGAATTGTGATGCCACTGTCTTTGGTTTTCTTTTTCAACATTCCTTTGGCTATTCAGGATCTTTTCTGAATTTTTAGGATTATTTGTTCCAGCTATGTGAAAAAATTTGAATGCTATTTTGATAGGGATTATATTGAATGTATAGATTGCTCCAGGTAGCGTAGACATTTTAACAATATTTGTTTTTCTAATCCATGAGCATGGAATGTTTTCCCACTTCTTTGTGTCTTCTTCCATTTCTTTTATAAGAGTTCCTTAGTTTTCAGAATACCTCTTTGGCTATGTTCATTTTTAGGTATCTTTCAGTTTTTGGTGCAATTGTAAATGGGATTAACTCCTTTAATTCTCTTTCTTCTGTCTCATTGTTGGTGTACAGAAATGCAACTGATTTCTGTGCATTGATTTTGCAACCTGCCATGTTGCTGAATTCCTGTGAGTTCTAAAAATTTTGGGGTGAAGTCTTTTGGGTTTTTCACATAGAGTATCATGTCATCTGCAAAGAATGAGAGTTTGACTTCTTTGCTGATTCAGATGCTTTTTTATTTCTTTTTGTTGTCTGACTGCTGAGAACTTTGAGTACTATGTTGAACAACAGTGGTGATAAGTCTGCTATATTCATGACCTTAGGGGGAAAGCTCTCATTTTTTCCCCATGGAGACTGATATTTGCTGATGGCTTTTCATATCTGGCTTTTATGATATTGAGGTATAATCCCTCTATCCCTACACTGTGAATAGTTTTAATTAAGAAAGGATTCTGTACTTTGTCAGATGCTTTTTCTGCATCTATTGAGAGGATCATGTGATTATTCTTTTATTAATGTAGTGTATCATATTGATTGATTTGTAGATTCTGAACAATCTCATTTGAATGTGGTGAATAATCCTTTTAACATACTGTTATATCCTACTGGCTAGTATCTTGGTGAAAATTTTTGCATCCATGTTCATCAGGGATATTGGTCTATAATTCTCCTTTTTAGTGCAGTGTTTGTCTGGTTTTTGGATCAAGGTAATGTTGGCATTATAGAAAGAGCTTGGACATTTTCCTTCCAAATTTATTTTTTGAAACAACTTCAGAAGAATAGGAATTAATTCTTCTTTACATATTGGTAGAAATCCCTGGCAAGTCATCCAGCCCTGGACTATTTTTTTGTTGCAATATTTTGGTTACTGCTTCAATTTCTTAGCTAGTTATGGGTCTGTTCAGGTTTTTTACTTCCTCCTTCTTCTGTTTTGGTAGTTTATACAGCTCTAGGGATGCATCCATTTCTCCCAGATTTCTCCAATATACTTGCTCATAATATGTTCTTATAGTTGTATTTGTTTGGTATTGATTGTAATCTCCCCTCTCTCATTCATAATTTTCTTTTTCTTTACTTGGGTATTTTCTCTTTTCTCTCTCTCTCTCTCTCTTTTTTTTTTTTTTTTTTTTTTTTTTTTTGGTAAGTTTGCCCAGAGGCTTATGAATCTTCTTCTTCTTTTTTTTTTTTTTTTCCAAAGAACCAGCTCCTAGTTTCATTGATCTGTTTCTACTTTTTTTTTTTTTTATACTTTTTTTTTTTTTTATAAACATATATTTTTATCCCCAGGGGTACAGGTCTACTTTTTTTTTTTTTAATTTTAATTTCATTCATTCAGATTTCTGCTCTAATCTTTATTAATTCTCTTCTCCTGCTGGTTTTAGGCTTTATTTGCTGTTCTTTCTTTAGCTCCTTGAGGTGGAAGGTTAAGTTGTCTAATTTGAAACCTTTCTTTTCTTGAGAAAGATTTGTATTTCTATATACTTCCCTCTTAGGACTGCCTTTGTTGCATTCCAAAGGTTTTTAACAGTTGTATTTTCAATTTCCCTTGTTTCCATGATTTTTTAAAAATTCTTTAATTTCTTGGTTGACTCATTCTTTCTTTAGTAAAATGCTCTTTAGCCTCCATGTATTTGAGTTCTTTCCAAATTTACTCTAGTGATTGAATTCAAGTTTCAAAGTACTGTGATCCAAAAATATGCAGAGAATGATCCCAATCTTTTGGTACCAATTACGATTTGATTTGTGATCAAGTATGTGATCTATTCTGGAGAATGTTCTATGTGCACTCAAGAAATATGTGTTTTTTGTTGCTTTGGTCCAGTGTGTCATTCAAAGCCCTTGTTTCCTTATTGATCTTTTGCTTAGATGATCTGTCCATTTCAGTTAAAGTTCCCTTCCATTATAGTATTATTATCAATATATTTCTTCAATTTCCTTATTAACTGGTTTATATAATTGGCTGCTCCCATGTTTGGGGCATAAATATTTACAATTATTAGAGATTTTTGTTGGATAGACCCTTTAATTATGATATAGTGTCACCTCATCTCTTACTACATCTTTGGTTTAAAATCAAATTTGTCTGATAGGAGGATTGCCACCCCAGCTTTCTTTTGATGTCCATTAACATGATAAATTGCTTTGGTCTAAAATGAGTCTCTTGCAAAGAACATATTTATGGGTCTTGCTATTTTATTCCATCTAATATCCTGTTTCTTTTCATTGGCCATTTAGTCCCTTTATATTCAGAATAACTATCAAAATATATGAATTTAGTCCCATTGTATTACCTGTAACACCACTGTTTTTGTATATTGTTTCTGTTCCTTTCTGATCTATGTTCCTTTTGGTCTTGTTTTTCGCTTGAAGGATCCCCTTTAATATTTCTTGCAGTTCTTTTAGTTTCTGTTTGTCCTGGAAGCTTTTTATCTCTCCTATTTTGAATGACATCCTTCCTGGATAAAGTATTCTTGGTTGCATATTTTTCTCATTCAGCATTCTGAGTATATTATGCCAGTCCTTTCTGGCCTGCCAGGTCTCTGTGGATAGGTCTGCTGCCAATCTAATATTTCTACGATTGTATGTTACAAACCTCTTGTCCTGAGCTGCTTTCAAGATTCTCTCTTTGTCTCTGAGATTTGTAATTTTCACTATTATAAGTCAAGTTGTTGACCTATTTTTATTTTGAGGGGGGTTCTCTGTGCCTCCTGGGCTTGAGTATCTGTTTCCTTCCCCAGATTAGGGAAGTTCTCCACTATAATTTGCTCCAATATACCTTCTGTTCCTCTCTATCTTTCCTCTTCTTCTGGGACCCAATTATTCTAATGTTGTTTCACTTTATGGTATTACTTACCTCTCGGATTCTCCCCTCATGAATCATTAGTTGTTTATCTCTCTTTTTCTCACATTCTTTATTCTCCATCTTTTGGTATTCTTTATCACTAATTCTCTCTTCTGCCTCATTTTTCCTATAGTTAGAGCCTCCATTTTTTATTGCATCTCAGTAATAGCCTTTGATTTTTACTTGATTTTAGTTCTTTAACTTCTCCAAAAGGGATTCTCTAATGTATTCTATGCTTTTTTCAAGACTATCTAGTATCTTGATAATTGTTACTCTGAACTTTAGTCATATCCATAGCTTTTATCCATACTGACTAGGTCTCTGCCTGTTAGTATTGCCTCTTGTTCTCTATTCTGAGGTGAGTTTTTTCATCTTGTCATTCTGTTGAGAAAAGAATAGATTAACAAGAGAAATAAATACTAAAATGGCAACAATGACCCTAAGGAAATGTACATTAAATAAATCATAAGAGACGTGAAACTGGGGAGATTAAAAAAAAAAGAGAGAGAAAGAGAATATAATTAGGTGAAAAAAACAGAGCAATACATTTGATTCTCTGTGTATTTTAGTCTGTTTGTTAGAAAACTAGATCCTAAAATTGTAAGGAAAAAAAAAACTTATATGTGTACCAAAAAAAAAAAAAAAAATGCATTGAAAGGATAGTATGTAACTGTAAAAATGAACACTAAAAGAAAAAAAAAGAATATAAATGGACAAGTGAGCAGAATAGAACAGCACACTATATATTGACTGTATTTTGGTCTGTTTGTTAGAAGAAATACATCCTAAATTTGTAAAGAAAGAAAAACATTTATATTCAAAAATAAAATTAAATGCATTGAAAGAATTGAATGTAAGTATAAACATGAAAATTATAAAAAAAATTAACAATAACAAAAAGGAGTAGGGAAAAAAAAGTGAAAGAATATGATCAGACAGGAAAAGAGAACAGAGCAATACACAGGATTCTGGGTGTATTTTGGTCTGTTTGTTAGAAGGAACTACATTTCAAAATTGTAAAGAAAGAAAAATTTATCTATATACAAAAATAAAACTAATCACAATGAAAGGCTAGAATGTAAGAAAATTGTAAAGAAAGAAAAATTTATCTATATACAAAAATAAAACTAATCACAATGAAAGGCTAGAATGTAAGTGTAAAAATGAAAATTCTAAAAAGTTTTAAAAAAGAGTTGATAAAACAAGGATTGTTTGAAAAAGGAAAGAAAAAAATTAAAACCGAAAAACTAAACAATTTTTGGGGGAAAAAAAAACCATGAATTCTATATACTAGTTTCCCCTAGTGTTGGAGTTTCGCAGTTCTGTGTGATCAGTGTCTTGGCGACATGTTCTTGCTTCTCTTCTAGGGGAGGGCCTATTTTGCTGGGTCTCAGATGTCTTTACCTTGGGCAGAATTGCACTGCATCTTTCAGGGGTCCAGTCTAAGTAAGCTGCTCCAGATTGCTCTATGTGGTTTTTGTTCCCTGAAAGCCTTCCATGGCCCTTTAGAGGATGACAATGAAAAGGACAGTCTCCCAATCTCCAGCCCCAGAGCCAAGACATGGGACTCCACTCTTCAATGCACCCTCAAGGAAAAACAGTCAATCACTCCTGTTTCTCTGGTCTCTGTCCACAGTCTGTGTTCATCCAGCTTGTGACCGAACATTTCTTTCTCAGGCACACAACTTCATTTAGTGTCTCTCTTGCAAAGGTCTGAGACAGACAACCTCATCACTCATGCCAGGGGAAGAAGGGGCATCTCACTGGTTCTGCTGCTTGCTGGGCCCTTGCTTCAAAAGCAACTGTGAACCCTAATGTGGCTTGCAGCTTATGGCAACACCAAGCTGAGAGCACTCTCCTAAGCTCTCTGGTTATAATCAGCTTCCCTGCTCCAGTGCCTGGGAATTCTATCACATTCAGACATCCCATCTTCCTGTGACTCCAGTGATCATGAGATGACACTGTCCCACCTAGGATTCCACACTGCTTGGCCACCTGAGTGCCTTTCAGGAAGGGATGTCCCTCACCAGAGCAGACTTTTAAAGTTCTGATTTTCCACTCCACTGTTATATCACTTTCTGGAGCTGGCTGACAGAGGCTTCCTCCCCCCACCCCCCCGGTTTGTCTTCCCATATGTTGACTCATATTCACTTCCTCTAAACCTCTTACCTTGCAGGTGATCAGATTGATTTGATAACTATGTAGCTGAATTCCAGGTGATCAGATTGATTTGATAACTATGTAGCTGAATTCCTGGGACCAGGCAAAAACTAAGTGTCCTACTCGCCACCATCTTGGACACAAAACTGTCTTTGAAAATGGTAAATGAAATGAAAATCACATGTAGTGGGAAAACAACATCCATGCATGACAGTGAAACCAAAGTAATATATATTTCTTAATCCTGAGTTTATATTAATTATTTGCTTAGTTATATTTGATTATGGCCTTTGTCCTTACTTTTAATTTTCAATATTGTCTATGTCTTTGTCCTTTTCTGTCATCTCAGAGTTACATCTTTGTCTATTAATATATTCAATCTGGTTTCCAATGTATTAACATTTCATTCGCATTTTTTCCAACTTCCTTAACATGGTTTGGTTATTTTTACACTTCTTAAAACTTTAAACTTCAATTAAATGAACACTCAAAAACCCTTAAATTGTGATTAACTGTAACAGCTTAGAAATAAACAGTCTTATAAACACTTCCATGTCACAGATTAAGTTCAAATTAGACAGCAGGCATTTATCCTTACTCAAAGAAATCAGAAGAGTTTTTAAAAAGGAATATAAATAAATGCTCAGAAACACACAATTATTACAGTCTCTATCAAAGAAGCACAAGTGGCATGTTTCTCATTATTATTTTGTTATATTATTTCATGTCATATATGTCTTTGTAATGTAACTATCAGATACTTGTGCAATTACTGCCTGACCACATGAATGTCAGGACCAGCTGAACTGGAAGAAATAAAACCAAAAGTTGAACAAGAAGAGAGATTGAGTAAATTTCTCGAGGGACAAGTTATCTGTGCTAGTAGTTCTCTCCAATTTAAACAAAAGGGGGGGTTCTCTTTTCCAATATTGTATTCGTTTGACTCTAAATTTGAAAATAGCTATTCCCAGACCTACTCTGGTGTAAAATCACAAAGTGCATAAAATGTGTCTTTGGTTCTCACGTATGTCCTCCCTCATCATCCCCAGCCTACAGTCCTCCCTTCCTGTCTCCTAGCACCTTCAATTTCCTGCAATCAGGCCAGATGAGTAAGTGGTATTTCATGATCCAGAACTTCTTCTACCTCCCAGTCCTCAAAATATAACTACTAGTGTTTATCTTTGAAGTCTCCAAAATTCTGAGACAGAATTAACTGACTTCAGTAAAAAAAATACCAGCAAACTTTTATTCAATGGAAAAAAAGTTAAATCAGCTTTTTTCTTTAAAGCCTTTGCCTCCACTCCTGTACTCTGTGAGAAGCTGACCACACTCAGAATTAGCTGGAAGGCAATTCGTGAAATTGGCAATCTCTAGGTGCTCTGTAAGCCAAGGTTAAAAATGCAAGTCAGGGAAAAAAGACTACTGTCCTGTGGCTCAAGGCACATATGCTATATTACTCAGTGAATCTAAATTCGAAAGGTTGGTTTAATATTTGTGTTTTGAAGAAGACAATGCACATATTTTCTCAAGTTCTTTATTGTTTGATGACCGTCATAAAGCCAGTGTGTTAATTCTGTGGTATGTTAATGATTGCTTCTTCACCAAAGGAAAGCTCAGCCACATTAATGTTGTAAAATGCCAAACAAGGGAAAGCTTGACAGCATTCTTTTTTTTTTTTTTTGAGATTTTATTTATTTATTTGACAGACAGAGATCACAAGAAGGCAGAGAGGCAGGCAAAGAGAGAGGGAGAAGCAGGCTCCCTGCTGAGCAGAGAGCCCAAAGCAGGGCTTGATCCCAGGACTCTGGGATCATGACCCGAGCTGAAGGCAGAGGCTTTAACCCACTGAGCCACCCAGGCGCCCTGTGCTTGACAGCATTCTTAATGGAAGAATGGGAAGAAGTAATGAGTCACCATATGGCAAAAAAGTTTAGACATTCAGTACTGTGCTAATTCATGTTCTATTTACTTCTTAAATAAAATTAGTTTCTTATTAGCCACATTGTAGTACTAAAAAACACAGTGAAATTTTTAACGAAATAATCATTGACTTTTACTATCAAAATTTAAAGTAAATAGTAAATTAATTAATCCATGAACATACTGTAATTATAGTTAAAATACTTAATTACTAGCTAAGGAAAAATAAAATTGATGATGATGACTCCAACCATATCTAATCATAATAACAATTTTAAAAATTGAAAGCAAAATAGAAAACAAATTTACCTTTCTTTTGTTTAACTATAACTTCAATATATTAATATCAAAAAATTATATAAAAAGTAATTTCAAAATAAATCTCTTATTTTAATTTACTGGCTTACTGTAAGACTGTAGTAGATGCATTGGTATTCTGCCAGACCCTACTTCCCACTTTGCTGGGCCCTAGGAGTGATGATACCTCCAGTACCTGGAGTGAAAGCAACTGACAGCTTTCAGCTTGGTTTCTCTCTCAGACTTATCTGTACCTTAAGAAAGTGACACTGAATGTTATCTAAAGTTATTTTCCATCCAATGCTGTATGATGAGAGGGTGTGAAGGGTAGAATCCTTACCACAAAGGGGACAACTCCAAGGGGGCCATCCTCATCCAGAACTCTGTATAAGGTCACATGATCATTTGTGCTGATTTCATTTCTGTTCTACTTCTCCCTTCACCTAATGTTGATCCTTAGCACAATTTTTAATAAATTTCCAACATGAAAATAAGATTGTGAATGATAAGCCCATGATTTTAAATAAGTCATATATAAAATAGATTTTTATGTTCATAAGCACAACAGATAATGCTGTCTGGCCCATCAAATTAAAAGACAATAAATTAAAAAGATAAATAAAAAAATTAAAAAAAATAAAAGACAATAAATTAAAATGTTGAATAAAATATTAAATATTAGGGTTGCCTGGGTGGCTCAGTGGGTTAAGCCTCTGCTTTTGGCTCAGGTCATGATATCAGGGTCCTGGGATCGAGTCCCACATTGGGCTTTCTGCTTGGCAGGGAACCTGCTCCCTCCTATCTCTCTCTCTGACTGCCTCTCCGCCTACTTGTGATCTCTCTCTGTCAAATAAATAAATAAAACCTTTAAAAAAATGAAATATTATAAAACATTAATCTGGGTAGAAAATACATAATCCTACCACATGCTAAGTCAAAACAAGAATTAAGGGAAAACAGTGGAGCTAGGAAGCAAGCTTTCCTCTCTCTCTCTCTATATATATATATATACATATATATATGTATATATATATGTGTGTGTGTGTCTGTGTGTGTGTATATATTTTTTTTTCAAATCGAAGTGACATTGAAATTGCATTTTCATAGTCTTGCAGAAAGCAAGAGATAGAAAACACAAAGTAGGTGCTGCTGGAGGTGGGCATTCTACAGAAAAGAACTGACATAGCAGTATGAGACTGCTCTCCTTAAAGACCTTCTTGGAAGGTTGTCCTTGACTAGTGTTTGGGAACTTAAATTTTAGGAAGGTTCCTTTCATTTCCTAAAAGGGTAAGGGTATTCACTGTGCTTAAACTATTTGTACAACGGTGTGGTTATTCACTTTCTTCCTGGGACCCTTGAACTTTCGTACATGCTAAACAGAGTGTGCCTACATGATTAGCTCCCGATAAAAACTTTGGACACTGAGTCTCTAATGAGCTTCTTTGGTCAAATATATTTCATAGACGTTACCACAGTTATTGTTGGAGGAAGTAATCATGTCCTGTGTGACTCCACTAGAAAAATACTCTTGGACAGTTGCATCTGGGTTTCCTCTAGACCGCCCTGTCCCTTTCTTGATTTTGTTCTGCATCCTTCTGTTATAATAAATCCAAGTTGTGAGTTTGATTATATGTTGGGTTCTGTGAGTCATCCTAGTAATTCATCAAATCTGGGATGTTTTTAGGGATTCTCAACATTGAAGCCTAGTTGTGATATCTCAAACACACACACACACACACACTCACATAATCTGTGTAAAGATGAACTAGAAAGAAAAACCAAATGGAACAGAGGGATCAATGTCTTTCTCTAACCTTAGCACTAATAAAAATAATAGGGTAAGATATATAGTACTGGAATCTAGACAGAAAAAAGAGAATGACAAAGAAGCAATACTTATGTGATCATTGCTGTGGTTGAGACCTTTTTAGCATGAATATATACAACGAGGAAGATTAAGCCAGCCCAGGAAAGAGAACCATTCCTTCTCTGACCACATGGAGATTTACTCCTTTATTTATTAAAAAATATGAAGACCATTAGTTTTCAGTGTGTGCAGTTCTATGACTAGAATCACATGGATGACTCCTGTAACCATCACAAACAGACAGGTTTTTTTTTGCCCACTAAAACATTCCCTTTTGATATCTCATTGCTATTTCAATGCTATCTCATAATCTCATATCTCATAATCACATCCCCCACTTTCGCAAATTCTGAGAGTCCATTATCCGTTTTCCATCACTATAATTTTGTCTTCAAGAATGTTATTTAATGAAATCTTAGATTATATAATCTTTCAAAGAAGCTTCCTTTTTTTAAAGAATATTTGTTTATTTATTTGACAGAGAGATAGAGAGAGATCACAGGTAGGCAGAGAGAGAAGGGGAAGCAATCTCCCTGCTGAGCATGGAGACTCATGTGGGCTCCGATCCCAGGATCCTGGAATCATGATCTGATCCGAAGGCAGAGGCTTAAGCCACTGAGCCACCCAGGTGCCCCTCAAAGAAGCTTCTTTCATTCAGCATAATGACTTTCAAATTGATCGGCATTGCTGTATATCAATGATTCATTTCTTTTTACTGTCACATAGATGTATTACGACTTGTTAACCATTTGCCCTTTGAAGAATATTTGGATTGTTTCCATTTGGAAATTAAGAATTTCCATTTGGAATTAAGAAAAGAGCGGATATAAACATTCATGTACAGGTTTTATGAGGACATATATTTTTATTATTCTAGAGTAAATAAATATGCTGGGTCATATGGTAAAGATAAATTTAAACTTATATAAAATCCCTGACTATTTTCCATATTTACTATAGCATCTACAGTTTTACCAACAAAATAGAGTACGGGTTGTTTGTCAGCACTGGTATTATGACTGTATTTTATTCTGGCTATTGTAATAGCTGTGCAGAGGGATCCTATCATGGTTATATTGTGCTTTTACCTAAGGATAATGATTTTTTTTTTAAAGATTTTATTTATTTATTTGACAGGCAGAGATCACAAGTAGACAGAGAGGCAGGCAGAGAGAGGAAGGGAAGCAGGTTCCCTGCTGAGCAGAGAGCCCCATGTGGGGCTCGATCCCAGGACCCTGAGATCATGACCTGAGCCGAAGGCAGAGGCTTTAACCAGCTGAGCCACCCAGGAGCCCCAATTTGTTATTTTTTTTTAACGTGCTTCCTTCTCATTTACATATCCTCTTGGTGAAGTGTTTGTTCCAATGTTTGATCCAATTTTTAGTTAGTTATTTTCTTACTCTTGAGTTTTAAAAGATTATGTGTTCTGCCTAGAAGTCCTTTGTCAATCCTTTGTCTTTCTGGTTCATGTCTAGAAAATCTTTGCCTAACTTCAGGTCATATAGATTTTCACCTGCTTTCTTCCAAATGTTGTATCACTTTGTTTTACATTTAGGTCTGTGAATTATTCCCAGTTAAGTTTTGTATAAAATATAAGTTTGATTTGTGGTCCATTTTCTGCATATCAATGCCCAATAGTTCTAACACCATTTCTCTAAGATTCTATCCTTTCTTCATTGAATTGTTTCACACCTTTGTCAAAATCATTTGGCCACATTTTTATGGGTCTATTTCTGGACAAAAACTACTGGTTTTATTGGTTTGCACATCTGTACTTTTGTTAATGTCATCCTGTCTTTAATACTATCATTTTAACATAAGTTTGAAAATAACATAGTATAATTTTTCTGGCTTTATTTCTAACTTTCAAGATCATTTTAGCTGTTCTAGTCACTTTTCCCTTTAGTACAAATTTTAGAATTAACATGACTATACCTATAAACAATTCTGCTAAGGTCTGGATTGTCATTGCATAAAACTATAGGTTACTTTGCAAAGAAATGACATTGTATTCATTAAGTGTTCCAATCCATAAATCTGTTATATTTCTCCATTAATTAATTGATTTCTTTGATTTTTTCATCAATGTATATAGTTTCTACATATAAATCTTGCATAAATCCAAATAAATTGAAAAAGACTAAAGTCACACAAAAGATGTCTTCATTATAACAGGATTAAACTAGAAATAAACAAACAAAATAAATGTAGGGAACCCCCAACTATTTGGGAATTAAACAACACATTTCTCATATATGATGGTTCAAAGGATATATTACAAAATAAATTTTTAAAACCATTAAGTTGGACCTGTCTATGACATCATTCAGCATAAATTAACTGAAAGACCAGAGGCCTAAATACTACAATAAAAACTACAAAAAAATTAGAAGAAAACATAAAAGAAAATCTCTACTATCCTAAGCAAGTCTATCTAAGTAAAGGGTTCTTAGAAATGAAACTTAAAGCCTAATTTACAAAAGAAAAAAAAAATTTAAAAATTAGACATCCCAAATTTAAAAAGCTTTGCACTTCAAAAGAAAACAAAAAGGACAGGCTACAGAAAGCAAATAAAATATCTACAAAGTGACCTACAATTAAAATACATAAAGAATCTTTCCAAATCATACTAATAAGAAACCCCAATTTTATACTTTTTTTATTTTTATAAACAGAAACCCCAATTTTAAAACAGCAAAAATTTTGAATAGACTTTTCATCAAATAAGATAAAATGGCTAATAAACAGCTAAAAATGTGCTCAACATCATTATTCTTTACAGAAATGGAAATTAAAACTGCACTGAGTTACCATTTCACACACCCTAGAAGGGGTCTAAGAATGAAGACCAACCAGGGCCCTGGGTGGCTTATTAGGTTAAAGCCACTGTCTTCCGCTCAGGTCATGATCCTGGGGTCCTGGGATCAAGCCCCACATCAGGCTCTCTGCTCAGCGGGGAGCCTGCTTCCTCCTCTCTCTCTGCCTGTCTCTCTGCCTACTTGTGATCTCACTCAAATAAGTAAATAAAATCTAAAAAAAAAAAAAAAAAAAAAAAAAAAAAAGAATGAAGACCAACCAAAACAAGTATAGGTGAGGATGTGGAAAATCAGTACACTCCTGCTTTGCTGGTGGGAACATGAACGGTAGAGCAACCCCATAAGCCAGTCAATCCAACCATCCTATGCCTGGGTACCCAAGAAGAATAAAAACATCACCCAGGACTCGTACTAGTACTTCATAGCAGCATTACATCAAATGCCCAATAATTTCAATACAATGTCACCAACTTTTTTCCTTTTCCCAAAGATTTTATTTATTCAAAAGAGATGGAGTGCACACATAAGAAAGAGCATGAGTGGGGGAGGGGACAGAGGGAGAGGCAGCAGCTGACTCCCCACTGAGCAGGGAGCCCAATGCTGGGCTTAATCTTAGGACCCCTGGATCATGAACTGAACTAAAGGCAGACGCTTAACTGACTGAGCCACAGAGGCACCCCTGTCACCAACTTTTGAATGGATGAACAAAATATTATTATTTTATTATTCAGCAATATAATGAAATGAAATACTTGATGATTCTGAGAAAACAGTATTCTAGGTGAGAGAATCCAGACAGAAGAGATTACATATTTCATGATACCATTTATATGAAATGTCCAAGAGAATCAAATCTGTATTATCAGACATGAGACTGGTGATTGTCTGGGCTGAGAGGAAGAATGGGTGATGGTTACAAAGTCTAAGACTGCTTTGTTGTGAAGACAGCACAATGCTCTAGAAGCCACTGAAATCCAGTGAGTTATACACTTAAAATAAGTGACTAAATCTTTTTGTCCAAAAATAGCATTTTATTTCCTATTTTCTTTTATTGTATTGTTTTTCATTATTTTATTTTATTATTTGAATGTCTGAGATTTCACTATTCAGAATATTTTAGTTATTCCTCCTCATTCTATCACGTTCCTAGAAGTACTGTTGAGGATTATTCTGATATCAGTGGCTCTGGCCCCTGTATTGTTGGAAGTGGAGGAAATAAGGTACAGCTTTAGAATGATTGTCCCAAGTGCTCTTGCCTTTCCTCCCCAGCTAAGATTTAGGCTTTGGAATAAAAAGCCTCCTTATATGTTATCTACTCTGGGTGACCTGTGTGCTGTGACACAAAAGACCCTTGAGAGTGGAAGAACGGGACCCTTTTATTCTTCTCAGAGAGAGTATGTTCAGAGAATAGGGCAGGGTGCCTCTGGGAAAGATGCTCTGGGAACAGGGACTAGTACAACTTTCCCTGCCATAATAGTCAATATAATTTGTGAGGTTGTAAAATAAAGCTCTTAAGATACCAGTATCTCAGGGATGCCTGGGTGGCTCAGTGGGTTAAGCATCTGCTTTTAGCTCAGGTCATGATCCTAGAGTCCTGGGATCAAGCCCCTCACTAGGCTCCCTGCTCAGCAGGGAGTCTACTTCTCCCTCTACCCCTGCCTTCTGCTCATGATCTGTTTCTCTTTCAAGTAAATAAATAAATAAATAAATAAAACATTTTTAAAAAATACCAGTATCTCTGTGGTTGAGAACAAGCTATAGTCAGGGAAAGTAAAGTGGGACAGAGTGCAAATCACAATCTTGGGTCACGGGGGTACTGGTGAGGATTCATAAGGCTTAAATAGGCTAGTGACGAGGGCTTTCTTTAGTCTGGAACAGAGAGGTGGCACCCCAGTGACCGGGAGAGATGTGGACAGATACTCAAAATACAAGTTAGATGATATTGCTCTCCTTAAGTAATGTATGTCTACAATAGCAGTGTTGATGTTTCCTGTTTATTGAAAAAATTTCTCAAGCAACATGTTAAAAATGATGGGCTGATTATCCGGTGAGATGTTTGTCCCCAGGAATTGCTTAGAGAAATATAACACTCTCAACCTTTTTGACCTTCTCTGCCTTCTGTACATAAGTATTAAAAAGGACTTCAGCTTAAAGTCTACATTTCAAATTGATTACCGTGCTACAGTGCAATCCGAAAGACAATGACTGTCAAATTCACAAATGTTATGTTGAAAGTCATCATTGAGATACTACGATAAAGATTCATGTCAGTCTATAAAAATCTGTTATGGTAGCAAATGAAACTTTGGCTCCTAAAACTAGCTTTCCTTTGTATAAATATCGCTAGCTTTCCTTTGTATAAATAATGCCAGTTTTTTACATGTACATAAAGGATTGACAAATAGCCAAGCCAAGTAAAGAACCAGTATAATAATGATTAAAATATTCAGTCAGCATTAAATTCTGAGCCTATATAACTTTTCTCAAACATGCCTTTAATTAATTTATTCTAGGTGTGATCTGTATATTTGAAGGGGTCACATTCAAACATAGACCTGACAAGTCCTACTTACGCACAGCTGCATCCGTGTCATTCCAAACATCACAACATGATTGCACAGAATATGTCAGTTTCAGTAAGGAAGAGGAGAGAAGTGGAGGGGAAGGGAAAGGAAGTCGTGGAGAAGGGAGAGGAGGGAAAAAAAGAAATCCAGAACCACAGAAAACTGACTCTATACCCACATGAAAGAACTGGCAACCAGAGTTATTAGCATCAGTCAGCTTTAGAAAAATAATGCTTGAAGAAGTGTATGTAGAAAGTCATTATGTTGCTGTCTTCAAAGGATTTGACTGTGGAGGTTCTTGGTTCATTGATGCTCTTTTCATGAAAAAACAAAAAACACAAAACCTTCTGACGTGAGCAGATGTATATTGTAAAATTTCTCAGAACCAGTTCCGATGTGTGCGGATCCATTCCCCACTTCCCATGGAATTGTTGCCACGGGGCTCTGGGGCCAGCTTCTTCTGAACTAGCCTAACTAGTTTGGTAATCTGACATGTTAATTACCATCAAAACCGGTTTGTGACCACAGATGTGTGTGAAGGCATCTGGATTGCCTGTGGACGAATTAGATGGCTGGGGAAGCCACCCTTCATAGTGATATAACACACTGAAAGTTCTTGGATACATATTATACAGCAGAGAACCCACAAGACCAAAAATATGAAAACGCTCCTAGTCTTTCTGTGAAGAATATGGCTGTGAAACAAAGAAAACATCCAGATAATGACACAAATATTGAGAAGACTTTGAGAAAACAGAAATTGTAGAAAGGTTTATAGTTAGGGGAACATGAAAAAAAAGGAAATTTTAACTTGATTTCTTTAATTTTTTTTATTCCTTTAACTTCTAATAAAGGAGACATCAAGAAAGTAAAGGGCATTTTAAAACAAGCCACAGAATATCCATCAAACTACTATATAAACTTTTCACTCAGGTTCTAGCAAAATTATGACTATTTCAAAAATTATTTACAAGGAGGAACATTATACTGAATAATCAGAATGATACTAACAGAAGTGAAATTTATCAAAACTCACACAAAAATTACTGCTCAATCTCTCTTTGAAAGTAAACCATAAAATGATTACAAAAATATATCTCTATGCTTTATTAATTGCATTATACTCATTATGTATATACACAATTCCTTAAGATGAAGATGTTGAGTTAAAATATTATTTAAGTGTCATTTTGGGGGCACCTGCGTGGCTCGGTGGGTTAAAACCTCTGCCTTCGGCTCAGGTCATGGTCTCAGGGTTGTGGGATCGAGCCCTGCATCAGGCTTTCTGTTCAGCAGGGATCCTGCTTCCCCTCTTTCTCTCTCTGCTTGCCTCTTTCCCTACTTGTGATCTCTGTCTGTCAAATAAATAAATAAAATCTCTTAAAAAATAAAGCTTTAGATAGTGAATTAAATCTCAGTTGTAAGAATATTTTGAGCATACTTATATTCAAGAAATAGAAAAAATCATATTGCTATTTTTGAGAATTTCATTTTTTCTCTGATGTCTCAAACTTATTAAGAAAATTATGAGTATGTCCATCTATGTTTTAATACTTAGGCTTAGTAATGATGATATTTCTTTCATTGGTTGAAAACTTCTTATGTGTCAGGTACTATAGTGAGTACTTAATCTACATTATATATTTGCTTATTTTCCTGCTCAGGGTCCACCATGATACTCTATTTTCTTTCTATGGTAGCCATGACCAATGTCCCTTAACCTTTACCATCTTAAAATACGCCAGGATTTCCCTTTGTAACTCCTTTTATGTTCTGTTAAGAACATGCTTAATTTTAAACAAAGACATGAGCAGAAGTGCATGTGCTGGTCCAGCTCTGGCCTTCCTATTGTTCATGTAAGAGCCTTCTGTCTCTTTCTACCTTAATAACAAGCAACTTTCCAAACATCAGTTATCTTTGCAGCCTGGATTCTGGCATTAAGAAATACTGAACAAAATCCCACCAGACCCAGAGAGACATGTTGAGAGTGAGAAATAGCCTTTTGTGTACGTCATCACGAAGATGGAGTCATTTTTGTTGTTGCCATATCATAACCCTACCACTTCAGATTCACAGAGATACTCCCATCCACGAGTACCTGTTAAAACCACTTCAGATTCACAGAGATACTCCCATCCACGAGTACCTGTTACAACCCCACTAGACCATGAGGTACATGGCCTCATCCTAAAGACCCCTGGAAGGCAGCAAGGATAAGCCGTTAAAGGCTGAAACTCAGCCAGGAATACTCTTGCTAAACTGTCTCATTACTACAGTAATGTAGAAGGAAAGCAATGATCTACCATCTTTACACTTCAAACTTGTGAAATGTGAAACTGAGTTGGCATTTAAGCAGCAACTCAAAAGCATTGTGAGACATGCTTCATGTCAGAAGTAGACACAATTTTCATTAATAATTAACAAAAAAGATTTAATTATAAAGAAAAGGTTGATAAATTGGATTACATTTAGGCTTGAAACATTGAATATAAAGAAGAAAACTTCTAGAAAATGAAAAGCAAGACTCAGTGTGATAGAAAATATTTTCAAAACACATACCTGATAAAGGGCTTGTCATTATCTATCTATCTATTTATTCTACAAATCAATAGAAATGATGGAAAATTCCACGGAGAATAAGCAAGAACTTGAGCATCCCCTCCACAAAGTGGGGTCTCCCAGGAAATAATGAACATACAAAAATGTGTTAAATCCACTTATTCTTTACAGAGGTGTACCACATGCACACAATAAGAAATATACAGACCAGAATGGTTAAAAAATGTTGTCAATACCAAATGTTGGAAAGGATTTATGTTAACAGGAAATCACATGCTGCTGATAGCAATTTGATGCATCTGCTTTTGAAAACTTGCAGTGCCAACTAAAATTAGATCACATTTAATTATAAAACCAACAAAAATAGCTGCATATGTTCATCAAAAGACATGAAAAATGCTTATAGTCATGCTATTACAGCAGAAAAAATGAAAACTATCCGTATCATCATAAGAATGGATAAATGCACTGTAGTACATTCATTGAAGAGGACGATAGAAAAATAAAACATACAAACTGCATCATGATCAATGCCCCCTCAAAATAATGTTGATCCAAAAGAGGCAGACAAAAAAAGAATCCATGCTGTATTATTTCATTTAAAATAATTTCATAAATAAGAAAACTCATCTCTGCTGATACAACTTAAGAGAATAGTTGAGAAGTCGTAAGTGGAAGTGAGGAGAGGAGCTTCTCAGGTGCTGCTAAAGTTTAATTTTTTAATTGGGTGGTGAGTGTATCAGTGTGTTCATCATCTAACGATCTAATTGTACTAATGAATTTGTTCACTTTGTTGTCTTCCTAAAAAAAAAAAAATTAGAGAAAACCTCAGTTCTATCAAGACAAACATTTAAATACAGTACCAACTGATATCATGTCTGGGACACCCTTTGCTATAGCATGCTTTTAAAATAAATTTAGATTTTTAATTTCTTTTTTAAGTAGTTTAATTCCTTGTAAGGATTGATGTTTTATGAATTTGATTTGATTTTAGTGAGGTTATAAAGACAAAAGATAAAAATTACTATGTATTTAACATAAAATATAACATTTATTATTAAAAAAACATGAAAGTATTTTGTAGATGTAATTGACATCTATAATTAGTTGAATTTAAGCAGAGGAAATTATCCTCAGTATGGCTCCACTGGACAATTTTATATATGAAAGAAAAATTATAGGATTTTAGGGATCTTATTTTCCTTTTATCTTGACATATTTTGCTTTTCATCATCTTAGAAATTATTTTATCATTAGTCATGAATTATCCCCGACTTTGCTAAAAGGAGACTAAAATAAGAATGAGACTGAGTCACCTAGAATGATGTAATGGTAAAATAAATCACTAATGTTACATCATCCTTCAGTTTTTTAATTGGGTTGTCCAAAATATTTCAGCATCTTTTAAAAAGTTATAAAATAAAATTGGAAACATGATCTTTGTAGTCTTTTTAAATAAAGTGTTCATGGAATACACTGAGAATTCAGATTTTTAAAAAAAAATACTGCCAAGGGTGCCTTGGTGGTTCAGTGGGTTAAAGCTTCTGCCTTTGGCTCAGGTCATGATCCCAGAGTCCTGGGATCGAGTCCCACATCAGGCTCTCTGTTCAGCAGGGAGCCTGCTTCCTCCTCTCTCTCTCTCAATCTCTGCCTGCCTCTCTGCCTTCTTATGATCTTTGTCTGTCAAATAAATAAATAAAATCTTAAAAAAAAAAAATTCTGCCAAAATGGCACAGAGAATGATAGCCTTAATTATTATATGAATCAAAATGTGGATGCATAAAGACAGATAACAGCACTTTAGATACTAATTATAATGGCAAAATTAATTATATAAGAGAAATTGTAGACTATATATCATCAGATGAAAACATCCCAGATGGAGTTCCTCAAAATTAAGAAACAATGAGTGAACAATATATTTATAAAAGTGAAAGAGGTATATGACATTCTTATCCAGTTAGTTATTCAACAGTAAGGATTTTATCACAAAGTATTTTGTGACATGAATCTGTTTTATAATGTGTCAATGTATTATTTGATTTTTATGTTGCTCATGCATCAAAATTTACCTAATAAGATTTTTAAGGGGACAAATGCTGAAGACAAGTGTGATGATTAATTTTATGTGTCAATTTCACCATGCATTTATTCAGTCAAACATTAATCTCTGTATTGCTGTGAAGGTGTTTTGTAGATGCAGTTAACATCCACCACTACTTGACTTTAAATAAAAGAGATTATCTTCAGTAATCTGGCTGGCCACTTCAAATTGGTTGAATGGGTTTAAAAGCAAATCCAAGTTTCTTTAGGAAGAAATTGCCAGTCTCAGATTCTGCTGAACTAGCATTTCCAGACTGCCTTCCCTGACAGCCAGTCCTACAAATTTTAGACTCACCAAGCCAGGTACTACAGTTGCATAAACATGTTTCTTAAAATAAATTTCTCTCTCTTATGCATGTATGCATGCGTATATGATATATGATTTCTTTTTATGTAAATATATAGATTGATATATCATATATAATTATATCTATAATTTATGTCTGCATATAAAATTTTATTTTATATAATATATATAGAAAGAATTAAACCTTAACTAACACAGATAATGTATATAAAAAGTTAATTGAAATTCGGTTATAAGAAAAAAATACTTGATTAAATAGAAATTTTAAAATACACCTATTGATTACTTAATTTAATATTTATAAACCTAAATGTGAAAATATTTTGCAATTATAGACCAAAAGTGATGGTCAACACGTCTACAACAAAACTATCATCTTTTAAATTGTCAAAAGTGTTGCATTTTGATGATTCAAGAGCATGAAGAAGAAGCAAAAGTAATGATAACTGGAATCTATTTGAATATTTGAAATCAGTACTCAGTATTTGTAAGATTAATGTGCTTCAAGTTCATTCATGTGAGTTATAATCAGAGGATATTGCTTATTTCAGGCATATACCTTTGCTTTACCACCAGGAAATTATGGAATAAAAACAAGGGCTTGGTATGTTTAAATTCTCATTAAAATTTTTAATGACATTGTCTTTCCTATACCTTTACTCTTAGTTCTGTAAGCTATTTGTAAACAATTTTAAGATATTTAAAATATCTGCTATACCTGTATGGTAAGTGGTGATGTCTGTTTTTCCTGGTTGTGATGAGGTTTAAAATGGTCCTTGAAATAATTTTTGAACAAAAGTACCCAAGAAAAATAAACTAAAGATTTGACTCTCTCCAAGGAGCCAGTATAGATTCAAAATGCCTGGAGTGAACTGGGGAGACTGGGTCCTGACTTATGTACATTGGCACACAGATCTCAATGAGATAAAACAGATAAAAAATGTATTTGCTTTATGAGGCCATTGTAATACCAAAAAGACCATGAGCTTAAACTTAAAATTGAATGCCCTTGAGTTCACACATTACTATGAATGAGAAGCAGACAAAGGAGTCTTCTCAGCCCCCCAAGGATAATGAATTACCTAACACTCAATTCACATGTGTCCAAAGAGGATGAGGAAGGAAGGGCTCCCATAAATGGAAGACAAGAACCTTAGAGAGCTGTGGACTGAGAAGTCCTTCCCAAGAAGCAGGAACAGACCCTTATCAGGAAGATTTCCTTCCCAGGGGAAAGGGATGCATCACAAAATCTGCAAAGACATTGTTATGGTGCTCCTTCCAAATGAGAATTTTAGTGAGATCATCTACTTCTTGCTCCACCACACCACAGGGACAGCATTTGGTTCATGGAGCTCTAGATGAGAAAGATCCACATCTACACCTAATATAGTCTAACAACTATCATAAAACACTCACAGACTTGCATGCTGGGATTGGCTGGGACTTGGGGTCATTGTCTGCCATAGAACAGGTGAGTTATCAAACAAGTAGACCCTTGTAAATGTTCATATCGTTCACCAAATAGTTCAGCACATGGAAGCTAGTTCTTCCTGACCTTTATGAATTATCTGAGGATAGGCAACTGGCTGTCACTGATGAGATTTGAGAAGAAGTGACAACTCTCACTGTTAGACCCAAATGTTTGTTTCTTCACAGCCATCTGTAGCTTCCCTTGTACCGTACCAAAAGGTAAAAATTTGAAAGGGTGGCTGTTCTGTCAGCCTTGGTTTTGGTGTAATCACTGATCCAACTTGAAAAAGTTAAGTGAGAAATAATTCTTTGATTTTACCAGGGAGTAATATTCTGAGTCTATTAGTTATTGTAGTACAACCTGACATGCTTCCTGTCCTTCCCTTCTCTGATTGCTCTATGCTGGTTTCTTTTGCTGACTTCTCTCCCTCAGACTAAACCTGATATGGTGGTATCTGGTTCCCCTTTCCATTCCTATCTATATTCTCTCCCACAGGAGCCACATCCATTCCAATGCCTTACAGTATTATCTATATGCTAATAAACCCACATTTATGTTCCCAATCCAGACCACTCATCTGATCTCCAGATTCAGATTTTTTGTTCGCTACTAAATATCTCCATTTGGATGTTGTTTAGGCCTCTCAAATGTTAACATTGCTATGCTGGAACTTTTCAACATGTCTCTGAGTAAGCATGTACTCAGTCTTTTTGTTTTTTTCAAGATTTTATTTATTTATTTGACAGATGGAGAGCACAAGTAGGCAGAGAGGCAGGGAGAGAGAGAGGAGGAAGCAGGCTCCCCACTGAGCACAGAGCCCATACTCGATCTTTCTATGAGTTAATACCAACTCTCTCTCCAGTTGCCTCAACCAGATAGTAATCTTCCTTGAATCCTCCCTTATCCCAAACCTTCATATGTATTCTATCAGCTGGGCCTGGGAGTTTTTCCCAAAATATATATTAAACATGAACACTATATCCACCTACACTGCCATTCACCTTGGGCTGAACCCTTGTCATATTCACCAAGATGCCACAGGAAGCTCCTGACCACTCCTCACTGCCACTTTTATGCTCTGCAGCCCCTTTGCCACACAGCAGCTGGAGTGATGATTTGTAAAAGAAAACCTGGTCATTATACCCTCTTGATTTTGATGCTTACACAAAATCATCCAATGCTTTTATTTTGCTCTTAAATTAAAAGCAACGTTCTATACCTTGTAATTCTATCAACTTTTGAAACCTTACTGAAAACACAACCTCCCGCCTTACTTTACTTCAAACACACTGACCTTTTCTCCCCATTCACTGAACAGTCCTAGCCCTTCCTGACTCCCACTGTTGTACCTCAATCAACATAACATGAGGCTGGCATCCTCCTATCATCTCATTTCAGTATCTATATCCTCAGGAAGGAGTTTTCTGTCCATTTAATCTAAAATAGACCTTCCCTAGATAGCCCCTTCCATATTTGTATCCTAGAACCCTTTTTATTTTATTTTCTGCATGAATTGCTAGCTTGTAAATGTTGCATTTTCTTGCTTATTGTCTTACTCGTTATCTCTTCCAGTGCCACCTAAGCTCCACCAGGATATGGGTTAACCAAGTTCGTTTTCTTCTCATTTATACATTCCTGAAGTCCAGCACCGTGTCCAGTAGATGGTGATGGCTCACAGAAACATTGTGGGGGGTATTAATTTTACAACTCTTTTGTTTTAATAAGTTACATGTATTTGCAATTGTAAACTAATACTTGGTCTTTCTATTAATACCACATCAGTATGGTAAAAGGTCACATTTCATCTAAGAAAAATGAATTATACCGTTCAAACTTGAAGATCACAAAGTCAATTTCCATTACTCGGGCCAAATAAATTTATGCATCTTTCTATTATAAATTTTTGAAGATGTATTAGTTAAGCATTTTCTTTCCTTGTTCAATATGAAGGAAAAGTCTCCTATACTGAATTCTAAGTAAATCTGCACATTTGTCAATATGGATATTTCTCACAATTCTAAATAGAATTCTAAACTGAATAAGGTTTATTTTGTGTTCTTATCCTGGACATAATTCCACAAGTAACAAATAAATAAACAAACAAATAAAAGAAACACTTAAGTTTAAAAAATGAGAATAGATGTCTGGCATGAAAAATAAAGAATTGTGTAAAGGTTAAGTGAGAATAGAGGGCACTTATCAGCCTGACCACTTTCTAAGGGAGATGGCACATAAAAAGAAAACTTAGTTTGCTCTCTATATTTTAATTCTGTTTATTCATTTGCCTCCTTCTTGTAGGAGCAAGTACAGACACATCCATGATTTAACACAAAGTCACTTTTACTCCTAAAATGCAAGCATATGGGAAGTGCAATAAACATTTCCTAAATTATGTGTGACTATATTAAACATAGCTTGTAAGTACCTTGGTTTTTGTAAGAACATACATATTTTCCATTCCACAAACTCTAAAATTCTATATCTACCATCCATTATTAATCCATACGATTTACATAATTAATATCTTGGGAAGTTGGAATAAATGGTTTATAAAAATAAAAATTAACCATAGTTGATCAAGATGGCAACACAGGGGGCAGATAAGCTCCCCTTCTCCCACAGATGGACCAAATGTACAGTTATACATGGAGCAATTCCCTCTGAAAGAGACTCAAAAACTAGCTGAATAACTCCTACATATCAAGAAAAACAAGAAAATACCTACATCAAATTGGATAGGAAAGGCTGAAACACATGCTCATCATAAACCTCACTCTCAGCACAATGCTATGGAACTGGCAGGAAACCTCCAACTCCCAGCTTCTCCCTGAGGATTAGGTCCTCAGGGAGAGGTTTTGGTCCAATTTTTAGGAACGTCACTGTAGGGATAGGTCGCCCAAAACTTAGTTCTGAAAGCCAAGCTAGTTTGTGTCCAAAAGACCCATAAGTCTGTTGCAAACAAGGAAGCAGTACTTAATGGGCATGGCAGCTCTCACAGAGGCTCCCCTCAGGGCTCCACGCAGAGGGAGCAGGCAAAATCAAGTATCTCCCAGTCTTTAACTGAAAGCGATTGATCTATATACTTTACAAGCTGCTGCCTGAAGCTCAGACTTTAAACTTTAGTACGTATCTTGGGGCTGCCTATTATCCTCCCCAGAGAACAGGGACACCTCCTCTACTTTCTTTCTTCAACCAGGTCTAATAATAAAACCAAGTCACCATTACCTCTCTGGAAGACGTTTGCATACACATCTGGTGCCCCCGCTTTTTGTAGCTGCCACTCAAGAGACAGACCCCTGGGTGGTATGTCTCAATAGCCAGCAGAAATTGTATTCATGAGTCCCACAGGACTGTAGCAAACAAATAAGAAGTTCTTATAGGTATAAGAGCACCCTTCCCTACCCAACCAGAGTCCTTACACTCAGGCCCAGAGGAGAGAAAGCAACCCAAAATGGCCATATCTCAGTGTCTCCCTGGAAGGGGTTTAACTAAATACATTTCCAAATGCTGTCTGAAGGTTTTGCTCATAATCACCTTGCATCTAGGTGCTGTTTCTTATTCTCTTTGAGGCAGGTCTTGGCACACCCTCAACTACTGTGAACCCCTAAAAACAAAGAAGCCATCTTCGACAATCAAAAGTTTGAAAGGCAACCAGGATCTTGGATTGGACTAATTGATGAGTTTCACCTACAAGAGACCATTCTGCCAAGACTGGGAGAGGTTATTTTATCCAATGCACAGAAGCAACCATAGATAGTAAATGAGGAAACAGAGAAATACATTTCAAACAAAACAATATAAACCTATAGAAACAGATGTTAACAAAACAGAAATAAGTGATTTAACTGGTAAAGAGTTCAACATAAATTTAGCTGGTAGAGAGTTACATAATATTAAAAAGAAGCAAACAAAGCATGGAGTTGAAGAATACAATAGCTTAGCTGAAATATTTAAAGAGTGTTTCAGTAACAGACTAGATCAACTGAAGGAAAAAAAATCACTTAATTGGAAAGTCAATGGAACTCATCCAATCAGAGGAGCAAAAAAAATAAAAGAATAAAAGAGTTGGATTTTTTAAAAGACTTATGGGTCACCATGAAGAGGACCAATACCACTTTATAAATGTCCCAGAAAGACAAAAGAGAGATAGAGGGGCTAAAAGATGATTCAAAGAAATAGCGCTGAAAAAAGTCTCAACCTGGGGAAAGAACAAACAACAAGATCCAGGAAGCCCAGAGAGTTTCGACTAATGTGAACCCAACATAACCACACTGAGACATGTTAAAATTGAATTTTCAAAAGTTGAAAACAAGGAGGGAAGCTTAAAAGCCGGAGGGGGGTGGGGAAGCAATCTTATTACATACGAGGGACTCTCCATGAAACTATGAGCAAATTTCTTATCAGGAACTTTTCAGGCCAGAGTGGAGTAAGATGATATAATTAAAGTGCTGAAAGAAAAATATTGCCAACCAAGAATACTATACCTACGAAGTTTTCCTCATAATTGAAGGAGAGGTAACGAGTTTTCCAGACAAACAAGGACAGGTGGCATTCATCACTACTACACTTGCCTCACAAGAAATGCTAAGAAAGTTCTTTGGTACATCTGAGTGGCTCAGTGGGTTGAGTATCTGAATTTTGATTTGGACTGAGTCCAAATCATGATCTCAGGGTCATGGAATTCAGTCCAGCATCATGTTCTGTGCTCAGCATAGAGTCTGCTTGGGATTCTCTGTCTCCCTCTCCTCCTTTCCCTCCTCCAACTCGCATGCTCTCTCTAAATAAATAAATAAATAAATAAATGAATAAATAAAATCTTTAAAAAAAGTTCTTCATATTGATATGAAAGGACAGTAATTAGCAACAGGAAAACATGAAAGTATAAAGATAAAAATAGAGTCAGTTTCAGAATACTCCAGTATTGTGGTGGTGGGGAGTAAATCACTTATTGCACTAGAATAAAAGTTAACAGATAAAAGTATTAAAATGACTATAAATACAATATTTTAATGGATACACAATGTTAAAAAAATAAATTGCAACATTAAAAATAAAATCTGAGAAAAGGGAGTGTAAAAATGTAGAGCTTTTCTATGTGTTTGAAGTTAAGCAGTTATTAGCTAAAAGTAGGGTGTGTAAAGATGTTTTATGTAAGCCTCAGGTAACCACAAAGCAAAAGCCTTGAGTAGATGCAAAAAGATAAAGGAAAGAAAAAGCATACCACTACAGAAAATCATCAAATCACAATGGAAAGAACATGAAAGGAAGAAAGGAGCAAAGAAATTACAAACAACCAGAATACGATTAACAAAATAGTCCATACCTATCAAAAATTATTTTAAATGTCAATAGGATAAATCGTCTAATCAAAAGACATAAAGTGGCTTATTAGGAAAACAAAACCTGACTATATGTTGATTACAAGCCACTCACTTCAGCTTGAGGGACACACATGGACTCAAAGGAAATTTATGGGAGAAGGTATTACATGTAAATGAAAGCTAAAGGAAAGCAGAGTGGCTGTGCTTATATTAGACAAAATAGAATTTAAACCTAAGACTATTACAAAAGACAAATAAAATTATTATATAAAGTGATCGATTCTTTCTTTTATTTTATTTATTTATTTGACAGACAGAGATCACAAGTAGGCAGAGAGGCAGGCAGAGAGAGGAAGAAGCAGGATCCCTGCTGAGCAGAACCACCCAGGCACCCCACGTGATTGATTCTTTAGGAAGATATAATATTAGTATTTATGCACCCAACATAGGAGAACCAAAATATATAAAGCAAATATATAGATCTGAATAGATCTGAATCCAATAAATAAAATAATAGCAAAGAACCTTAATACTTCACTTTCAGCAATGGATAGATCATCTAGACCAAAAAAAAAAAAAAAAAAAAAGAAAGAAAAGAAAAGAAAAAGAAAAAGAAAAAGAAACTAAGAAGAAATATTAGACTACAAGTTAAACCAGATGGACCTAGTGGACATATTACAGAACATTCCATACAGCAGCAGCAGAATAAACATTCTTCTTCTCCAGCATCCATGTAAAATTCTGGTGGGGGATCTTGCCTTCATGTTGCTGGCTGCAGACTGGTCAGGGTGGTGGATACTGAAGGTTGATGGTTGTTTCAACTACTCTGAGAATCTATTTAGTCTGGCAACCTTCATATATTATCTCAGCCAAGTTTCTAGCTGATTTGTTACAACTTCTCCATCAGCCTCTACTGCTTCACCTTGCCCTTCACGTTAGGAAGATGCCTTCTTTCCTTAAACCTCAGGAACCAACGTCCGCTAGCTTCAAACTTGCAGGTTTCCTACATCTCAACCCTCATAGAAGTGAAGGGTCAGGGTCTTACTCTGGGTTATTAGGCTTTGGCTTTAGGGAATATTGGGGCTATTTTGACCTTCTATCCAGATACTAAAGCTTTCTCCCTATCATGAGACTGTTTTGCTTTCTCATCATTCATGTGTAGCTCTTTTAATTTCCTTCAAGACATGCTTGTATTCACAACAAAACAAATACAAAATGGCTAACTGTTTGGTACAAGAGGCCTAGCTTTTGGCCTGTCTTAGCTTGACATAAAAAATTATGTCAAAAAACTCTTATTGTCTTATCTTTGACATGCCTTCCTCTCTAAGCTTAATCATTTCTAGCGTTTGATTTAAAGTGAGAGGTATGTGACTCTTCTTTCACTTGAACACCTAGAGGGCATTATAGAATTATTAACTGGCCTAATTTCAATATCACTGTGTCTCGGGAAATAGGGAGGCCCAGGGAGAGGGAGAGAGATGGCTAATTGGTGGAGCATTTGGCACACAAAACATTTATTTACAGTTAAATTTTCTGTCCCCCATAAGAGATCATTAATCCCAGATCACCATAACAAATAAAATAATAGTGAAAAAGTTTGAAATGTTAAGAGAATTACCAAAAGGTGACCCAGAGACACCTAAGTGAACAAATACTGTTGGAAAAAAAAGCACCAAGAGACTTGCTCAACACAGGTTGGCCACAAACCTTCACTTCATTTAAAAAAAATGTAATATTTGTGAAGCACAATAAAGTAAAATGAATTACAGCTGCACAGACACAATGGGATATTATTCCCCTCTAAAAAAGAAGAAAATCCTGAGATCTACAACAATGAAGATGTACCTGGAGAGCATTATGTTAAGTGAAATAAGCCTGACAGAGACTGACAAATAATGCATGATATTACCTATATGTGGATACAAAAAGAAAAAAGGAAAAAAAAAAAGTGAGGGGTCAAACTAAGAAATACACTGTAGAAAGATGGTAGCCAAAGGCTTGGGGCAGGGTTGGTAAATGAATCAAGCTTTCAGTTATAAGATAAACAAGGTCTAAGGGTCTAATATATAACATGATGACTGTCATTGAGAATATTATATTGTAAATTTGAAATTTGCTAAAAGAATAGAATTTGAGTGTTCTTAAAAAAAAAAAAAATCACGTGCTGACATTAGTCAGTGGAGGAAAAGGAACTGGCAAGGATTTCCTCATAAAGAGGAGGGAACCAGCACCACATCCTACCCTGTGGTGGGGTGTGGGAAGTACAGCATAGGGAAGACCACTCCCCAGCACCACTCATGGGAGCCCAAGTAAAGTGATAAAGGCTTAAATTAATTCAAAGGAAGGAATCCTTTTACAGTGTATATGTATATCAAATCATCATGTTATACATTTTAAATATTTTATAATTTTATTTATCTATTATGATTCAGTAACCAAAAAACAAAAACAAATTTGCAGATATATATATATATATATATATATATATATATATATATATATATGCATGTTTTATGAGAAACCTTTATTCTACTGTTTTACTATTTTGTTAACATTTTTACTATTTTGTTCTCATGGAACTTTGAAAAACAAGTCTATAAATAGGCTTCATCCTAGGAAAATATAATTAACAGGTTTGGATATATGCTTTTAAAGTTGCACTTTCTAAAAGCACCACAGATGATTTTAATGTACAGTCAGGGTTGAAAATCTTCATTGTAATATATTAATATAATCAGTGTCTTGGGTACCATCCATGTAAGAGAGGCATTTAACATTTTTAACTCGTGTAATAAATATGAAAATGTTTGAGTGATACATAAACAGAACTTGACCAAGGTCAGCTTTCCTAGAAAGTGTACGAAGATGCAATTCTACTTCTTTTTTTTTTTTTAAGATTTTATTTATTTATGTGATAGAGAGAAAGCACAAGTAGGCAGAGCGGCAGGCAAAAGGAGAGGGACGAGCAGACTCTCCACCGAGCAGGGAGCCTGATGCAGGGCTGGATCCCAGGACCCTGGGATCATGACCCAAGCCAAAGGCAGCTGCTTAGTTAAGCGGCTGAGCCGCTGAGCCACCCAGGTGTCCTGAAATTCGACTTCCTCCATGCACTGACTATTTGTTCTTGGGGCACATCACGCCTTCCTTTGTACCTATTTCTCCTATTCAGAATGAGAATGACTATCCTTTGCCTGTCTCACCACTCCATTTAGGAAGCAGATACATTGTTTGGTTGCCTGGGTTCACAGTGGGAGAGGAATGGTACCTCCAGTCTCCCTCACTCTTCATTTAGACTTTAGAGTAGATGCTGTTGGAAGGGAATGTATTTTGCATGTGAGAAGGACATGAATTGGGGGAGGGGGGAAGTGAGGGAGGCTCAGTGTTCCTACAGAACTCATTCCTTGAAATCCTAACTCCAATGCAATGGTATTGGGGGTGGGACATTGGGGAGGTAACCAGATCATGCTAGTGGAGCCCTCATAATGGGATTAGTGTCCTTCTAAAAACAGACATAAGAGAGTTCATTCCTCTTCACTCTCAGCCATGTGAGAACACAGGAAGAAAATAGCCATGTGCAAATCAGGAAGAGGGCTTTCACCAAACACAGGACCTGCTGGCTCCTTGATCTTGAATTTCCAGCCTGCAGAACTGTGAGAAATAAGTGTTTGTTGTTACAGCATCATGTTATAGCAGCTCAAGCTACGACCATTTCTCTGCCTATTTACATAGGAAACTACCTATGCTCTTTCCCATTCTTTACATTTAAATATTTTCTCAATCTTGTTTATCTTTTCCTTAAATTAAATTATAGCTTTATTTTCTCTAGTTCTGCTCACTTTGGTTATTCTGTTCCTTTTTCATAACTGATATATACTGTGGCATTCTATTAACAAAAACATTTTGAATTCTGATTACCTCTAATATGCGTATAAAAACTCTTCTTTCTCATTAAAAAAGAAAAGGGGAATGTTTGAATTAAGGCAGAAATATTTGGTCACTAAAAAGAATGTAAAAACTGGGGCTTCTGGGTGGCTCAGTCCATTAAGCAGCTGACTTGTGCTTTCAGATCAGGTAATGACCTCAGGGTCATGGGATTGAGCCCTGCATAGGGCTTCAGGCTGAGCAAAGACTCTATTTAAGATTATCTCTTTTCCTCTCTCTCTACCCCTCCCCCCTCTCTTCCTCTTTTAAAAAAGAATGTAAAAACTAAATAAATTGGATTGAAAATCAAAATAAACATGTCATTACTCAAGCAGAGCCCTTGAGCCCATTACGACATTTTTGTTCTAGTATTTTTTTCTTGGAGCTATTTTATCCCCGTAATTATAATTTTCCAGGCTTACAGGCATTTTTGAAAAGTTATCAAATCCCGCCTGAAAAGAAAATTTTTCCCAAAGAATTTCTTCAGTATTCTAGTACATGATTCACACCTGTAATGAAGAATGATTATTCTCTACAAATTATAAAATACAACATCACTCTTTGATGAAATTAGTATGGTAGTTCAGTCAGGTGAAGCTTACTAAAATGGTGAATGTCTTCAGATCTCTTTTAAAACTTCTTACGGGTGTTGAAAACCCCCGAGGGTAGTCTAACATTTTGAGAACACCATTAGTTTTCTTTCTTTTTGCTTTTCATTTTCTTTCATCTTTTAAAGAGATGGATTCTCCTTGTCTTGCTTTTTTTTTTTTTTTTTTTTTTGTCTCCACCTCTATATCTGCCTTCCCCTTCTTCCTCCTCTTTCATTTTAGGTACATAAATGTGATATGGTTTCCCATCTATAAAAATACGTGTCTATTTTTCATATGCAAAAACAACTTGCCCAGATATACCAGTCTCAGACCCCCTTATTTTTATGCCTAAACTCTATATGTAAATGTGACCCTTTAGTTTAGATCCAGTACCTGATTAATTCATAAATAACTAGTCTTTCCTTGTGTATATGTATACAATTTACTTTTTTTTCAACTAAAAATGTTATCAAGAAATTCTATGATTTTCCCCAAATTATTACAACCATTCAAAATGCATATGTTGGGATTTTTTTTTTTCCTCCCAGAACAACTCCCCTTGCTTCCATGATTATTCTAGAGTCCATGATTTTATATAACCCACTCCATTTCTCAAGATAGTTATTTGTACATGTGGTTCTGAATCAGATCCAGAGATAGTTTTTTCTTGCTCAATTTTATTTATTTCTGTAACAGCCTTGATTACTGTAGTAAGAAATTCATGAGTAATCAGTGCTTTTTATTGGTCTAATCATAAAACTTTTAAAGCACTCTTATTTATTCCTTATAACAGCCCTGTAGTGTAAGCAAACTAGATATTAATTTTGAAAGAAGAATTTCAAAGGTTTTATCTAGCGTGAACATGCTGTGTGCCAGGCAATGGGGAAATAAGGGAACCCAAAACACAAGAATATCTGTTCTCATCGACTTGTCTAATGGAGTAAAGGCAATAGCAAAATAAATATAGAAACAGAGTCTAAATACTAAGCAACAAGAAGGAAAACATGAAGTATTATGGGAAAGATTTTACTTAGGAGTCAGAGAATGGTAACAAAGTATCTACAGACTGACCCGTGAAGGACGTAGCCCTGAAGATTTTCAGATCATTCAAGGCAGGTGTGCTAGTAAAGGCAAAGGTTCTAAGGCGGGCATAGGCATTATGCGTTTAAGGGGCAGAGAGAAAGCCAGTGTGGCAGGATTATTGAGTAGCATTAGAAGACAAAGTCAGAAAATTGAGATGGGGACAGATCGTGTTATACCTGGAGGATCATAGGATGAATTCTGATGGTTATTCTCTCAGTGAGATGGTCTACTTCGGAAGTGCTCCAAGCAGACTGAAAAAGGAAGAGGCACTTCGAGACCTGTGTCAGGAATTTATGATGATGATGTCTGGGTTCAGATTACTGGTTCTGAGCGAAGTGGAATGTGGCTGATGCTGGTTATATCTGAAAGTAGGTGATTAGAATTTGCTGACGAATTCAAGGTGGATTATGATGTAGAGAATTCAACAATAGCCAATGGAAAAACACTGTTGTCTCTGACTGGCATTGGAAGATAGCAAGAGAGGTCAATCTGGTGAATACGGTGGGGCTGGGTAACAAAGCCAGCTTTTGATATCTTGATTTGGCAATTATTATTAGGCAATCAAGTCAATATCATAAAGGCCACTGAAACTCCAAATATGTAGTTAAATGCTGGAGTCCAGTGTAAGAATATAAATTTCAGAATAATCAATCAGCTTTATGTGGTATATAAATCTCAGGCTGAATGAGATTACCTAGTGATGGGTGCAAATAGCAAAGAGAAGAGGGCCAAAGACAGAGTGCTAGGGCTCTCCAGCATTTAGAAGCCCTGGATAAGTGGAGGAATCTGCAAAGGATCCATCAGAATTGTAAAGGACAGGGAATATAGTCAATAATGCTGTAACGACATTGAATGGCGACAGATAGCAACTAAACTTACTATGGTGATCATTTTGTAATGTATATAGATATTGAATTACTATGTCTTATACTTGAAACTAATACAATATTGTATGTTAATTATTCTTCAATAGCAAGGGGGAAGAAAAGAAATGTAGGAAAAAAAAACAAAAAATGGAGAATTTGATATCACAGAAGGAAATGAAGAGAGTATTTTCAGAGAAATACATGACAACATTGCCAAATGCTGCTGTTAATTCACCTGTAATGGAAAATAGACATGACATTGCATCTGGTGATAACAGGGGAGAAGGTAGAATACATGGGCAGAAATTTTGTTTGGTCAGTGGATACAGTGGTGCCAGCCTGTGCCCTTGTACTCTGGTTGCTTTAAGCTTGTGAAAGAAGAAGAATGAGGTTGATAGAAGAGGAGTAAATATGGAGTAGTCTAGAGGAGTGACCTGAAGAAGGAGCAGGAGGTGAAAGCTGGTGGACAGCACTCAGAGCCCAGTTGAAGTTAGATATCTTGAATTTCAAGAGGGACCAGGCAGCATGGTTAGTGTTTTCCCTGCAACTGCTATAAGAATCTTGGGTTCCATTCAGAGCCCTGAAAGGAGATGAAAACTTGACCAGGAGCCAGAGGACAAGAGAATGGTTGCTGATCCAATAAATACATATGATGATAAAGATTATAAAGGTGAGCTTGAAGCAGAAAAAATGAATTGTCTTGATCTTTGTCTTCACACTATATGAACTCAGAAAGGTATAGATTGGCTTATGTGATATTCTGTTACTGCATTTTATTTTGTAATAGGAAGGTAAGTAACAATGATTTCATATATACATATGTATATATACATATATATATATATATTCCATATGGAATATATATTTTTAGAATATTGCATTAAACCTATTTATTTATTTCCCCCATCTGGAGAATTGGTAAAGATCAAACTAATATTCCAGCCTTCATGGAACATTTGGTTTTTAAAAGAATGTTATTAACGCCTACCTGGCATCATGGCTGTGATTACATTTCAAAAGTGTTGGATACTGTGATTCTACTTTCATAGGATCAATATGGCTGAAAGAAGGATGATAATCAAAACAGATTTTGGTCCCCAAATAAGTAGCAATTGGGAAATTATACTACTCTCCATCAGAGTTTCACCATACACACTGATATTATGAGAAACTCTAACAGATACATCTTAGCATATGAAGTTCTAATCAAACCTTACCTGTGCTATATTAATAGGTTTTAAGACATATTTTACTTTAAAAAGTACTTTTTGAGAACTTAGTATAAAAATGTTCTGAAGAACAGGCTTTTAAAAGTTCCCTGTTCCTGTTTGCCCTGTGGACTCATCCCTACTTGCTTAAGGACCACATGTTGTGAGTCTGCAGGGCTCCTTGAACAGACTGACCCTCTCTTCTCCAAGATGTCTAGCCACACCCTCATCAAGTGCTCCATGAAGTCCCCAAATGGACTTCTGGTGGCACAAAATATACCAGATTCTAACTGTTCAGATATAAATACATGATACAGCCACACAGTGGGGGAATCTGATAAAAGCCATCACCTGCATCTCATCTTCTAAAAAACTAATGTTCTGAAAAACTAAGACATTTTCAAAATCCATAGGAGAAATGTAAATTTGTATTTTCCAAATCCTATGCATACCCCAGTTTTTGTGGAATGAACACTGTAGTAAGTATATTTCCCATGGGTAGAGGGTCATTTCTTAGCTAACTGGATGGCCTTTCCCTGACTTGGATATTGTCCCAAGTACATGTCTTGGAATCAGTGCACCTGTAATACACTATTAGAAGATCTTTGTTAGACACACTAATCATTCTCCAAAGCTGTGTTTGGTTT
This sequence comes from Mustela lutreola, assembly GCF_030435805.1. Classification (NCBI taxonomy): domain Eukaryota; kingdom Metazoa; phylum Chordata; class Mammalia; order Carnivora; family Mustelidae; genus Mustela; species Mustela lutreola. Next base: position 103,390,768 of record NC_081293.1, read on the forward strand.
GGCCTTTTCTGGATTTTAGGTGCATTTCATGTCAACATGTAACTAGACATAACTGAATCATAGGGATATAGAGTAATTAAGTCAGTCTTATAACAAACAAACTTGTAACAGAACTATCTTTATCCAAATGGACATGTGATTATTATCCTGTATTTTTAGAACAGGCCAATTCAATACTATGTACCATTTATACTGAGAAGCTCTGACTTACACATGTTTTAAATGATTCCTTTCTCATTTGAAGTTCTGTTTCCTTTCATTTAACTCTCTGTGGCAATGATAACAGCTGACTGCTCGCCTTAGAAACTAAGCCTCCACAACCCTCTAATACTATTATTTAATCTTAAACTTATGAGACTAGGGACCCTAATTAAAATATTTATTTACTTCTCTAAAATCATATTTTTCTCAACATGTAATAATTTCCTTGAAATCCACTAGGATATCCCCAATGTTCTCCCTATCTCCTTTAGCTATAAAAGTGGGAAATGATTAGACAATCTCATTATAGTAAAAATCCTAGAGGCTGTGTAGCCTAACCAATCATCTGAAGTTTCAGTGCTCACCATGACATGCTCATCTGGTGGCCATCAGACTCATCTGAATGCCTGTGACAGAAAAGAACTCAATATTCCACCTGCAGACAGCTCTGACAGATAAAAATCTCTATTGAGCCAAATTTATTTAACTTCCCTTCCTCCGTGTGCTCTGCATGAACTTCAAAGCCACAGAGAAAAAGTCAAAGGTTGTTTCTTCCCACTGTCCCCCCAAAGGACTGCTCTTATCAATTTTCGACTCCTGTTTTCTGTCTTCAACAGCTCCTTTAACATTTCTTCCATGGCTCAAAGCCTTTTCCATTTTCAAGGCCAATTCTGATTATACCTCCAAACCTCTCTATCCCTTCTAGGTAACAGGAGTGGGATTGTTCATAACAGCAATGGCCACAGTCGCCAAACTGTGGAAAGAACCAAGATGCCCTTCAACAGATGAATGGATAAAGAAGATATGGTGCATATATGCAATGGAGTATTATGCCTCCATCAGAAAGGATGAATACCCAACTTTTGCATCAGCATGGATGGGACTGGAGGAGATTATACTGAGTGAAATAAGTCAAGCAGAGAGAGTCAATTATCATATGGTTTCACTTACTTGTGGAGCATGAGGAATAACATGGAGGACATTGGGAGATGGAGAGGAGAAGTGAGTTGGGGGAAATCGGAGGGGGAGACAAACCACGAGAGACTGTGGACTCTGAGAAACAAACTGAGGGTTTCTGAGGGGGCCATGGAGGGTGGGGTGAGCCTGGTGGTGGGTATTATGGAGAGCAGTGTTGCAGGGAGCACTGGGTGTGGTGCATAAACAATGAATTCTGGAACATTGAAAAAAAAAAAAGAAATTAAATAAAAATAAATAAATAAATGGCTGGGGCAGGGGGAAGAGTGGGATTGTTTGACTCACCCAGAATAGAATGTAATTATCTTCCATCTCATCTCACTTCATTAGCAATGCAGTCAAATGTCATACTTAGCTTTCCTATGACCACATCTTGCTGTTGACTAACACGGAGCTTACTATTAACTCAGATAAGATGAAGTTCAGTATGGAAAAGTGATATTTATTCAGTCTTAATGTAATATTTTATCTAGTATATCAAACTCAGACCATGCAATATTTGCCTTGAGTGAGGAAAACATATTTGAAACTTTTTTAACCTTCCTCTTCATGGATTGAAGATCTTGCACAGTCTTTGCTCGCTAATAAATTCTCTCATTTATCTTCCTCTTGAGTCTTCTACTCATTAAATTGTGATCTTTTTTTTCCAGTGCAAGTGTCTGTAAAAAATGATGATGCATTTGTTCGGTAACATGCCCCAAGGCTGTCTCTCTCCTAATCAGTATATATTTAGCTCCCAACAATGAGACCTCAGTCAGAGTCAACCTAAGTGTTTAGCTGTGAGTGGTGGCTTAGCAGGAATCAGATTAAGTTACTAAATCTTGACAGAAATGCTAAAGGCATTTTGCTTACCAAGTTGTTCCATTTGAGTACAAACATTAAATGAAAGTTGGAAATGAGAAAAAAAGTATTCACTGAAATATAATTCAAAATCTAGCAGATATATTAAGCAGAAAAAATGAATTTGAGATAGATAATGGAACAACTTCAAATTAAGAATAGTCATAAAAGGTGTGAAGATTAGCATTCCTGATAATAAATGGCAAATTAGCCATTAGAACGTAGGCCTGTATTATGTAAATTAGAGATAAAGAAGATAAAAGTGTTGGATGTGTGAGCAGGTGTAAAGTGCGAGGTTTTTAAGCTTGTTTGGCTACATGTGCAGACCACTGATTAATCTATGAACTGAAGCAGGTCAATTGGTGAGACCCGAGACAGTTTGTGGCCATCATACTTACGTACTTGTGGACTTTCCTCTATTTCTAGTGTGAGTTTATGTGCAAGCTGGGAAATGGCCAGTTTACATTTACTGCCCCATTGCAATTTTTAAAAGCACCCCAGTCTACTTTCAAATATGTGGTCCAATTTGGATGAGATACTAGAGGATCACCCTGCTTGTGTCCCCTGTATGGCCATGAAGGAGATGAAGAGACAGGCTGAGAAAGAGAAAATGAAGCTCTCCTTGTCTTGTTCATTTTGACTTTTGCTTCGGCACTGCAGGTATTTGTTGGAATGTGCCTCAGGGGTTGCCAACTTTCTGATTTTCACCTCCCACCCTGCCTCCTTGCTTTCTACTGAGCAGGGACAGAATGAGGGACGCCCAGCTCTTGACATGGGCTCTTCACAAAGAAGTCATGAAGCAGTGGGTGATGTTTTTGAAAGCAGACAAAGTCATTGTAGATGTAGCCACAGCTGTTGGTGCCATCAAAGCTTTCCATGAACTTTGAATCAAATACTTAACTTCTACATGTTCCTATACATACCTGTATAAAGTAGCACGGACAGAATAAAAGTATAGAAAATAATCAAGGGATGTTTTATTCCAGCCCTCCCGCCAATGCAATTAGATATAGCAAGGTAAACATTTGGTTATCTACATTAAAGGATGAGGGAAACAAGGAAAACAAAGAAATCAAAACAGCGAATAAAGTCAATTCTACTTATCTTAGGCAATGTACATCCTAGTCGTGAGGGGGTGATTGAGCAAAGTATTTAAAATCATGGATGTAAATACTGTCGATTGTTCGCCATGTGACCTAGGTCAAGTTATATAACCTGTCAAGGCCTCGGTTTTCTAACTGTAAAAGGGGATAGAAAGAGTAGCTGCACCATGGAGTCAGATGAAGCTTAAATCTGCTAATATAAATATGTAGAAGGGTACCTGGCACTCAGTAACTATTACATAAGCATTTGTTCTAAGATCATTACTTAAACCACAGTCGCAGTAAAAGGTCACAGTAATGCAGTCATCAATTTCTGTCATTCACAACCCTCTAGAACACTATGGAAAATTAGGAAGTATTCGAGTTTTCTGAGAAAGGAAAATAAATAACAAAGTGACATAAAGTTCATTAAGAATCAATTTATCTTGTCTTTACTCAGAGGCTATTAATGGATATTGGGAGAGTGCTGCTTTTTTTTTTTTCTTTTTTTAAGGTTTAACATCGTAAAATTTTAATATTTTAAGCTGAGCTATTTAATTTCCAAATCCTTGAAAAAAATTTAAGAAGACATTTGGAAATTGGGAAAGTAAATTCCATGGCGACAGTATAATGGCTTATAGTGTTTCTGTGAAAGGAGAAGGAAATTGTATCATGTGTACTCAAAGCAAAATATCATAGTATGAGTTTGAAAAGTTTGGTAAGCAGAAAAGGAGTCTATATATGCCTTAGTTTTCTGGAGGCATTAGGATATATCAAAGTAATAAATTTTTATGGAACAACAGAGAGTCCCATGATGAGGAAAATTTCCTTCTTGATTATCAAGGCAGGAAATTCACAATGTACTTTCCAAAAAATATCAATGAGATACCTATTTCAGCTTTGTTAAAACACACACACACACACACACACACACACACAAATCAGTTATCTGGAAAATGGGATCTGTTTGGGGGATTGTTAGGAATATTAGAAAAGAAGGAGATGGTTATGAATGGAACATGTAGAGAAATTGTTAGACATGCTAAACTTTTGTACTCAATTTTTATTTCGTTATTTATTTTTTTAGGACTTAAGTGACATGTTCTGGTCTGTTTCAGTAAGATTACTTTTAAAAACTGAAAAGAAAAGAAAAAGGTTACATGTCAGGAGCTCTTGATGAAAACTAATAAAGAGGATGCAAGCAAGGGAGTCTGACAGCTGGAATGAAAAGTAGGGAAGAATGAAGAGACATGGTGATACAGAGGGAAGTAACGAGATAATTGATTTTTCAGGAGCAGCATAGACCTATGACCTTGACCCAGTGGAAGCCATTGTCCAACCCTTATCATTTCTCAGTTTAATAATAAGATTTTTTTCAGGAGAATTCTGGGAGGCCGGTGGGCCCCCATACAGCAGAAAATCAGACTGTGCATTCACTGTACCTGTTATTCTGTCTAATATGTTTCTCCACTGGCCTGGCCACTGTTCTTCTTTTACTACATAACATCTTCCCAAATCTCTCTATTACTATGACCATAGTTCTTATAACTTATGTCCTACATTTGATTTTCAGCAAAAGAATAACAATATTTAGTCAAATATCTTTTTCTTTTCCCTCAACATCACTCCGGAATATTCTCCTCATCTTTCTACTGACTATTAACTTGTGATAACTGCTTGGAAGTGGGAAATCAGGAAAGTGAAGTTATGCAAAAAAAAGAAGATGAGGGAAGAGCCAACAGTTGCAAAATTTAGGGTTGTATGGACAGGAAGGATGGCGGTACTGGACGGAGCATACTGAATCCGGGAACAGACCTAAGTTGAGAGTTTGGGTAAAGACAAGGCTTTTACTTTAGAGATGTTGAATTAGTGGCCTAATGTGGCACTGCCGACTGAAGTCTGTAGGTCTGCAAGTCTGCAACTCTGGAGCTCTGCAGAAATATCAAGGGCAAAGATACAGATGGAAGATGAACCCAGGGTTTAACAGTTGGGTCCTAGCAGGAAAAGTTACTGTTCTAAGAGAGTAGGGGAGATAGCTAAGCACTGACTAACTGAAGTAGTGGTTAAAGAAGAAAAACCAGAAAAGAAGACTAAAAGAATCAAGTAAAAAGATAATAAGAGAGACAGAGAGAGAGACTCCAGATATTTCAGAAGTCAAACAATAGGAGGATTATAATACTAAAAGAGTAGACAAAAGTATGAAATAACTCTTGTGATTGCAGTAAATCATACTAAGTAAGGTAAGATGTTATTGGTTTGGCAATTAGAAAGTGTAATGAAATTTAAGAAGTACAGTCCATTGGAATTAGATTGTAAATCATTAAGGAAAACTGGGGAACATTTATTGCTTAAAAAATTATTTGGTGAGCAAGTAATTTAAAAACAAACAAACAAACCAAAACACCCCAGAATGAAGCATGTTTCCCTAATCACCACGTGGCTAACAATATAACAGGTACAGTGGTAATTTTCCCTGCTATTAGTTGCATACAGAAAAAGTAAAGACAACAATATATTTTTTTTAAGATTTTATTTATTTATTTGACAGACAGATTACAAGTAGGCAGAGGCAGGCAGAGAGAGGGGAAAGCAGGCTCCCTGCTGAGCAGAGCGCCCGATTCAGGGCTTGAACCCAGGACCCTGAGATCATGACCTGAGCTGAAGGCAGAGGCTTAACCCACTGAGCCACCCAAGCACCCCAAGACAACAATATTAACACCGTATTTAGCTTCCCAAACCATAAGTGACATCCCAAGGCTTGAGTTCTCTGCCTAAGACTTTCAACACAATTACTGATATTTGGCTGAATGAAATGGAGACAGACCTAGTGAGTTATCATAAGCAGAAATGAGAGTACACACTTTTACTTATCTACACTATTTGTGCCATTATAAAAGTACCTAAATGTAATCTCATTTAAAGAACATTTTGGTGGAATGAGGAGAAATTGAGTCTTTCAATATCTGAGAGCATATTAATCTTGTTGTCAGACTTGATCAATATTTTGGCCAAGTATCAAAATACAACCTCAAAACTATTTCTCCAAGAATATGAAGGCCATTTCTCCAGCATGTTCTAGTATATATTGTCACCTGTACATGTTTTTTGTTCTGTTCCTATATCTTACTGTTTTTGGAGGGGAAAAAATGTTGCTCTCTTCACTTTTTAAATTCTCTTTCTCTCTCCAAAAGCTCTAAAGACTTTCATTTTTAAAGTTGGAGCCCTGTGTTTTTCTCACAGTGTGCACATGTGTGAATTATCCCAGGTGCCATTTTATGAAGTATGTCATTATAAACACCTCCCCCTTAGTCCTGGGAAGATTGCTGATTTCGTCCACGATTTTCCTTTCTCATTTCTCTTTTCTGTATTTCTGGAATTAGATAGATATCACTTGTACTTGTTTTTCATGCCTCCTAAATTTTCTCTCCTTCGTTACATATTTTTAGGTTTTCTTATGTCACATATGTTTAGATTTAAATTTTATTTACATTGAATCTCCATTATTTATATTTAAGAATTCAGTTTATCTATTGCTTTTTAATAGTTGTCATCTTATATCTATTTTACAGTATTCTTTTCTTATTTTTGAGTTATTATTTTTTTTTCCTTAGTAGACTATTTTTCTGTACTAGTTATTTTTTCAGTATTTTAAGTTTCACTTCTTTTTCCATGACTAGTTTCCTTTATTAATTGGATTGATTCTTTGTTGCAATTGGATCTTGATTCTTTCCTTTTGCACTGCTTCCCTCAGATATCTGTTAATCCTCGGATTTCCAGTCACTGTTTATGAGTAAATACAGGGGCATTGAACTATGGCCTGTGGCCTCTTCCAGCCTGCTACATGGTTCCCGAATGAAGTTGTCTGTTTGCTTGTTTGCTTTAATATAATCAAAGCACTTCTTTCATATATTATCTGTGATCTATGGCAGCTTTCCTGATACAACAGGAAACTTAAATAGTTGTCACAGAGACCATATGGCCCTCAGCACTTATAATATTTGCTGTACAACCCTTTATGAGAAAAGAATAGGCCCCAGAATTAAAAGGTGTCAGTTTTAAGTGTCCTCAGCAGTTGACACTGGCCTGTTTTCAGGGTTTTTTTTTTTCTCCTTTTAGTGGAAATCTTGTCAGCAGGCTCTGTGGAAAGAGATGGGGTCTGAGTGCTGTTTGCTTTTGCTTTAGAAACAGGCAAGTCAGACTAGAGAACATAGTTCTAATTGCTAAAATAGAACATCCTTTTAAAAGATAAGGACTTGAGTATCCTTTGCTCTTGGGAAAACCTAATTAGCATTTCTACTTATTTGCATTTCCCCCTTCTGTTTATTATTTCTGTCTGAAATTACCTTAGATTACTCCCTACTCCTCTTTGGAACCAGGAAACATTTCTCTCAAACACAGTTCACAGGGTTTAGCTGGAGGGAAAACAGAGTCACCTGTCATTTCAGTTCACGGTCATTAATAATGAACTTATTTGTTCAAGATCTTGAAAGCTAGCCTACAGTCCATTACCACTCTTTGTTGCATTCAGGATTTGAAATGTCCATAGCGTTCCGTGGGAAAGAATCATTCTTACTCTGGAATGGTCAGCTGTGGTCACACAGACAGTAGTAGAGTGCCATCCAGTTTCTGGTGCCCCAGATCCTATCAGAATCCATAGCCCCCAACTAATCCCCTTGCCTGTCTGTAAGCATTGCTGCGAGAAAGTTCCTTTTCTTGTATTCTTCCTGCTAAGCCAAAGAGACCTTGTTGGCTCAGCTTGACCATCATGTGAAAGTCAAATTCTGCTCTGTGAAAACAAAACACAAGTGGAAAAAGATTTTGTCCAAGAATCGTTGATTAAAAATATGTCCATTACTGCTGACTCTTTTTTTTTCCCCCCATAATACTCAAGTCAAGCATTCAACTAAACACTGTACCATTGCTCTCAATAGGGTTTGTCCTTGTTTTACCTTATGGGAGGCTGGGGAGTGTGTGATGTCTGGACGCTGGAAATGGATGGTCTGGACTTGTGTCAATCTTTGTCTTGTCTTGTGACCTTTAACAAGTTATTTAAACTCATGTGTATTAGCTTTCTAAACTGTATAATGAAGATAATAACAGATAATAACAATACCTTGCAGGATTGTTTTGAGGGTGAAATGAGTCGATACAGAGGAAGACCTCCTTTCAATAGCTGGGACCCAGGATTTATGCTACATGTCTGTTTGCTAATATTGTGATGTCGATAATGACAATTATGGTAATGACGTAACGTTGAACATAGTCACAGCCTTACTTACTGTAAAGTCAAGTTTTTACATACATCCAGTACTTTTAAATAAAAAAAAAAATGAGATAGAGATGAAGGTGCACATTTTTCATTTGTTTTGTGTTATACCTAAGTGAAATTGCTAGGAATTTTGTATCTCAACAGGGTAAAATGGGAAGCATTCTTGCAGATACATAGATGCAGATACATAGATGTTAGTTCTGCAGAACTGCAGACTAACAGCAGAAGCTATCATGGATCCAAAGGGACAATCAGTTGCAAAGTGCGTGATCAACATATACAGCTAAAGCTACTCACAGACTTAGTGATAAATGAAATTTATTCAAAGTACAATAACATTTCCAAAAAAAAAAAAAATATGTCTTAAGTCACTCCTTCCCTTTAAAGCCTGAGTGGTAAAACTACCAGCACAGTATTATTTCCCAAGTGCATATTTTAGCAATAGAAAAGCCATAACTACATGAAAGAACTGATTCCTGTCATTTTATTTCACCCAAAATATTTAGGAATGCATGTTGGTGTTGAAAGGAAAGAGCCAAGGGAGCAAGGATAGACCAAGAAACATTATCTTGTGATGGGAACTCAGCTTGTTATCCTTTCAGAACTTGTCTTTGCATCCTTCAGGGCTTCCGCCTCTCTGAGCTGAGATATCAAGGTCATCCACAACAGTGGGAATGTCACAGGCATAACCTGTAAAGCCAACATTTCCACGATTCCCTTGGAGCTTTCACAATTTCACGATGACTAGTATCTTATCTGCCAGATCTGAATCCATTGCAGTCAGGTCCTGTGAAGAAGGAAGGAACCATGTCCTAAAGTAATATAACACATGATATCTTTCGACGCCTCTCCCGGGGATATACCATGCCTTGCTCCAATCCAAACATTTGCACATGCTCGTGACCATATTTAAGTTCACCACAAACATGGAAGTTGAGATTGTGAGGTATAAATCCAATAATGTATCAAGAGAGAGTGAATAATTTAATACACATATGGATTAAATTGTATTGAAACCCCTGTGTAGTTAACCTACTTTAAAGTTCAAATTGTTCGCCCCATATGTAGTACCACCACTCCTTAACTCCATAAATGTACATTTGTGAAACGTGTTCTTCACAAAACACTTAACACTGGACAGATGTTTCTTTTTAAGTGAAGGGATGAAACTATGGAGTTTATAAATTTCTAGCGGGGAAAAAGAAGATGCCTTCAATCATGAAAATGAGTTTAGGTGCCTATAGGTGAGGAAAGAAAATTGGCAGAAAGTCTTTCCCCCTCTGGGACTAAGGCCCCAGGAAGTATTGAACTCAATATCATAAGGAGACAAAAATAGTAATTCCATTGCATTTTTAGGTTCATATCTTTAGCACAGTGCAATTATTACTATAATTATCTCTGCTGTACTTGGCAGTTTTATATAATTTTAAATTTATTCATTCTCTAAATGAAGTTGATATATTTTATTTTACTGCCAGACAGAATGCAACCCTCAAATAATTTCTAAGCTACACTTTAAGGAAAAAAAACTATCATTAAATATTTCATTTCTGATATCCTCTTTAATTATATAATGATATACAATGCATTTTATATTTTCCTAGAGCCTACACATTGTAGTGTATTAAAGAAATATCAGTAAAGCTAGGCCATTTGTCATTTGTCCAGATCATAATAAAATAAGAAAGCATGAAAGAGGATAGTATCTGCCTTGCTCACTGCTGAGTGCCTAGGAGAGTACCTCACACATAGCAAATTGCAATAAATAGATATATGTTTAATTGATTAATTCAGCTATCTGCAATATATTATTTGTTAAGTGTAATAAAGGTGGAAGGACAAGCTCCATAAATGTTACTTTATAAAGTAATTATTAGCAAGTCTAAGGTCAGCAATTAAAAATGAGGCAAATAAGATCTCTCCCCACCCACTTCCCCCACCCCCAGTCCCCCACCAAAAAAGCCAGATTTTCCTTAGGGCACTATTCTCTACATCTGTGTGAAAGAAAGTTGGGTTTTTTAGTCATTGATATTTCATATCAACTAAGAAGTATGTTTTAAAGCATACATGGGAATTTAGTAGTACCTGGGTGGTTCAGTTGGTTAAGCAACTGACTCTTGATTTTTGCTCAGGTCATTTTCTCTGAGTCCTGAGATCAGGGCCCATGTCTGACTTGGTCAGCCTGGGGATTCTCTCTCTCTCTCTCTCTCTCTCTTTTGCCCCTCCTCCTGCTTGCTCTATCTCTCTCTCAAACATAAATAAATAAATCTTAAAAAAATAAAATCAAATAAAATGTACCTGAGAATTTGTTTTAGTCAGTTATAATAGGAGAACAAACACAGAGAGGTTGATGCCATTTACAGAAGACTTTACAACATTTAGTTCCCAAGGACCAGGGACCCACCATGCCACAAGGGAAAGCACCAGCGTGGTCAGAAGGCAGCAGGTGTGAGGGGAAGCAAGAGCAAAGCCTCAGCTGTGCTTTTCCAGGGGAGGAATGGGCAAGGCCGAGTCACCACTGAGTAAACCTGAGTTGGAAAAGTATGATTAATCTCAGTGGGCTCTCGGCTAGACAGTCCGTCTAGCTGATCTGGCGCCCGATCTTGGGGTGATTTGGGGCAGGGACAATATTGGCTTGATGTGAGAGGTAGATAAAGGAGACTGTTTGGGTAATGGACTCTACCTGGTTTGGTTTGCACATAAAAGGTGCGTTCATAGGCATGTTGATTACTGTATTTAGGAATTAACTAGCTTTGGGAGAGGCAACCCTCCCCCAGGATACCCAAACCCCAAGATGTCAAAGCATCATAAAACAAAAACATGATTAATGTAAAGCATCAAAAACAAGAGTCCAGATGTACTTCGAGAATTTTAGCCTCATTTTCTAGCGCTTATTTGCATACCAGTTTTAGTCTGTATACCTCAGTTAACACAATTCCTCACAAATAAAATACATGAAAGCAAATTATCTAAATATATGATGTAGTAATAAAGTTGGGTATTGAATGTAAAAGTGTGATAACTTATGCTTGAAATTTATTCAGTTTGGGGTACAAAGTAGTTCTTAGGGCCAATTCTACTTCCTTTGATAAGTAGAGCTTTTGTGGACATCTGCTTAGCACACTGTCATGCTGGAACTAATAATAGTACAGAATAAGAAATAATCAAGAATGTGTGAGTGGGGACTTCTGACTTCTGGGACTTCTGACTTCTGGTTTGGGACATACAGAATATTGAAGTCATTACTCCTATTATACATGGCAAGATAAAAGCTGAGAAAATTAAAAAGCAATAACTCTTTTTATATCCATGAAGGAATCAAAGTCACAGGGCAAATGGCTGTCCCCAGATTAGAGAGAGACAGGTGGAAACAGCCACAGGAAAGAGTTAATGTGGGTGAGTTTGAGAAATTAAAACACCAGTGAGGCCCTGGGTTAGTAAAGCCATCACACTTTTGTGAGTTTTACTTTGAGGAAGCCTACCAGGTTCTTATAGTAAAGACAAGAGAGAAATCTTCACATGCTTTCAACACTCCAAAAGCAGCCATCTCGAAATATATCTAGAGCTTTCCGTTTTTCTTAACAAGGCTTCTCTCGTCAGAAACTATTTTTACCAAAGTTTAATCTACTAGGGTTTTACCAGACACTCACATACCTGGGGGAATGGAAATGTCTGGTTTCTGTGTTCTGGCACTGAGATGATGCCAGGAAAATAGCCAATGCAGTCAGCAGCCTTCTACATGACCAAAAGTAAACACCCATCCTAGAACTCTTTAGTCTTCCTGTATCACCTGGGAGAGGGTGATGGGAACTGAGAAGTGAAATCACAGTTCAGGGCACAATTTCACTAAAGACTAGGACCTAATCACAGGACTACAGAATGCTTCTCTTCCTCCCATACTTTACCACTACATCAGCATGACACCTGCATAATAATAAGGGGATACAATTGAAAGAATTGCACACTTTAGACCTTATTTAAGAAGTCTCTGTGGCATCCCAAAGACAACAGAGGAGATGCAAAAGAAGACAGCACAGGAAATTTTAGCCTCATACCTATTGGTATAGCAAAAATATGCATACTGTCTAACTTCTAGCCACATAAGCATAAAAGATTTCACTAAAGGCCTATTTGTTTAGTTATTTTTATACAGATTATCATATCTGGCTTACAATAAAAGACTTAAAAAAAAACTAAAAGACAAACACCAGAATCAGACTTTGATATGATGCAGATAATTAACATAACAAGGACTATAAAGGAAAAAGTGTGGAAAACTAAAAAAAAAAAAAAAAAAAAAATCAAAGCAGAAGGACAAGCAGAGAGATGGAAACTCAGAGAAGGAAGGAGCCAAAAGAAGATTCTAGGAATCAAAACACTATGACAGAAAGAAAAAATGCTTTGGTCTGCTGACCAATAGTCTGTACACAGTTTAAGAAAGAATCAGTAAGCTTGAAATAATGTCAATATAAACTCCTAGAACTAAAGTGCAGAGAGAAGGTAGAATGAAAATGGTGGAACGGGATGGTCAAGAACCAAGGAACAGCAGAACGAGTGCTGTGGCATAATGGGAATTTCAGGAGAAGACAGAATGAGAGAGAAGAAATTTTTGAAGTCAAATGAGGATTTCCATGGCAAACCACAGATCTAGGAAGCTCACAGAAACCAACCAGGATAAATTCTAAAAAATCTATATACCTCATTGTTCTATATTCAAACCGCAGAAAATTAAAGGCAAAGAAAACATGTTGAAAGAAACCGGGGGTGAGGGGGAGACATCTTCCATATAGAGAAGCAAGAATAAGCAAGGATAAAAGCAAGGACTTCTCTTCGGAAACTATGTAAATAGGAACAGTCAAGTGAGATATTTAGTGTTGAAAGCAGAAGTCAACAACCTAGATTTCTGTGTGCAAAACAAAACAACTAAAAACTATTCTTTAAAAATGAGGAAGAAAGACTTACTCAGACAAACAAACCATGAGGAAATTTGTCTCCAGCAGTCTCTTGCCTGCCTTGCAAGAAATGTTACGACCTTTTTCAGAAAGAAGGAAGATGGGATAGGTCAGACGTTTGGATCCACATAGAGAACAGAAGACGGGTATAGAAGGAATCAATGAGATAACAAAAAACCTTTTGCTTTGCTTTTCTTTAACTGATCCAATGGATAAAAGCTTGGACAAAATAATAATAGAAATAATGTATTTAGTGATTCTAGCTTATGGAAAATGAATCACCGCAATGTTCTAATGGATAAGAATGAGGAATTGGAAAATCTGAATTTTATAATAGATATTTTCACAAGCTATGAAGTCCTGTAGTGCTATTAGAGACCAGACTTGAATTCATTGTAAATGTATACTGTACCCTCATGAACAATTGATTTAAAAAAATATATCTATGCTAAAAAATGAGAAAGATGGAATCATATAAAATGTTCATTTAAAACTATAGAAAACAGGAAACACATAGAAGACAAAAAAAAAAAAAAAAACCCAAAACAGAGAACAAAAGCAGTAATGAAAAATAACTAATACCCTAGGCATTAATTCCATCAATATTCAATATTCTACCAATAACCACTTTAAATTTCTGTGATCACCAATTAAAAGACAGAGATACAGTCGATTAAAAAAAAAGAAGACGACACAACTATATGTTGTCACAATAAACACAAGTTCAATGTAAAGGAATAGGGAAAGATTTATCTTCCAAGTTTAATTAAAAGAAATTGGAAATAGTTATATTTATTATAAACAAGGCAGACTTCAGAGCAAGGAAAATTATCAAATGGGAAAGGGAGTATTACATATGATAAAGGGGTCAGTCATTTTTTTTTTAAGATTTTATTTATTTATTTGACAGAGAGAGAGAGATCACAAGAAGGCAGAGAGGCAGGCAGAGAGAGAGGGGGGAAGCAGGCTCCCTGTTTCCCAGAAAGCCCGATGCAGGACTCGATCCCAGGACCCTGAGACCATGACCTGAGCCGAAGGCAGAGGTTTAACCCACTGAGCCACCCAGACACCCAGGGCCAGTTTTTAGAGCAGCCAAATATGTGGGGTGAACTGATGGACTGCAAGGAGAATGACAGGAATCTTCTAATGTGGTTGGAGACCTCCACATCTCTCTCCCAGTCACTGGGAGAGCAAGCAGGCAGAAAATCAGAAAAGACATAGCTGAACTGAATAGCACCATCAATCAAATTGGATTTAATTGACATTTATAGACTACTTCTCCCAACACTAGCAGAATATACTTTCTTCTCAAGCTCACATGGAACACTGACCAAGAGAGATTACCTTCTGAGCCATAAAATGCATCTTAATAAATTTAAAAGAACAAAAAGTATACAAGTTTGTTCTTAGACCACAATAAAATTAAACTAGATATCAATAACAGAGAGATAGCGGGAAAACTTCAAAATACTTAGAGATTAATTGACACACTTTTTAAATAACACATGGAACAAAGAAGTCTCAAAAGAAATTTAAAAATGTTTTAAACTCAATGATCATGAAAATAATACAGCTTATCTTGATACGTGGAATGCAGTGAAAGCAGTGTTTAGAGGGAAATTTATAGCACTGAAGTAGACATTAAAAAAGAGCATATGCACTTGAAATTTGTAAAGCCCTGAGATTTTGATATTTTATGTGATTCTATCTGATCATATCTGAGGGAATCTCTTTGAAATGTTTTAATTGGGAAGGTCAACATCAATCAGTCAAGGGGGTGTTTGGTGTTGTGTGATGTACCATTACTCCAATATGATTTCTCTGTAAAATCAGTCTAGCACCCAACCAGGATATTAAGACTCCCACAGAGGCTCTGGCACCCAGCACTCCAGTCAACCTCCCATGACTCACAATGCTACAAGCTACTGCTCTATGTGTTCTCGCCACAGCACGGCCATATCAGCCTCTTCACATGGCTACAGTTTCTTCCCTAACAGCAAGAAATCAAAACTTTTCCATGATGGAGATCATGAGCAGGTATTTTCTCCCTGATATTGGCTATAATCAATCAGATAAAGACACTACATATATTTCAATTTAATAAGCATAGAAGACAAATAAAATGTGTTACTGAGATCCCCACTCCCACTCCATTTACCTGACAGTGGGCATAGAGCAGATGGTCGGAACAAGGAGTCTTGTAGTGAGGAATAATGCCTTGGGCCCAGAAGAAGCACATCTTCTTTAAAGCTTGGATAAACCAAAGTTTATATCTAGGGCCAGGGGAGTTGATTGGTAAGAAAATATTGATTAGGGTGATTGCTGGAACTAGAGCTTGCCTCACATTTAATTTCCTTGGCTCACAGGCTGAAGGCATAGGGCAGAAGCAGGCATATTGAGACAGAATAGCACCGATGACTTGTACATGATTCCCACTGCATAAAGGAGAAACTGAGGCACTAATGGGTTATGTCCATGCTCAGGTTCTAGGAACTGATGGGTTATGTCCTTGCTGAGGTTCTTGAGAGAATAAATCATACTCAGATTTGAATGTAGGCCCACTATATTGTTTTTCTTTCCCTATGCCATTTCTAGAGAGGTTTTCAAGCCGTCGATGAGGACTTTGGTAAATGGTCTCCTTTCAACACCCCTGTGGAGATGACTTGACAAGCAAGAGGTTACTGCGACTTGTTCCTATGCATTCCACTGGACAGATAATTCTCAGGTCCGCGACAGCCCAAAACTACCACAGCACCTGTGAAAGAATCAAAATAAAACAGAACTCTACTAGCTAGAAAGTAAAAACTTACATAAAAGCAAGTTATTTTCTCCAAGTATTTTTGAGCAATTGCCTCACTCCAAATTAACATCGTTGGTGTCTCTGCATTGCAGTGGAGTCCTGTGATCTCTGTGCTTATTTTAGACATTCCTTCTTCAAAACTTCGTTTTCCATTTCCACCAATGAAGATTAATTTGAATTTTACTAGCTATTGCTAGTCATATTTAACACTGGGGACATATTTCAAGAGCGAGGAGCTAAGAAACCATTTTTGCTTGCTTATCTAAAGCAGCTGGTTTCCTGTTATTTCAGGGCTGGGGGATGATTCTTCAGAGCCAGGAAATCACTAAACTCCATAGCATAAACTGTTATACTCAACTGAATGCTCTACTTCCTATTTCTGAATTGTTTTCTGTAGAAAATAATATTAGTATAGTATAAACCCATCATTTTATGATAAATATATAACAATGTCATTAGAGGTATAGAAGTTATTAACACATTATAAATATGTATTGCATTTGATATTCTTATAGATTTACAATTGCCAATATTTGTTTACTTTTTTTTCTTTACTTTTTAAATATAGCTCTAAAAATACTTTTGTCAAGAATAGTAGAGACATTGATAGGTTTTCCAGTATCTTTCTGTGATAAAAGTGTTGTCACGGATATAGATATTACAACCTTCAAAGCCAGATAATCCTTTTTATTTTTGTGAGACACAAGTTGAACTTGAGATTTTCTGTATGGATCTCCTACTTATGTTTAGTTTGAGAGTTATATTTATAAAAGAAAAAGTGTAAAAGGGACTTGAGATTTTCATGAAATGCCACATGTTCTATTTCTTTATGTCCAAATATTTGAAACAGAAGTTTAGAGCATTAAAAAAAAAAATAAATCTATTCAAGTTGAGCTGAAAGTTTATGGATGGATCTGTTAAAATATATTTGTAAAAGTTTTCATTCCAGTACAGGTAACACATGGTGTTGTGTTAGTTTCGAGTGTACAACATAGTGATTTAGCAATTCCATACATTACTCGGTGCTCCTTGTAAGTGCACTCTTTTTTTTTTTTTTTAAGATTTTATTTATTTATTTGTCAGAGAGAGAGCGAGCACAGGCAGAGTGGCAGGCAGAGGCAGAGGGAGAAACAGGCTCCCCGCCGAGCAAAGAGCCCGATGCGGGACTCCATCCCAGGACGCTGGGATCATGACCTGAGCCGAAGGCAGCTGCTTAACCCACTGAGCCACCCAGGCGTCCCCATAAGTGTACTCTTAATCCCCTTCACCTAGTTCACCCATCGCCCACCTACCTCTCCTCTGGAAGCCACTAGCTTGTTCTCCGTATCTGTTTGTCATTGGTTTTCTTAGATTGTTTCTTAAAATGTACATATCAGTGAAATCATGCAGAATCATACAGTATTTGCTTTTCTCTGTCTGATTTATTTCACTTAGCCTTGTACCCTCTAGACCCATCCATGTTGTCACAAATGGCAAAATTTCATTTTTTTTTTTTTATGGCTGAGTTATATTCCATTGTGTATATATACACTTACCAAGTCATCTTTATCAATTCCTCTATTTTTGTAAGATTTTATTTATTTATTTATTTGACAGAGAGAGAGAGAGAGAGAGCACAAGCAGGTAGAGTGGCAGGCAGAGGCTGAGGGAGCTGCAGGCTCTCTATGGGGTGGGAAGCTCCATGTGGGGCTCATTCCCAACACCCTGGGCTCATAACCTGAGCCAAAGGCAGACGCTTAACCAACTGAGCCACCTAGGAACCCCTATTTTTTTCCTCTACTGATGGCTACCTGGGCTGCCTCCGTATTTGTCTATTGTAAATAAAACGGCAATAAACATAGGGGTGCATATATATTTTCAAATTAGTTTTTATTATCTTTGGCTAAAGGCCCAATAGTGGAATCACCAGATCATATGGTAATTCTATTTTTAGTTTTTTTGAGAAATGTTCATGCCGTTTTACACAGTGTCCATACCAGTTTGCATTCCCACCAACTTTGCATCGTCTCCAACGTCTGATGATTCCTGCGTTTTTTTTTTTCTTCATTCTGGCAGGTGTGAAGTGACATCTCATTGTGGTTATGATTTCCATTTTTTTGATGCTGAGTGATGTTGAGCATCTTTTCCCGTTTTGAAATCAGATTATTTCGGAGGGTTTTTGGTATTGACTTGTATCAATTCTTTATATACTTTGGATATTAGCCCCTTATTGATCTGTCATTTGCAAAAATCTTCTTTTATTTGGTAGGTTGCCTTTGTGTTTTATTTTTTCTTTCTCCTTGCACAAGCTTTTTATTCTGATATAGTCTTAATAGTTTGTTTTTATTTTTGTTTCCCTTGCCTCAGGAGACATATCTAGAAAAATGTGGCTACGGCCAACATTAGAGAAATTACTCCCTGGGCTCTTTTTTAGGATTTTTATGGCTTCAGGTCTTCACACTGAGGTATTTATTTTATTGTGAGTTTTTTGTTTGTTTGTTTGTTTGTTTAGTGTGTGTGTGTGTGTGTGTGTGTGTGTGTATTGTAAGAAAGTGGTCCAGGTTTATTCTTTTGCATGTAATTGTCCATTTTTCCCAATACCATTTTTTTCCCAATGCCATTTTTTGAAGACACTGTCTTTTTCCCATTGTACATCCTCGCATTCTTTGTCATAAATTTATTTGGCCATTACAGCATGGATTTATTTTCAGGTTCTCCCTTTTTTCCTGTTGATTTATGTGTCTCTTTTTGTGTCAGTACCATACTGTTTTGATTACTACAATTTTGTAGGGTATCTTGATATCTGGAATTGTGATGCCCTCAGTTTTGTTCTTCTTCCTCAAAATTGCTTTGGCTACTCAGAATCTTTTATGGTTCCATAAAAAATTCAAGATTATTTGTAACAACTTTGATAGGGATCTTTCATTTTAGAATGGTTTTCAATTTATATAAAACTGTAAATATAGTAGAGTTCTCATCTACCTCACAACCAGCTTCTACCATTATTCATATTTTAAATTAATGAGGTACATTTGCTATGATTAATGAACCAATATAGATATATAAAAATAAAATAAAAGATAAAATTTATTTAGATTTCCTTAGTTTCTATGTAGTACCCATATCCCATCCAAGGCACCACATTGCATTTAATCATTATGTCGCCTTAAGATCCTCTAGAATGTGACAGTTTCTCAGCATTTCCTGTATTTGATGGCCTTGATGGTTTGGGGATGTACGGTTCTGGTTTTTTGTAAAATATCTCTCTACTGAGATGGTGCTGTGTGTTTTGGGGAGGAAAACAACAGAGGTAAAAGGCTATTTCCATCACATAGCAAAGGTACATACATCAGTGCAACTTATCACTATTGTAATTAACCTAGATCACCTGGCTAAGGTAGTGTTTCTCAGGTTTTTCCACTCTAATCTTTGGAAGGAGTCTTGGTGTACAGTTCACAGATACAGAGTGGGGAGCTATGCTCCTTTCCTATGGTGATGGAATGTTAATGTAAATTATTTGGAGTTTTTATGCCTAAGAGATATGTCTACTGTACCTTATTTATTTAGGTATATTTAGGTATTCAATCATTTATGCTGGTATAGTTCCATAAATATTCATTTTATAACCTGGATTATAATCCAATACCTACCTTCTTTCTTCCCTACTCTCCTTTCTTTCTTCCTTTTGTCCTTCCTTCTCTCTCTGTCTCTTTCTTTCTTTCTTTCTTTCTTATTTTGTTCAAATTCTAGATTTAGACATTTGAAGTTTTTTCATTTGGTTCTTTTCTCTCTCTCTCTTTCTCACACACACACACACACACACACACACACAGGTATGGGGGTGTTATTTTTGGTTTTAGTTGCTATTTGTTTTCAGCACTGTCTTACCTTCTGGCAGTACAGGATCCCCTAGGCTCACCTTGTATGTTTCCTACCCCAGTACTAGAATCAGCCATTTCTCCAGGAGTTCTGGTACTTTTACCAGAGAATTTTATTAGAGAAACCAAGATCCAAGCACTAGGTATTCTAATTGCTCTAATGGTGCCTATGGCCACCCCAGCTTACAAAACAAGGGGACATATGTTGCGTATTAACCATGTATATCTACGTAAAACCAGTGGGCCTTATCATTTTGGGTTTGGAACATTGTTAAATGTTAGTTAATAGGTGCACGTTTATTCAGATTGTATTTTTCTATTTGTGTAACTTTTGGTAGTTTGTTTCTTTTGAGGATATTTTTCCATTTCACTTGATTTACCAATTCTGTGGGATAGAGTTGTCTATAATACTAATTTACTATACTTCTGATCTCTATGGGATCCATAATGATTACCTCTCTTTCATTTCAATATTGGCAGTTTGAGTCTTCTCTCTTTTCTTGGTTAGCCTAAGTAGATGTCTATCAGTTTTATTGATCTTTTCAAAACACCAGCTTTTGGTTACATTGATTTTCTCTGTGGCTTCCTATTTTCAATTTCATTGATTTCTGCTCTAAATTTTGTTCATCCTTTTTGCTTTAGGCATAAATTGCTCTATATCCTCTACTTTCCTGAGGTGGAAGCTTAGGTTGTTGATTTTAGATTTCTGCTTTTATAACAAATGCATCTATTGCCATATATTTGCTTTAAGAATTAATTTCACTGCATTCTACAAATTTTTGTAAGTGGTATTTTCATTTAGTTCAAAATATTCTCACTGTTCTTCAGACTTCTTCTGACAAAAATAATATATGACATGTGACCCACATGTTATATAAAAGGCAGCTTATTCCTAAGTATTTGGAGATTTTCTAGCTATTCTTTTCTTATTGATTTCTAGTTTAATTCTACCATGGTCTAAGAACATACTTTATATTATTTTTGTTCTTTTAAATTTTTTTATAGTATGTTTTATAGTATGAACTGTGGTCTATCTTGTTGCATGTGCCATGTGAGCTTGAGAAGAATGTGTCTTCCGGTGTCATTGGACAGAGTGCTCTACAAATGTCAATTAAATTCAGTTTATTGATGGTGCTATTCAAGTCAACTATATTTTTACTGATTTTCCCATTTGCTTTAACTATCAACTATGGAAAGAGGGGTGTTGTTGAGTGTCCAACTACAATAATTGATTTCCTCCACTGTCTCCATTCAATTCTATCACTTTCTGCTTCACATGTTTTGACCCTTTCTTCTTAGCTTCATTCACGTTTTAAATTGTTTTTTCTTCTTGAAGCCTTGGTCTCTTTGTCATTATTTAATAACCTACTTCATGTCTGATAATTTGTTTTCATTCTGAATCAACTTTGTCTAAAAATGTCTAAATGCCTCCCCTTTTTTCTGAAACTAACATAACACTGTGTACTAACTATACTGGAATTAACATTTAAAATAAGCCAACAACAACAATTAAAAACCTTAAAAAATAAAGACAGGACAGCAATTTACTTTTGGGAGCCGTCATTATCAGACAACATTTCATATAGTATATTTATGTATAGATATATTTTTTCCTTTGTTTTATCTTAAATATTTTGTTCCTGTTATCTTCCATTTTTACCCAGATAAGTTTTTGTCACAATGTATTTATTTTCTAAATACCCTTAAATACATTTTGTAACACAGAAGAGAAAATTACAAACATACAGAAAATGTATATATGTTGAATATGTGTGTGTATACATGTCAGTGTGAATATATGTATCATTTAACATAACAAATTTACATTCATCCTCCCAACCCAAAATAAAACAATAAATAATTTATAAAACTTGAGGATATAATCTCTGGTCTCTTATCTCAATTTATTCTGTGCCTATTTTCATCCATGTTTATTTATTGACTTGCTTCAACTTTTTAAAAAAGTTTTTGATGAACAAATAAATCTAAAAAAGGTAGAGATTAGATCTGTGGGACAAGTGTAATGGTCTTATATTTTGCAATTATTTGTTGGCTGTATTTGTAAGTTCTACTTTAATATCAATCTTAATTGACTTATTCCTTAAATGTTAAAAATATCCTTTATTCAG
Organism: Mustela lutreola; assembly: GCF_030435805.1. Lineage (NCBI taxonomy): Eukaryota > Metazoa > Chordata > Mammalia > Carnivora > Mustelidae > Mustela > Mustela lutreola. The sequence continues at coordinate 103,412,873 of NC_081293.1, forward strand.
ACTTGTTTCATTAAATAGTGATTTTACCTTTAATTTCCTGATTAATTATTTATCCTTTCTTTAATTTTGTATCTTATAAACTTACAATGGAATTTTTCAAAAGTTTCCATTACAAGTTAGATCAAATCTTTCCTGTTTTGCAAAATGTATTTAAGGGTACTAGAAAATATATACATTGTTACAAAAACTTATCTTGAGATGTATTTAAACCAAAGCCATGTTTTCTAAGATTTTGTCTTCAATCATGTTGTGTTTTATTTATAATGCTGCTTCCTTTATTTTAAAAATGTAGATGTCTCTGTGCTTCTCTTTGTTTATATATTCCTGCTCATTTTAATAATTTAAGCTGTTTTTAGTAAATTTAATGGCTATGTTAATAAATTTATTGAATTGGGTTTTTCATATTTTTCTTAAATTAAAATGAAGCTGCAGACTCCCACTGTGTTTAAGCAGAGAATAAACAAACTCATCATCCCTCTACCCCTCCTCACATCACTCCACTGACTAAATCAAATTATATTATTATTCTCCATTAAACCATTGAAACATATTTATATTTCTACTTATTATAGTTTATGTTACTTAAATTCTCTTCTCCACATATATTTCTCAAGGTTGTTTCATTTTGGTTCTTTATTTCAATGTCTCCACAGCTTGCCAAGTCTTGTTCATGATGGTTTCTGCAATAAGTTTCTCTTTCCTACTAAATTAATAAACATTTAAGCCTTACAGTTCCTTGAAGGGGAAAGTGTCAGTTGAGAGTTTATCTTTGTCAATTGCCAATTGCAGTGTTCATTGAGATTTCTCTCTCCTAAGGAGTCAGCATCTAAGAGAGGCAGAAGAGTGTCTGATTGCTTGATTTGTGATTCTTTTTTTTGGAATCAGCACCAACCACTCATTCATCATTCATTTGGAGACTTTTGTGAGATGTTGACAAATTGAGAAGAAGGGCCTACATGACAGAACATTATGAAGCGAGAGCAATCCTCACAGGGCTGACCACATCAATTCTGATGATGAAAGTAGACAAGATTTTCAGAGGTGGTTGCTGCCTCTGCCTGCTAGAACAATGTTATAAGATCATTATAAAACCTAGAGCTTATTGAAAACATGTGTCAGGCACAAATTATTTATATAAATTATCAGAAATCCTCAGAATTACCATCAAGTCTAGCCCGATAGATGAAGAAACCACAGATTAAGTATATTTTTCAACATAAACTGATCAATAGACTTTGTTAATGGCAAAACCTAGATTCAAATTAGATTCGTGACTTTCTGAGTTCAGAGTTCATAATATTTTCACCATGTCATAATGTATACTTGTGTCAATTACCATGCAAGAATGGCCAGCCACCTCATCAGAATGAGGGAAGAAACCAGTGTTTACCTGTTCATACAAAAGGAGTCTGAACACTCGAATGTTGTCTCTGAAAAATAAATGATGTGTCTAAAAGCAGGTTGTGTAGAGTCCCATAATTCCCGTAAAGCTAAATGAAGAATATAAATCCCTTTTGATGCAAAGAAGTTGTCTCTAACTTAAATACAAAATCATATAACGAGCTAGAAAAATGAGTTACAGGGAAACTTCTCATTAAGAACTTACAGCTATGCCAAAATCTCAAGATTTGACACTCATGCCAAATCTCAAGAAATTCATGAAGGTTACTTTACATTTTGAAAAAAAATTGATACAAATCTAAAGCATATTCAGAGTTCTAACTGTGAATGTTAATATCACAATTAAATACATTTTCTCTGATAATTAAAAATGTATGAGAAATTCTTGGACTGTAAAACTATAGTGTTTCTGAAATTTAATTTTGTCTGCTCTATTTCTTGGTTCCTGTAGGTATCAGAGTCATGCAGAAATGATGAGGTCTCTTAAAATGGAAAATGTTGGGAAGATTTTCCTTTTAACTCTAGTAAGGAAGAAATGATGGCTGGATTTTGAAGAAAATTTCAATTGATATCCATAATTTTAAAGAAAGTATTACTCTAGGAAGAAAATTAAAGAATAAGAAGAAGAATTTCAAGAGGACAGAGAAAAAGGAATAACATTGGAAATTGATTATCTGTGTGCTTGAATTTATTAAATCTAATTTAATAGATAACATACACTTAACTAGAATCTCTCTAAAAAGTTCCTAATTATATAAATACATAAAAAATCTGACCCCAAAATTTTATACACCTACTATGGTGATAAATAAGACTTTTTAGCTTTTTGTAGGAATGCTAATGTGTAATCTGGTAAAGAATGGGCTGGGATTTATCAATGTATTCATTAGCTGTTGCTGAATTACCAAAACATACTGATTAAAAAGTAGTGGCTTCAAATGGCTTCTATTTTATCTGTTCACAGTTCTGTGATTCAAATATTTGGGGCCTGGATAATCTGAACACTTCGCTCAACAGTCAAGAGGCTCTCTCATTTTATCAGCCTCTAATAAATGGCCTTGGTTTTGGTGGTGTAGAATGGCACCACTCATATGTTTGCACTTGGGGGAGCTAGCTGTCACTTTCCCCATGGCCTCTATTTTTAGAAAACCAAAACAGATTTCTTTACATTATTCTACCATGCTCCAGATGGGAAGAAAATATTTAAGTCCTCTTGAGGCCAAGTTTCAGCAATCCCATAGCATCATTTGTATCGATGCTACTGGTCCAAATAAGCCATGCCACCAGGTACAAAGGTAAATCATATTGAAAAACGGTATATGCACAGAGATGGGAGGAATCGCTATGGCCATCTTTGCAAACAATTGCACCATAATCAGTATGTGCTTGAGAAATATATATATATATATATATATATATATATATATATATATATATAAAATCTTTATTTATTTATTTATTTATTTTAACCTCTAGCCAGCTGTTCTGGACTTCCAAAATAGATATTGGGAAATACAAGGAAAAACTTTTCAATAGATCTTATTTTTCAAGGCAGTTTTAGGGTCACAGCAAAATTGAATGAAATTTACAGAAAGCTCCAAAGTATTGCTGATCCCACATACTCACGACCTCCTTCACTATCAATATTCCCCACCAGAGTGGTATATATGTTTCAATTAAAGAACCTACATTAGAATGTCATCACACAATGTCCATATTTTATATGAGAGTTCATCCTTGGCATCTACATTTTATAGGTTTTGACAAATATATAATGACATGTATCTGCCATCCTAGTAAAATACAGAAAAATTATATTCTAAAAAATCTTGGTCTTCTATGCATTTGTTTTAAAAAGTTTTTAAAAATATCAAAAATGTAAATGGCATTACATAACATAAATATGACCACAAAGGACATAAGAAAATTATCTATCTTGTATATCATCTTATGGGTTTCTCATAACTAAGGAATCAGAAGAACTAACAATAAAAATTACTAATTTAAGCAAACTACAACACAAATTTACTCACAGCTGTTAAGAAAAATAAAGTTTTTAAAATTACTTTAAAAATGCTAAACCACGACCTTTCAGAAATAGAGTTATAGATGGTTAATACCAGAGGAAATTCTCTTATGTTTATTAATCATGTAGATTCTCTCTGGAATGTCTCCTGTAACTCAGTAATTTATCAAAAGCAATCATAACTTGGGTATTGCATACATATTCTATCTCTGCAGATGAGTAAGTTGACTTGGGACATATTCCCATGACCCAGGTCCATTAGCTTCATGGGCCTCCCATGGCCTCCATATTTTTATGGAACAGGAACTGAGAGTAATTATGCTGCCTTGGTCAGTTCATCTAGGTACTGGGACAAACCACCCCTTTCATTGGGGCATGCGTTGTTTTGTAAGGAAAAAGACTCCTCATTGAGCATTTTAACCATAATTAATCATGATGCTCACCTTGATGTATGCCAAGTTTATATTCCCTTTGAGACAGTGCAAAACACACAACCCGTGAATTATTTATCCTTCCATATGGAGGCTTATTCTAATACTTTGTCTGTAATTCCTAAACGTTAACACTTAATGCAAAAATGTAGATCACTGGTTAAGCTCTGTTTCAAATGCAAAGAGAAAACCAAAAAGCAAACAAATGAAACTTATTCTACCAACAAAAGCCAAACCAAAAAAAATCTCTCAGTGAAAATTTATCTGACAGTCTTAATGAAAACATGGCACAAATTTTGATAGTGTTTTCTGCTGCAGTCTAGTCTCTGAAATTGCTTTTATTTGTATGAAACATGCATTTTATCCTTGTTTCTTTGTATTTTAATATGTTTCTTCAGCCTGTCAAGTCCAACTCTGTAATGACAGAAAGCGGTGTTACTCCTGTAATTTCCAATTTCCCTTAGGTGTTTTGTTGAGGCTGAGATTTATTAGAGGACAATAAGATAACTTAGATTTCAAAAAACCTTGTGGAAATAACCTCCCTGTCCTTAGTTGTAGAAGTTTACTAAAACCTTTGAAGAGCCAACATTATGTTTGGTTGTTAATCAAACAGAATGGGAAATAGTACAAACCAGAATTTGCATTTTTTTTTCAGTCCAAAGTCATGGCATCTATATGTGTTTAATATGGATAAATGACCCAGTCTATGCCTGTCTTCTCTCCATTCTCCACAGTAGAGTTACTGATCTTCCATTTCTACAAACAGCCTCTGTCTCCTCCCTCACAAAGCCTTGCTAAACTAGTGCCAATTTCTGGAACGTTCTCTTCCTTTTTTGTTGCTTAGTTAACTATCTAATAGGATCTATTTCAAGATCAACAAATTATTAACATTCATTCCTTGAGTTAGATGCACTATAGATAAAGAGAGAAATTAAAGTGAATGCACAAAACACTGATTAATGGCAATACTCTATGAGCCTCTAGATCCACCCAAACATATATATGTGACAAGGGAGGAAGAGGGTATTTTCTTAATTTCTGAAGTGTGGATTTGTCCCTTGCTTTCTGAGATATCAATAATAATAAAATCTAAGGCAATTTTTCTTTAAAAAATTATAATGAGTGTTGTGAATTATCTAAGACTGATGATGCACAGACCTGTACTCCTGGAGCAAGTAATACCATAAAAAAGTAGATTTTTAAAAAAACAAATTTAGAAAATTTAAATTTATTAATATTTTTAAAAATTAAAAAAGATTAAAATCTTTATTATTCTTTAATATATTTATATTCCTCATAAATATGTGTAATCTCTCCTATGGGAACCCTTCTCCAAGTTGTTAACCTATTTTATATTTCAAGCTTCCCCCTAGGCGAAACTTGTTTCCTGTTTTACTTTTATAGTATATATTAATCACCATCAAGCATACTGTTTAATTTTCTTGTTAATTTTTATCTTCCTACACTCTAGAATATTACTGTCATTTTCTGTTTTGTCTATGATGTAACCGAGAGCCTACATCTGTCTGTGATATAATGATTATTAAGAGTATCTTTATTTTGATTGATGAATACCTTATTGAAAACAATGGAATAATTTATTGAGGGAGAAAAGCAAGTGAGATGTGAAGTCCAGTGGATTGCGGACTAAGGAAGGTTGCAATAAGTCATTCTTATGAGTCGTTAACAAAGACATTAAGGAGGCAGAAGGAAAAACCTGATTGTGTTCCAGTCTAGAATGTAGGTTTGGGCACGATCCATGTAATTCATGATTCATGCTGATAAAGAACCAAAGGACAAGTAGTTGAGACAGCAGTGGTCTAAGAAAGTTGAAGAGTCAGAGAAGAGTCAATGAAGCTGGATGATGTCAGAGTCTTGGCAAAGGGGCACCATGTTTGGTAGAAGCTACCTGCTTGAATGTAAAACACAGAAGACAAGAGGGCAATGACCTGTTTCCTTGGAGACAGAAAGCCTCTACTATTCAGCGCAGCGCTGTTCATGTTCAATTTTTTAATGAGACATTGTTCTCAATCTTCTATCACAGCATCCCACGTGCAAGCCAGAATCCAAGAGGCTCCCACCCCTTTCTAGTCTATCATAAAACTTTGTTGATTTTACTTCCAAAATACATGATTAGTTTAAATAAGCCTCTACATTTAAATACCATAATGTAAGTGCTAATATGACCTACCTACACGTATGTTGCCTGGCATCTACTTGAGTAAATATATCAGAATGTCATGAAGAATATTTGCTTTAATATTTTAATAGATTTTTATTGTTCTAAGAATTTAAACAAAATAAGACTAAACCAATAAAACTGTTTATAGGATCCAACTGATCTCAGCTTTTATCTCTAACAATCTACATCCTTGTACTCCAAATGATACCTATATCCACTTCCTTTTCTTTCTTCTTTCTCACCACAAGACACTTACGTGTCTTTTTTACTCTTCCTGGAATATTCTCTTCCTTTTTCCTCTCCCAGTTAATTAACTGTTACTTTTCCTTCTTATGTCACTTATATTGTTGTTCCATGGTCTCTTCTAATTTCTTTTACTATATACATGTCACACTCATAAATCGTAACAGAGTCATAATTACTCATACTTTTTGCTAGGCCATTTAATTAATAGTAGTTTTCCTATCTAGATTATAGATTAAGTCCTTTTTGTGCCCTATTATTTTCCCTATACCTAAAATTAAATAAAATATTAATAAATGTTTGGATGAAATCATCCGTCCATTCTAGTATCTCTATAGGTCTATTCTCCAGGTAAACTGCCCCCCCCCACTATATAATCAGAGCTGGGTGTTCTCTTAAGATCTCTAAATGTCCCTCACATCATGAGGCTCTCATCCAATTTCCTTAACTTTGGGGAAAGGAATTAGGGTTAAGAAAAGAGATACTCTATTTATTGGAGCAATTGTCCAGTCTGTAATATGCTTTAAACTCATTCTATTTCATGGTATCTATCTTAGTCTGTCTGGGATGCTACAGCAAAGCGCCGCAGCCTGGGAGGCTTATAAACAATAGAAACTTATTTCTCAGGAGCACCTGGGTGGCTCAGTGGGTTAAGCCTCTGCCTTCAGCTCAGGTCAGGATCTCAGGGTCCTGAGATCAAGCCCCGCATCAGGCTCTCTGCTCAGCGGGGAGTCTCCTTCCCTCTCCCCCCCCAATGCCTCTCTGCCTACTTGTGATCTCTGTCAAATAAATAAATAAAATCTTAAAAAAAAAAAAAAAGAAACTATTTCTCATTGTTCTGGAGACTGCAAGGACAATATCAGGGTGCAGTAGGTTGGGTTTCGGTAAGAACACTCTTCCTGGTTGCAGAATGCTCACTTCTTTTTGTGTCCTCATTTAGAGAAAGGAGCAAGCAAACTGTCCAACGACTCTCTTATAAAAGCACTAATCCCATTAATGAAGGTGCTTCCCTCATAACCTAATCAACACCCAAAGCCCCCACCTGCTAACACAATCACATTGAACATTAAAGTTTCAAAATATATTTTGGGGGAATATAAACATCCAGATCATAGCATATCTCTACTTCCGACCAACCCCACCACCAAATTCATGTCCTCAAATACAAAATGCATTCATTCCTTCTCAATAGCTCTGAAGGTCCTAACTGGTTCCAAGATCAACTCAAAAGCCTGAGTCCAAAGTCACATATAAATATAATCTAAATCAGATGTTAGTGAGACTGAGGGTACCATTCATCCTGAGGCAAATTGCTCTCCAGCTGTGAAGCTGTGAAATCAAGCAAGCCATTCTCCTTATCAAAGGTTCACTTGGCCACATCCTTAGTGCTCTCTTTCAAAATGCTTTCTCATGTTTTTGCAGTATGGACAGGCTGAGAATCTTCCAATTTTTGATTTCTGCCTTCTTTTTGATTAACAGTTCTATCTTTAAGTTATTTCTCATCATATTTTACTATAAACATTCAAGAGAAGCCAAGACATACCTTCAGCACTTGGCTTAGCTATGCCTTTGCCTCCAAATCCCATTACATCACTCCCAAGTTTCCTTCCACAAAACATGGGGAAACAAACACAATGCAGCCAAGTTTGTTTTGTTTTTGTTTTTGTTTTTTTCTCATATTAAAGCATAGGCAGCCTTTCCTCCATGTCCCACAGCTTGTCCTTTTGTCCAATAGCATGTCCCCATTTCCATCCAGGACCTCATCAAAATGACCTTTACCAGTCATATCTTTACCAACATTCTGCTCATAACTACTTGAGTATTCTCTAAGAAGACTGAGGCTCTCTCTAGTCCTGTCTTCATCTTCTGAGACCTCACCAGAATTTTCTTGAAAGGTCCCTCCACAGCAGCATAGACTTTTTCTAGCAGGCAACTCCAAAATCTTCCAAGCTCTGTTCATTACCCAGTTCCAAAGCTGCTTCATTAGCAGATGTTGGTTACAGCATCACCTTGACTTCTCCATACCAGTTTTTTGTTTTGGTCCATTCTAGCTTCCATAACAAAACAATAACAACATAACAAAACAACAACAACAACAGAAATTTACTTCTCACAGTGCTAGGGGCTGGATATCCAAGGCCAAGGTGTTGGCACGTTTGGAATCTGGTGAGAATCTTCTTCCAAGCTATTATACAGCAAATTTCTTTTGACTCATGTAGTAGAAGGGGCAAGGGAGTTCCTTAAGTCTCTTTTATAAAGGCATGAATCTCATTTATGAAGGCTCTGCCCTCATGATCTAACCACCTTTCCAAATTGCCACCTCCTAATACCATCATATTGGTCCTAGAGTTTCAACATGACTTTTTGAAGTACACAAACATTCAGACCTCATCTGTGTCTTTATTTTAGTGGATTATTATATTTCAGGGAATTTCCAATTGAATAGAGATTTTGCACAAGCCTATTCAAATCCTACCCCAATGGTAAATGTCAGAAACTCTTCCTATTTGATCTTCCAGTTAGGCCACCTTCTGAGCAGATTTCAGTTAAGATCATCCCTGACTACACCCTGAATACAGCATGTGATTCCCTTGTGGGAATACCCGTAATCTTATCTCCGTAAATGGTGGATATGCAGCTGCTCCCACACATCACCTCTCCTGCTTTGACATCACAGACACTCCAGCCTTCTTCCATTCTCCTCATCAAATAACACTTAGGTGAAAAATATCAAGATCTCATGAAAAGGACCGACTTCCCAACCACTTTCCCGAAAACATATTTCTAACCTTCCCTCCCTCCGTGTTTCTGTAAACTCAAGTTGGTGTTTGGCTAAGAGCCTTGGCAGACCTCTTTGCAAGGCTCCCACTGGTGATGGAACACCTTATTTGTAAATATGGAAAGAAGGAGCTTCTAACTTTTATTTTGTGTAAAGCTCGTTAGAGCCTCAGCTGCAAGGAAACAACAAATCCATTTAATATTCTCTTGAGTGCACACACATACATACACAAGTGTAGAACAACAACAACAACAACAGGCTTATTTAATAATATATATATTTTTAAATGTCTTGGGAAATATCAGGGATATATTCAAATTTTGCTCAATGAGAAATAGGTACTTTATTTTTTTTTCCCAGAATTTCAGATTTGAAGTATCTTAAAATCCTTTAAGTAGATTCAGAAGAAGTGTGGAAGCTGAGGAGTACATGTAAAAAGAAATTTACAGAAGTGTTCTTAGTTTAAAAGAAAATAGCAGTTTATGGAGAGGTAGTATCTCCCATCACTCCTAAATTTTTAAATAGCTCTAAATTCAATATTTTATTTTCAACTTATACTATCAAAGGGATAATAAATGCTGGCTCTGTGTTTTAAAACGTAATAAGAATTTATAGGAAGATAGAGCTCTAAATGCTTTTAAACGCAAGTGGAAAGTGAGAACTGCAACAGTCAATTGCCTACTTACTTGAAAGCATATGTTAAATGATTACATTCATTAAGCAATTTTGTTCCCAGCAGATGATAAAAAAAAAAAAAAAAAGTTTAAATTTTGACTGTAGAAAGTTTCCACTATGGCCTCCATTAGGTCAGTATGGTTACTATGCAATGGGTTTTTAAAAGCCTTAAAAACTCAAAGGAAAACAAATTCTGTCTTTTTTTGGTCTGTTTTATTTTGCTTTGTTTTGCACTTGCTCCATCAATAGCACCTATTCTTTCAGGGTGAAGTATTTTTTAAAAACTCACTAAATAACCAAAATTCATCAGTCCTTCATTATAACTTAACCTAGTTAGCCCCTCTAAGTTGGGGAAAAAAAAAAAAAGGAAAGGAAAGAAACAAAATCCTAGCAGAATTGCCCTGTGCTATTCTGCAATGTCTATGTTGGGTCAGCCACTGTTTAAATAAAATGATTGAGGATGGTATGGAGCCCTGTGTTCTACAACAAAGACGTATCATTTCTGTGTAGGCAAGTGAGGGGATGTCCCCTTGTTTCCAAGGAAACACAGAAGGCTGTAGTTTACAAACACATGACTTCAATGTCAACGCCACTTTGTATCCATTGGCAGAGTAGGCACAGACTGAGGCAGCAGAGACTGCTAATAAGTCCCAATTTCCATTCCCTCTTGTCTTTTTTGGTGATAGAGCCATCGCCTCCTCCTGAGCTTTACCACACGCAAGTTCATCCATGAAAAATCACATTTCCAAAAGCCTCTTGCACCTGACGCAGCTGTATTTTGGCCGCATGTCTTTGTTTTGATCAATGGAATGTGAGCAACACTCCTTTGTGCAATTTCTTGGTTGTGTGTTAATAAGAATGTCATTTGCCCAACATATTCTCTTTTTTCTTATCACTGTCCCTGCAACACAAAAGTGCATGAAAGCTCACTTAAGCATGTTGAATAAGGCCACATGAGTGCCACCTTAAGGAATGGAGCTGTAGAAAAGAATTCTGCTTCTGGAAAATGTTACCAAGGGGCGTTTCCCCACCTAGACCTGTCAGTGAAAACCAGACTACTGTGTGAGTAAAATAAACCCCTGTTATTCGAGCTGCTGTTGGGAGAAGGAACCTTTGTCTTCTAATATCTTATCTGTATCCCATCGAATAAAGTAGAATTTTAATTCAATTGAGAAGCATCTCAAAACATATGTAAAACTAAGGTGTGAGCTTCATTTTCTTTTCCCTTGAGTTTGAAATAAAATAGCCTCAATTACTTGACCTTAATCTGTGGGAAGTCTCAGCTTTCTCCTCAAGACTTTTGTGTATCTATGGGAGTTTATTTTCTTTTAAGCATTCTGACCATGTTGGTTTCCCAGTTCCTGAAGTTTGAAACTCATTTGGTTTTTCCTTCTCAAAGCTGGTCTTCTCCTTTAGGTCTGTGTGAAACATGTAGAACTCAGCCATTTCTTACCACAATTTACTTCAAAAAAGGAACATTTCTTAAGGGGTTTGAGAGGTGATAAAGGAGATTTTCCACTATTAATGTTTGTGGGCCCTTCTCCTTGGCTCCTGGGGAAGCCATAACTTATCATTTACCAAGGTCTAAATGACTCAACCTCTAATCACGGGCTCTATTTCTGCCTTGAGCACACATTTTACATTTGCTGCATTAAAGAAAATTACCAAAAGGAGCATTTCGAATACAAGTAAGAAAAGGGAAGAAACTTCCTTGGTCCTCGTAAGATTAAAGTCATACAGCCCTGAATATACTAGAAACATAAGGCCTGCACCTTTCTGACATGTCTTTTGTCTAATGATTTCTAACTTTTTTATATAAAAAATGTTTCTTTGTCAGAGCACTCTCTTCTTTGTTCAGATTGTATATCCTGGGCAGTTATCTAACTTGGGCCTAAAAACATACTTGTATTTTTAGAAATTCCGAAAGGTTTCTTCATTTTGTGTTGACAGAAGCCAGCATCAGGGAGGGTTGCTGTGACTAAGGAACTTGACAGTCATGTAAGCATGAGATCATGTTCTCGCGTCCCTGATTTGAGAGTCGTCAAACCGTGACAGCGCAGGGGATTTTTTCATCACTGACTTTATTCTAGGGGCATTCTTTACCCACCATGTTCTGCAAAATCCTCTTCCCAACTCATACCTGCACATCCCAGTACACAGCCGGGCAAGTTCTAGTGCCTTTGTGGGCAGACGTGGATGTCAGCCTCTATGCCTACAACCAGTTTGGCTAGTAGCTGTGTGGCTTCTTATCATTGCCTTAGCTTGATTTTCAAAAACATTAATAAAATGTGCCCTTCCCTACATGACTATTGCCAGATAAAATAAAATAGTAAATCTGAATCATTTGGCAGAATGTCTCTGATGAATCAATCATCACCTATTCCACTATTCACTTAGGTGTATCTATCTGTCCCCCTCTCTACTTAATTCTACCAGAAAAAGAGCCAGAGCAGCATTGTCTTTAAACCAACCACAAGTGAATTAAAGTAAGATTACTATGTTCCTCTCTAGTTTTCAGTCTATGCCATTGTCTGAGCTCTGTCAGAAACTATGTCACAGGGCGCCTGGGTGGCTCAGTGGGTTAAAGCCTCTGCCTTCATCTTGGGTCATGATCCCAGAGTCCTGGGATAGAGCCCCTCATCAGGCTCTCTGCTCAGCAGGGAGACTGCTTCCCTCTCTCTCTCTCTCTGCCTGCCTCTCTGCCTACTTGTGATCTCTGTCTGTCAAATAAATAAATAAAATCTTAAAAAAAAAAAAAGAAAGAAAAGAAAAGAAACTATGTCAGATTAAGAAAGACATATGCATTGGAGCAAGAATGGGTCAAGAAATTAAGGATCCAGGCGGGGGGTGGGGGAGGGGATCTATGTTTAATTGAGCACACATATAACTGAAGACGTAGTTATCAGATTTTCTGTAGTCATTAGCTTCTTGCTTCTCCTTGATTTCATAAAATTACCAATTAAGCGAAAAGTGTTGTGAGATAAACCACCTTCAAAGCTAAATCTGCTCCTGAAGGTGTTTGGATAAAATTATTATTTATTTATTATTATTATTATTATTATTATTATTTAGTGTGTACATGAGAGGAGACAGTAGCTGTAGTTCTGGTGATTATCATGATATAAGGATTGCCTGGACAGAAGCTGATTTCCTAAGTATGCTCTGTCTAATGTTTTGTAAAATTTTTGGATTTTTCTCTCTGAAATATGTTAAGATATCATAGGCCATTTATCACCATTAGTATGTGTGCCTCCATCCAAGTTCACTGACAGCCCCATCTGTCATAAAATAAAAATTAAACTTTTCTAGTTGCACAGGTATACCAGTGTCTGGGGTCTGAGAACAGCGGGCACCTGCTGAATGACCAAAGTGAGATGCTCTGGGAAGAAAGTGATGTGCAGCAGTGTCTCATAGAGCAAGAGACTCTGCAGAGACCTTTCTCCCAGCACGGTCACCCTCTAACCTGAATCCCAACCCACGGTATGCCCCACCCCTCCCACCACCAAGCTCCTAATGCACAACACACATACGCACACACATCAGGAGGCACTGAATTTCTTGACACTGGTGACAGGGTGGTATTAAGCGTCAGGATTTATCCAGGCTCACACACCACTCACTTCTACTGATGTGCAAATATGCAGTAAAGAGAACACATGATTGCAATACAAATCCTCTCCAGTTCCAGGTAAACCTGAGCTAAAAGGACACACTGGAAAGGCTGTAGGTCAAGAGCTACACTGGCCACCACTGTAGAGCAGTTCTGGGAAACCAAGACTCTAGGACTGCTTTGAATTAGAAGAAAAAAAAAATCAATGAGCCTTTACTTCAGATATGGGAGTGCTGTGTTTAAGGCAGTTTCTTTGCCTCAGTGATATTTCAGTGAATGCTTCAGCAACTTACGAGTGACTGAGAAATATTTGTGGACTAGTTATGATATTAGAAAATTACTTTATTCACATTTAATTCTGGACCCTTCTTTTTAAAGTAGCAAGGCAAGAATAAAGAAATGTACTTTGGTGATATATCACTGCTTGTTACAATTGTCAGACCTAAAAATATTTTTAGGAAATTAAAATATTTTAATGATTTTGGAAGTAATTAAAATTACTTTTATTTCATATAACAGAGTGGAGAACTAGCTATTTGACCAAATACTCTTAAATGTCAGGTGATAAATATAAAAAAATTATAAATAAAAATTACATAAGTGTAGAGACATGAGAAATGACCATGTTCTTTGAAAGAGTTTTTAGTGTCAGAACCCAAGAAATAGAATTACCTTGGGAAAACTAAAGTAATATGTAGATATTATTTATCTATTTATTATTTTTTTTAAGATTTTATTTATTTATTTGTCAGAGAGCGAGCGAGAGCGAGCATAGGCATAGTGGAAGGCAGAGTCAGAGGGAGAAGCAGGCTCCCTGTGGAGCAAGGAGCCTGATGTGGGACTCGATCCCAGGACGCTGGGACCATGACCTGAGCCGAAGGCAGCTGCTTAACCAACTGAGCCACCCAGGCGTCCCAGTAGATATTATTTTAATATGGAAGATTAAAAACCTAATGGGGACTGCATTGAAAAATGTGACAAAATCATAGTCTCCATTGTGGTAGCTCAGATATGTGTGTTAACATTGTTTCTTTCTCAAATGCACCTCAAATTTAATATATCCAGAATCAAAGGTATGAATCAATACCAGTAACTTCTAGAGTTCTGATCTCAGAGAAAGACCCACCATCACCGCAATTGTCTATGCCAGAAAACTAGCACTGATTTTGAAAAATTCCCTCTTGTATTCACCTCTCCATATCTTCTTCTTTTTCTCCAAATTGTATTGATTTGTCGGTATTGATTTTTAGAAAAATTCCCTTTTCATCATCCTCTATATATTTTTGAACTTCACACCTAATTATTCTACCTGAAGATCTTTGAGATGTGCCCCCAATTTTCTCCATCTCCTCCACCTATTCCCCCGCCCACATTCCAGTCATCTTTTGGATGATATTGGAGATACTTTTCACCTTGTCACCCTTTCAAACAAGTGCTTGGTTTTAGCATTTTCCTGAAACAAACCTGATTGTCTTCCTGCTGCTTTTATAGTCAATAGATTCCCCACGCTCTTAGAATAAAGATAAGATCTACAAGGTCCTGCATGATCTTCTTTCTAATTAACTTTCCAGATTTTTCTCACCTTTTTTTTTTTAAAGATTTTATTTATTTATTTGACAGAGAGAAATCACAAGTAGACAGAGAGGCAGGCAGAGAGAGAGAGAGGGAAGCAGGCTCCCTGCTGAGCAGAGAGCCCGATGCGGGACTCGATCCCAGGACCCTGAGATCATTACCTGAGCCGAAGGCAGTGGCTTAACCCACTGAGCCACCCAGGCGCCCACCTTTTTTTTTTTTTTTTTGAGATTTATTTATTTGAGGAAAAGCAAGCAAGAGAGGGAGCAGCGGCAGGCAGGGAGAGGGAAAAG
This sequence comes from Mustela lutreola, assembly GCF_030435805.1. NCBI lineage: Eukaryota > Metazoa > Chordata > Mammalia > Carnivora > Mustelidae > Mustela > Mustela lutreola. The sequence goes on from NC_081293.1 coordinate 103,428,085, forward strand.
CAGATTCCCCACAGAGCAGGGAGCCTGACACAAGGCTCTATCTCAGGATCTCAAGATCATGACCGAAGCCAAAGGCAGATGCCCAACTGACTGAGCCACCCCGGAGCCCTTTATCTCACCAAATCTTTATTGCTTTTCTTACCACACTGGTCTCCTTTCTCTCTCTCTCATAGTCACCATGCTTGTCTCTCTCTCTATACTGAAGCACCAGGGATGTATCTATATCTTCAAAAGTGTTGGGAGTGAGGGTGTCAGGTAGCATGGTGTTCTTATAGTCATATAAGTGGGATATTTGTAGTGGATATTTCAGCTACAAAACTGTTTAAGACCATAACTCTTTTTCATTCCACTCCTGTTGTTCATAGAAGATTGGAATAGTCACAAGCACCTTTGGAATCTAGATAAAGGGAGTATGAGTTGCCAATATGCCATTTGATTATAATTTTGAAATATTTATTGGGAGATTACAGTGAAAAAATAAATTAGACTTCTGACTTGGAATGGGGGGACTTTTTTTTTAACATTTGTGGATTTAAATACTAAATTATTAAAAGAAAATTAACCTAAAACTTAGACTTATGAAGCACATAAAAAGTAATTAAATTGAAAAATACTATTCTGACATTGAGTCAAAGTATTAAAACAAGATTCAATAAAAACTTTTGATGTAAATAATGAATAAGGTTTAACCATATAAAAGTTATTTAAATAGCTTGCTGAATTACATGAAATACAGTGATGAAGATAACATAAAACTCACAACAGATTATTTAATACAGACATTGATATGTGATGCCTTAATGACAAGCTTAATGAGAATAGCCATTAGCTATAACTATTAACATTAATTCCTATGTGGACAAACTTGAATTATTTGAAAATTAACCTGAAAAAGATTTTAAACAATTCTAAAAATTTTTGAAGCTTAAACTTTTGTAAATCATATTAAATAACAAACCATGATCCTCTATGCCCAGAGTAAAGACTGAATTAATTTTCTATGATCTCTATAGAGAATTTATTATGGCATATGGTTATATGAGTAAGAGATCAAGAAATATGCAGCCATAAAAGAAGCCAATCTGAAAAAGCTACGTAATATATGATTCTAATAACATGACATTTTGGGAAAGACAAAACCCTGGAGAGAGTGAAAAAATCAGTGGATGCCAAGGGGTAGGAAGAGGGAAGGATAAACAGGTAGGGAAGAGGTTCAGTCCTATGAAACAACCCTCTTGTCCTGGGCTCTGCTCTTTATTCGAGCTGGGGAACTGCTTCTGTCTTCATCATGGGACACTTTAGGGTCCCAGTCTCCACAGTTTTCCAAACTCACATGCCTGGAAGTGGTCTTCTGAGAAAGGTCCAGTTGCTGTCATAGTGCCTGGGGGGAGCTGTATGGACACATCCCTGAGAGGCAAGATGCAATTTTGAAACGGCTTGAGAGTTGTAAGAAGTGATGTGTTGTCAAAAAAATAAAAAAATAAAAATGTGTTGTCATTTAGGCTTCTCTTCTAAAAAAGAGACGATTTTAAAAAAAGAAAGCAAGTGTCAGCCAACCAGGCCATGACCACCACAAGCTGGACCTCCCTGGACTCAGTATGTAAAGGATGAGTTTGTACAATGTTAAAATTGTCATTCAAAATAATCCTTCAGAGAAATATCTCCTAATTCATGGATGCTCATTGTATCAACTATTCCACAGTTTTAAAGAGCCAAGATTTTAAACTCTGTTTCCCTATTCCTGTAATCCCTAACAAACACATTAGGACAAGTGTTCTAAATGGTCCTCAATGTACGCAGAAAACAGAGTTTCAGTTGGATGTTAAATTTCTAAATAATGTAACAGATATCAGAGATTAGTCTCTAATCAGAACATTTTTCATTAAATTCCCTGATTTATGTTAATCAGGATTAAATAAAGTATTAAAGTCATCTTTTCTACCCTTATATAGACCCTGCTTAGAGTTAAGCACCAGCATAGTTTGGGGAGAGAAAAGGTAACATTCAGTGTTTATTTGGCTCTTATGATGTTAAAACTGTTTATTTCCAGTTTTGAGTAAACATGATTTTTAAACACACATTAAGGCAGACCAATCGATTTGATGAAATTTTCAGCCTGATTGCCCATTCACTGGAATTAATTGACAGGTGTGGAAATATGAAATTAATTTTTAGACCAATATTACTAGAACATGTGTTTTTAAATATAAATTTTGGCTATGCAAATATAGCATGTATGAGTCTATATTGATAATGTTTCTTATTTTGGTTCATGTAATATGATTAAAACTAGAATTTAAAGATCTCAGTATTATTTACATTACAATGTAGTTTTAAAAGATTATTCTGTCCATGACTCTGCCTCTAATTTTTTTTGTTAGCATTTGCAATCATTTTTATTGACATTTAGGCACATGGAAAATTAGCACCCTTAAAGTGGTACCAGGTTTTGAATTATCAGAAGGAAGGGACATACCATATTTTTCTGAGGATATTACACATTTGATAATTAAATTTGGAGAAAATAGTTTGCAATTTAAATCCAATCTAGATTCCTAAACCTAAATGGATATGTAGTTATATTACACACATTTGTATCAGATAAACTGAATTGGTGTAGATTATGTGGAAGGACAAAAATAAGGTTTCTCATGAGTCCGGGAAGTCAAGCTCTGAGAGTTAAATAATGATGTCAACAAATAAAGGACTGAAGAGAGATATACACAAAACAGGAGTAAAATGGCAGAAAGAAACACAATCAGCAACATTGGAAAATAATGTGTCAGTCACTTCGCAAAGCCCTGATAAGGAGAAACAAAATTGACATTCTCCGTTCTCCCTCTTCACAGTAAGACGTCAATCCAACCAACCCGAATTTTCAGGAAAATAAATACTTAGCCCTGCTGCTTATGTGTACAGAGTGAGACTAAACACCTAATGTCTTGGCAGTAAAATCAGCTCCATTTGCAAATTTTCATTTAATAGAAATGCAATCTTTACAGTTTATAGGCCAATAGAAACTTCAGAATCCAGCTTGACTCCTTAATTTCTCCAATAATCTGCATCCCACTTCTTCATCGTCCTCAACAATGAAAATAGATTTAGAAAAGAATTTACCATGCTAATGGACATCAGAAGAAAGCAGGAGTGGCAATCCTTATATCAGAGCAATTAGATTTTAAGCCAAAGACTATAATAAGAGATGAGGAAAGACACTATATCATACTCAAAGGGTCTGTCCAATAAGAAGATTTAACAATTTTAAATATCTATGCCCCCATCGTGGGAGCAGCCAACTATATAAACCAATTAATAACAAAATCAAAGAAACACATCAACAATAATACAATAATAGTAGGGGACTTTAACACTCCCCTCACTGAAATGGACAGATCATCCAAGCAAAAGATCAGCAAGGAAATAAAGGCCTTAAACGACACACTGGACCAGATGGACATCACAGATATATTCAGAACATTTCATCCCAAAGCAACAGAATACACATTCTTCTCTAGAGCACATGGAACATTCTCCAGAATAGATCACATCCTCGGTCCTAAATCAGGACTCAACCGGTATCAAAAGATTGGGATCATTCCCTGCATATTTTCAGACCACAATGCTCTAAAGCTAGAACTCAACCACAAAAGGAAGTTTGAAAAGAACCCAAATACATGGAGACTAAACAGCATCCTTCTAAAGAATGAATGGGTCAACCTGGAAATTAAAGAAGAATTGAAAAAAATCATGGAAACAAATGATAATGAAAATACAACGGTTCAAAATCTGTGGGACACAACAAAGGCAGTCCTGAGAGGAAAATATATAGCGGTACAAGCCTTTCTCAAGAAACAAGAAAGGTCTCAGGTACACAATCTAACCCTACACCTAAAGGAGCTGGAGAAAGAACAAGAAAGAAACCCTAAGCCTAGCAGGAGAAGAGAAATCATAAAGATCAGAGCAGAAATCAATGAAATAGAAACCAAAAAAACAATAGAACAAATCAACGAAAGTAGGAGCTGGTTCTTTGAAAGAATTAATAAAATTGATAAACCCCTGGCCCAACTTATCAAGAAGAAAAGAGAAAGGACCCAAATAAATAAAATCATGAATGAAAGAGGAGAGATCACAACTAACACCAAAGAAATACAAACTATTATAAGAACATACTATGAGCAACTCTACGGCAATAAATTTGACAATCTGGAAGAAATGGATGCATTCCTAGAAACATATAAACTACCACAACTGAACCAGGAAGAAATAGAAAGCCTGAGCAGACCCATAACCAGTAAGGAGTTGAAACAGTCATTAAAAATCTCCAAACAAACAAAAGCCCAGGGCCAGACAGCTTCCCAGGGGAATTCTACCAAACATTTAAAGAAGAACTAATTCCTATTCTCCTAAAACTGTTCCAAAAAATAGAAATGGAAGGAAAACTTCCAAACTCATTTTATGAGGCCAGCATCACCTTGATCCCAAAACCAGACAAGGATCCCACCAAAAAAGAGAGCTATAGACCAATATCCTTGATGAACACAGATGCGAAAATACTCAACAAAATACTAGCCAATAGGATTCAACAGTACATTAAAAAGATTATTCACCACGACCAAGTGGGATTTATTCCAGGGCTGCAAGGTTGGTTCAACATCCGCAAATCAGTCAATGTGATACAACACATCAATAAAAGTAAGAACAAGAACCATATGATACTCTCCATAGATGCTGAAAAAGCATTTGACAAAGTACAGCATCCCTTCCTGATCAAAACTCTTCAAAGTGTAGGGATAGAGGGCACATACCTCAATATCATCAAAGCCATCTATGAAAAACCCACCGCAAATATCATTCTCAATGGAGAAAAACTGAAAGCTTTTCTGCTAAGGTCAGGAACACGGCAGGGATGTCCATTATCACCACTGCTATTCAACATCGTACTAGAGGTCCTAGCCTCAGCAATCAGACAACAAAAGGAAATTAAAGGCATCCAAATCGGCAAAGAAGAAGTCAAATTATCACTCTTCGCAGATGATATGATACTATATGTGGAAAACCCAAAAGACTCCACTCCAAAACTGCTAGAACTTATACAGGAATTCAGTAAAGTGTCAGGATATAAAGTCAATGCACAGAAATCAGTTGCATTTCTCTACACCAACAGCAAGACAGAAGAAAGGGAAATTAAGGAGTCAATCCCATTTACAATTGCACCCAAAACCATAAGATACCTAGGAATAAACCTAACCAAAGAGACACAGAATCTATACTCAGAAAACTATAAAGTACTCATGAAAGAAATTGAGGAAGACACAAAGAAATGGAAAAATGTTCCATGCTCCTGCATTGGAAGAATAAATATTGTAAAAATGTCTATGCTACCTAAAGCAATCTACACATTTAATGCAATTCCTATCAAAGTACCATCCATCTTTTTCAAAGAAATGGAACAAATAATTCTAAAATTTATATGGAACCAGAAAAGACCTCGAATAGCTAAAGGGATATTGAAAAAGAAAGCCAACGTTGGTGGCATCACAATCCCGGACTTCAAGCTCTATTACAAAGCTGTCATCATCAAGACAGCATGGTACTGGCACAAAAACAGACACATAGATCAATGGAACAGAATAGAGAGCCCAGAAATAGACTCTCAACTCTATGGTCAACTAATCTTCGACAAAGCAGGAAAGAATGTCCAATGGAAAAAAGACAGCCTTTTCAATAAATGGTGCTGGGAAAATTGGACAGCCACATGCACAAAAATGAAATTGGACCATTTCCTTACACCACACACGAAAATAGACTCAAAATGGATGAAGGACCTCAATGTGTGAAAGGAATCCATCAAAATCCTTGAGGAGAACACAGGCAGCAACCTCTTCGACCTCTGCCGCAGCAACATCTTCCTAGGAACAACGCAAAAGGCAAGGGAAGCAAGGGCAAAAATGAACTATTGGGATTTCATCAAGATCAAAAGCTTTTGCACAGCAAAGGAAACAGTTAACAAAATCAAAAGACAACTGACAGAATGGGAGAAGATATTTGCAAACGACATATCAGATAAAGGACTAGTGTCCAGAATCTATAAAGAATTTAGCAAACTCAACACCCAAAGAACAAATAATCCAATCAAGAAATGGGCAGAGGACATGAACAGACATTTCTGCAAAGAAGACATCCAGATGGCCAACAGACACATGAAAAAGTGCTCCATATCACTCGGCATCAGGGAAATACAAATCAAAACCACAATGCGATATCACCTCACACCAGTCAGAATGGCTAAAATCAACAAGTCAGGACATGACAGATGCTGGCGAGGATGCGGAGAAAGGGGAACCCTCCTACACTGTTGGTGGGAATGCAAGCTGGTGCAACGACTCTGGAAAACAGCATGGAGATTCCTCAAAATGTTGAAAATAGAACTGCCCTATGACCCAGCAATTGCACTACTGGGTATTTACCCTAAAGATACAAACGTAGTGATCCAAAGTGGCACGTGTACTCGAATGTTTATAGCAGCAATGTCCACAATAGCCAAACTATGGAAAGAACCTAGATGTCCATCAACAGATGAATGGATCAAGAAGAAGTGGTATATATACACAATGGAATACTATGCAGCCATCAAAAGAAATGAAATCTTGCCATTTGCGACAACATGGATGGAACTAGAGCGTATCATGCTTAGCGAAATAAGTCAAGCGGAGAAAGACAACTATCATATGATCTCCCTGATATGAGGAAGTGGTGTTGCAACATGGGGGCTTAAGTCGGTACGAGAAGAATAAATGAAAGAAGATGGGATTGGGAGGGAGACAAACCATAAGTGACTCTTAATCTCACAAAACAAACTGAGGGTTGCTGGGGGGAGGGGGTTTGGGAGAAGGGGGTGGTATTATGGACATTGGGGAGGGTATGTGCTTTGGTGAGTGCTGTGAAGTGTTTAAACCTGGTGATTCACAGACCTGTACCCCTGGGGATAAAAATATATGTTTATAAAAAATAAAACATTATATTTAAAAAAAAAGAAAAGAAAATAGATTTAGAGTGGTGGTCAAGCTGTTATTTTTTATTTTAAAAATGTGTCTAGTGGCTACCTTGGAAATGACAACATACATCCTTGACTAATGCAAATCACCCTTAACAATTCCAAAGAGCAAGAGTTAAGTATGGGACATCTTATCTCTTTTAACACATTCAGTGTTAGTTTTACTGGGATCTTCAGTTTAGTTTTTCCTATGGTTAAGTCTCACATATAACACTAGCAAGGTTTTGTAGAAAAAGAATCACAGATGTTCACCATTTATTTACTTTCTACCTACTTTTTTCATTTTGCAGATTGAATGTTCCATCTCCAATTATGATCTCCTTCTTAAAGATCTCTTCCTTTTATTTATTTAATACATAACACATACATAACAGACTATTGTTTCCTGAAAATAGTTTTCTTTCCATTTTATTTTTCATGGATTCTTTTGTGCAAATTTAGAAATCGTTTGAAAGTAAATTAATTTCAGCATTTTAAAAATGGCATTCAAGGGGCACCTGGGTGGCTCAGTCAGATAAGCGTCTGCCTTCATCTCAGGTCATGATCCCAGGGTCCTGGGATCTAGCCCTGCATCAGGCTCCCGGCTCAGCGGGAGCCAGCTTCTCCCTCTGCCTGCCATTTTGCCTACTTGTGGACTCACTTGAGCTCTCTCTCTCAAATAAATAAAATCTTTAAAAATAAAAAAATGGCATTCAATTTTTTTTCTAGCTTCCATCACTCCTGCTGAAAATGTTTCTTTTTCTCTGGCCACTTTCATTATTTACTCTTGGTCTTTAATGTTCACCAGTTCAACTGTTACTTCCCTCCATGTGGTTTTCCATGTTTGTTTTCTCATTTGGTCTCTTCTCTCTATGGGCTGATGTCTCTCATTAACTTACAAAAATCCTGTGTTCCTCACCTTCTCGACACCCATCCCATTGTTCAGATCTTTTTACTCTCTGACACATGTGTCTTATGACATGTGAACTTTTCAATCTTCTTTCACTTTGTGTTCCTGTTTTGAAATGTGATTTTGACCTCCTTCTTATTCTTTAAGTGTGCCTTTTGCCATGTGCAATCTGCTGTTAAAATATCCACTGATTTCTTCTTGTCAGAGGCTATAATTTCCAGGGCTGGAATTCTTCTTATGATTACAATTATTTGAGGAAATTTACCATACTTTGATTGTCCCTTTTCCTCTTACTCTGAATTTTCTGAATATATTAATCATGGTTATTTTAGAGAAATTACATGTTTTTTTCCAAATGTACATGTCATCTGTGGCCTCTTTTTACATCTGCTTTTTCTCTTCATTTTGAGAATATTACCTTGTCTTTTATCATGCTTAGTAGATCTTTGGCATGACAGAAAAGAAGACAATATGATTAAAATGGAAAGAGTATCCATGTAGGATTATTTTTCTAGGGAGGATATACTGGGATAGCTTGAGGACCTTGATCTCCATAATCTGTCTGGGACTGAGCTTAATTATATCAGTTATGCTGGGCTTAGTCTACCTTTATTTTTTGTCCCTGTTCCATAGAAATATGCTTTTGAGTTGTAAACTAAAAACATTATGTTTGTGGGCATACTTTTGTTAATTTATTTGTGGATCCTAGCAATACAAAATTGTAAGAAATTCAGTTTTGCTTTTCAGAGGAGTTTCTTTTGGTATTTTTTTATTTTAATATTTTTAATTATTGTTATTTTGGCTTCTGGATCTAGTAGCTCATTCAGCTTCAGAATATTCAAAGGTGATAACAATGTGTGATGGCTATACATATCTTTAATACCGATTGTAATTACTGAGAATAATTGGTAAAATAGTGCTCCTAAACTTAAAGAATAAGAATCAAGAATACAATTGTAATACTTATATAAAAAGAAATCCATAGTTTATTAAAATGACATTATAGAAAGTTGCATTTATTGGGAATATAACATGAATATCCAAAAATAACCATATTGGTACAAGGACACCAGTCTGATTAAATTAAAACAATTATTTTAATGCAGAAATGATTTAATGATAAGATAAGTACTCAAAAATAATTTTGAAAAACAAAGACTCCAAGACCTTTAACATGTCCAAAATTAGGAAGATGCCTCCAGTGCTGCTACTGTGTGAATCTGTTCAATTAGTTTTTGCTTGTAAGGGGATGTAAATGCAAATCAGCAATCACAAAGAAACCACAAAATCAGAAAGGAAACCATTGTAAGTATTGAAATGACCAATTAAGCATTATTTTTAAAATATGTATTAAATACCTTAAAGGAGAAGCAGAGGTGATGACAAGTATTCTTTCTTTTATTTAAATTCTTTTAGCTTACATGTAGTAAATCATTAGTCTTTGATGTACTGTACAATGATTCATTGGTTGTGTGTAACACCCAGTGCTCATCATATCACATGCCTTCCTTAATGCCCATCACTTAGTTATTCTCCTGCCCACCTACCTCCCTTTCTACACTCCTCAGTTTGTTTCCCAGAGTCAAGATTATCTCCTGGTTTGTCTCTCTCTCTGATTTCTTCCTACTCAGTTTTCCCTCTCTGCCCCTATGCTCCTCTGTGTTATTTCTTAAATTTTACATATAAGTGAAACCATATAATTGTCTTTCTCTGACTGACTAATGTCACTTAGCATAATATCCTCCAGCTCCATCCACATCAATGAAAATGGTAGGTATTCATCCTTTCTGATAGCTGAGTAATATTCCATTATATATATGAACCACATCCCCCTCCTCCTCCTCCTCCTCTTCTTCTTCTTTTTCCTTCCTCTTCTTCTTCTTCTTCTTCTTCTTCTTTTTAAGGAGAAAGGGAGGGAAAGCATTAGCCATCTATCTCTCCCTTTTTTTTTTTAAAGATTTTATTTATTTGTTTATTTGACAGACAGAGATCACAAGTAGGCAAAGAGACAGGCAGAGAGAGAGGAGGAAGCAGGCTCCCTGCTGAGCAGAGAGCCTGATGCGGGGCACGATTCCAGGACCCTGGAATCATGACCTGAGCCGAAGGCAGAGGCTTTAACCCACTGAGCCACCCAAGCCCCCCTAACCACATCTTCTTTATCCATTCATGTGTTGAAGGACATTTTGGCTCCTTCCACAGTTTGGCTATTGTGGACATTGCTGCTATGAACATTGAGGCAGGTGCCCCTTCTATTCACCACATCTGTATCTTTGCGGTAAATGTCCCATCGTTCAATTGCTGGGTCATAGGGTAGTTCTCTTTTTAACTTCTTGAGGAACCTCCATATTGCTTTCCAGAGTGGCCATATCAGCTTGCATTCCTACCAACAATGTAAGAGGGCTCTTCTTTCTCCACATCCTCATTAACATTTGTAGATGACAAGTATTCTTGAGAAAGAAAAGACTGTCAAAATGATGTGACATTTTTAAAATGGAATAACATAAAATGAATTAAAATTATAAATTAAAGATTATTTATAAAATTATTTATATTATTTATTATTATATTATATTCATATAATATAATTTATATTATTTAATATAATATATTAATTAATCATTAAAATTATTTATATTATTATTTATAAAATTATATATATTATTTATAAAATTATAAATTAAATTAAAGATATTGGTTAAATTGTTGATATGACCAGGGCACCTGATTAGCTCAAGCAGTTAAGCATCTATCTCTGGCTCAGGTCATGATCTCAGGATCCTGGCATGGAGCCCGACATGGGGCTCCCCACTCAGTGGGAGTCCACTTTTCCCTCCTCCTCAACCCATCACCCTGCTCCTGCTCTCTATCTCTTTCTTTCTCTCAAATAAATAAATAAAATCTTTTAAAAAATTGTTCATATGGCCCAAGGTAAAAACTCTGAGCCACAAGAAAAATGAAGAGGAAAAAAAAAATCATGTAGGTGAATCTACTTAAGTATTGACTTTACAAAGCAATAACTGCAATTATCAGTGAATGGGATTAAAAAAAAAACTCTATCTGACAAAATAGCAAAAATAGCATATTTGCATATTTTGACTCATATAACTTAAGCATGATACACATATATATAAAAATAAAAACAAACAAACGTTAGCTGGATAAATTGCACAAAGGAAACACACCATGTGACAACCACCCAAGTCAAGTAACATAGCATAACCAGTACCCTGAAGCCTTTTCATGCTGTCTTCCAATCATTATCCCTTCTTTCCCCCAAAAGTAACTGGTATCTAGTCTAGCTTTTGGACTTATTAGCCCTTTGATTTCAGTCACTCTGTCTATATGATGGTGTCTATTTGCAGCTATACAATGTTCTTTCTTGATGACCATTTGGTGGATCACTTTTCACATATTACATATTTACTTGAATATCTAGATGCCCATTTAGGCAGGCAGGACATGTTCAAGTATCTTTCTTTCTTTTCTTTCTTTTTTTTTTTTTTTTTGGTTATTGATATATATGCGCTCTTTCTTCAAATGAGAGAAGAACCTTTTTCACTTACGTATGTGTCAAATTTCTTCTATCACCCCATAACTTGCATATTCATTCTTTAGTGATATCATAAATCTAATTTTAATTACTAATATTTTATTTTGTAGGTTGTAATTTTAATTCCAATTTAAGAAATGTTTACCCCTTCCAAATTTATGAAGATCTTCTATATTTTCTTCCAGAGGTGTATGGTTTTACTTTCATATTGAGATAGCCATTATAGCCATTATATCAGAAGAACTGATTTTGAATATCAAAAGTAGGATTTCATTTAGCTTCTTATATGTATTATCACTTGGACATGCCCTAATTGCAAATAGGGCAGGTTCATTTGGTATTTCTTTGATATATTTGTTGAAAAGACCATAATTTTCTCACAATTCCAAAGCACTAACCTATCCATTAAGCAATTATCCATACCTAATGGATTTGTCACAATCTTTTTTCTGTCTCATGTTTGTATTTATCTACTCAGAGAGTTGCCACCTAAAACCAAAACCAAACCAAAGAACACTTTTTTTTTTTGTAAAGAAAATTATAATATTCTGGAGAAGTCTTCAAAGATACATCCTTGAATATGTTTTCATTCTCCTGAGTTAAATAACTTTAGACTCACATTGTCAATCAAAAAGAAAAGAAAAACTTTGTAAATTTGAATTGGATGTCATGGACCCCATAGATCAACTCATGAACAATTCATATTTTTATAATATTAAGTATTAAAATAAAAAAGCACATGTGTACCTCAAATTATTTATATCTCTCTTAATTTTCCAATGTTTTATCATTTCTGAGTAGACAGCCCATCATAATCACTATCCTCTTCTTATATTGTTTTTTTGGTTCATAACATTTTTTTGGTGTATTTATTGATTGATATGAATCTTAATTTCTCTTTTTATATTGTCCTTGTCTTATTTCCTATCTAGATTATACTGGCTTCATAAACTGATCTGTAAAGTAATATTTTATATCTGAAAGATTTTTGTGAAAATTGTGTTATTCTTTCCTAAAAAATTTGAAGGAATTTGACAGTGGACATTAATGTTTTTTGTTCTTCATCTATAAATGTAGCTTAAATTTTTTCCAGGTATTTCTGATATCCAGGAAAGTGGATAAGTAGGTGGCTTATTCACATAAGGGAATTCCACTCAACAATTCAAATTAGTAATGCCCTAAGCTGAAGTACTCTTTGTCAAAGTATGCAGACTGAATTATTCTAGTCATATAAAGTATAAGAACAGACCAAATAAACACATGGAAATAAAAATGAACAAAATGCTTATCTATGGGGAAGTATATTGAGTGAGAAGGAGAACATGCAAACTCTTTGTAGTGTTGGGAAATTTTATATATTAATACAGTGTTTGGTTACATGGCATATATATGTGTGAAAATTAATTGAGTTATATACTTGATATGTATGCACTTCACTCTCTGTAATCTCGACGTCAATAAAAACATGGGCCAGAAAACATGAACAGTCATTTATATAAGAGAGATGTAAGAAGACAATCAATAAAGTTACAAAATGGTACCCAATCTCTTCATAATGCAAATGAAACCACCAGGAAAGTGCAGCTTCACAGCCAAAAGATAAAGATTGAAAGAGGGGAGCTGTAACATGCTCTGATGACGATGTGGATGGACTGGGGGAAAACATTTCTGAGATGCTCTGTTCCTTGACATTTGCATAAGGCTCAACACTGTGCAATGAATAAGTGAATGAGTATAGCTATATTAGAAAATAAGTTATTAACCAATAAATTTGAGAGTGAAAGTAACCCAGTGTAAAACACTTCCAATTTTAGATGTGAATACTGGAGAATCTGTTGCACCTGTGCATCAAGAGCTAAGAACAAATTCTAGAGACACACTGACGGTATCAGAGGAAACAATTGTGTCATTGCCTTAATAGATTTCCTTAAGCTTACTTTTTTTATTTAAGATTTTTATTTATTTATTTGACAGAGAGAGATCACAAGTAGACAGAGAGGCAGGCAGAGAGAGAGGGGGAAGCAGGGTCCCTGCTGAGCAGAGAGCCCGATGCAGAACTCTATCCCAGGACCCTGAGATTATGACCTGAGCCAAAGGCAGTGGCTTAACCCACTGAGCCACCCAGGCGCCCCAAGCTTACTTTTTTTAAAGATTTAATTATTTATTTGAAAGAGAGAGGGAAAGAGTAGGGGTGTAAGGGGCAGAGGGAAAGAATGTCCAAGCAGACTCCAGCTGAGTGGGGAGCCCAACTCCGGGCTCGATCTCACAAGCAATGAGATTAGGACTTGAACAACTGAATCCAAGAGTTAGATGCTTAACTGAGTTGCTCAGGTGCCCCTACATTTTGTTAACTTTTTTTAAAAAAGAAATACACATGCATATACTAACACAAACACACAATCATATGCTATAAGTCTCATATAATAGATTATATGGAAGTAAATGAATTTATTTTGATGAAGTCATAAGTGGAATATGCTGTCAAAGTAAAAAAATAGGTACATATGAAATTATAACAATCTCTTCAGAGGTAATATAGAATAAGACATTTAAAGTTCATAGCAGTTACTTGTGTAATACAATTCTCCTATATAAACATCAGACTTTGCAAAACTAGAACATATTTTGATGAATGCAATGAAATATGCTGTGAAATTTTAAGGAAACCAAGAGCACGGCGAACACACCATTCTGTAAAATTAACAAACACGCAGTTTACAGAGAAGTAATGAGAGGTTGGAAAGATAATTCTTGTTTTATAAGAAATAAGACAATCTAGAGAGTTTAGTCACCAAAATAGGAGTAAAAGGGGAATTTAAAATGTTATACATGAGAGGCATCTTCAAAAGGAAATACTGTTTATGCAATATTAAGTTAATTAAGCAATATTAAGTTTTTGAAAATATGTTCATTTAAGATTTTGTTGTTATAATTAATATTTTCATTTGTTCAGTGGTCTGCATAAAGGATTTTTTTCTTTTAAAGATTTTATTTATTTATTTGACAGAGAGAGATCACAAGTAGGCAGAGAGGCAGGCAGAGAGAGGAGGAAGCAGGCTCCCTGCTGAGCAGAGAGCCTGATGTGGGACTCGATCTCAGGACCCTGAGATCATGACCTGAGCCGAAGGCAGCAGCTTAACCCACTGAGCCACCCAGGCGCCCCTGCATAAAGGATTTTTTTAAATGATTTACTTACTTCTTTAGTTGACACAGAGAGATCACAAGTAGGCAGAGAGGCAGGCAGAGAGAGCAAGGGAAGCAGGCTCCCTGCTGAGCAGAGAGCCTGATGCAGGACTCAATCCTAGGACCCTGAGATCATGACCTGAGCCAAAGGCAGAGGCTTAACCCACTGAGCCACCCAGGCACCCCAATAAAGGGTATTTCAAGAAGGTGGTAGAAATGGGAAAAATGGCAGATCATATTTCTGTCCCTTGAGGAGTGGACATAAGAGGAAAACATGTGCATTTCTCATAATAGCTGCACTTTCAGGTTTGGAGGATGGAGTAGGAATAATTCAAGAAGGATCACTTTTTGGTTATTTTAGGAAAGAGCAGTTGAATAATTTAGTAGACAAAGGGATCTAAGGAGATCTCAGACGTTACAATAAAAATAGATGAAATCTGGATTTTGAGATGATTTTATTTTGTTCTACATAAGCATCAGTCAGTTTTAATGGACAAAACAAACAATTCTGCACTCTATATTTTTAAAAAATTAATGGCAATGTATTCATTTCAATTTAAAAGAATGAAAAATATTCTTACATGCTGTATGGGGAAAGAATGAGTAAAGGTGGTGAACGTCAAAGTTGCTTTTCTACATCTTAAGATAACTATCCGTTCTTTCTTACTTCTGGTAGACTTATTTTAAGTACATTATGAGTAACTATTCTCATATTAAGAATGAATTCCTGGGGCACCTGGGTGGCTCAGTGGTTAAGCATCTGACTCTTGATTTCAGCTCAGGTTATAATCTCAGTATTATGAGATTAAGCTCCATATCAGGCTGTTCTGGGCAAGGAGCCTACTTAGGATTTTGTCTCCCTCTTCCTTTGTCCCTCCCTGCTCATCCTTTCTCTCAATTTCATTCTCTCTCACTCCAAAAAAAAAAAAAAAAAAAAAAAAAAAAATCTCTTATTTGTTTTTAGCATCTCAGGATCATGTGGAAATATAGCTGCAAATATTTCTAACAAAATCATTCCAAGAGCCAGGGTTCCTGTATTTATTGATGCTGATATGTATGTGTATACTGGCCCCAGAGTTCTACTTAACTGGGACTTAAATGAGGTAAGCATGTTGGAGAAGAGAAATCAGACTTTTCTTGCTTTTGTATTGTCAGAACCAGCAGATTAGTTTGACCTAGCTTGAGTGTTGATAGGTTTTGGCTCTGGAGAATCTGAGGGAAATCACAGACAACCAGACAGAAGTCACGGGAATCCTTCAAAGGCCACTTAGAAGTGTGTCCTTGTTGATGGATGTGCTGTTCCATTTGTGTTGGTAAAGCTTGGTGAAGAAACACTTTTAGGAAGCAGGACCACGAAACATGGAAATTGTTCACCTTTCATATTAATTCAAGGTCCCTAATGCCCTCACTTAGTGTAATGTTATGAGAAATCTTTGATAACATAAAATCATACCATCTATTAAAAATATAGGAAAAGTACCCATACCCCCACACTCAGGGAATTAATGATAAAAATTATCTCAATTGTATCAACTTTCTAAATATGTACTATGTACTAGAACTTTTTGTATTTTATCTAGAATCTACCTGAAAACCCAGAATCACAGGTACTTCCATATACATATTGCAATTAGGAAATAGAAATCCTCCAAATTGCATGAATTACATAGTATTACAGATAGTAAAAAAAGTAAAATTGATATTAAACTCCTTTGTTAATTTGAAATTTTATTTCAATTGCAGTGTGTGGTTTCTATGGTTATAAACATTATAGAAATTTGGTGTTCTGTATAAAGGGGTAATGAGATTCATTACAACTTTTTTTTTCTTTAACTTTTAAAAAACATGGAAGTAGGGGCACCTGGGTGGCTCAGTGGGTTAAAGCCTCTGCCTTCAGCTCAGGTCATGATCCCAGGGTCCTGGGATCGAGCCCCGTTTCTCCCTGCTGAGCAGAGAGCCTGCTTCCTCCTCTCTCTCTCTCTGCCTGCTTGTGATCTCTCTCTGTCAAATAAATAAACAAAATCTCTAAAAAACAAAACAAAACAAAACAAACAAACAAACAAACAATAAAACATGGAAGTAAATTTTCCACTGGAGAAGGAATCAAAATTCTTGGCTCTCCTATTTGCTTGTCATATAAATTTGAGAAAGCTGATTTTTTTTTAAGCCTATTTTGTCTCAACGATAAAAATAAAATAAATGCAGCTGTACCAAGTATTTCAGAGATGTTTCAGGACTCATGTATACAAGTTATATAAAATATTTAATGTAGTTAGTGTGACAGTCTACACACACCACATCACTTAAACTTTAATCCCAGTGGTGAGCTAACACACTAGCAATAATTTGGAGATCCTATTTTTTTAAAAAGTCATTCACAGAAACAAGAATTTCCACTATTAGTGTCTAAATCAATCAAAAATTTTTGCTAATTTGCATAATTAAAGATAAAATGAACTTTTGTGAGGAAGGGTGTAACTTGTTAGTTGAAGTAATAAATGTTAGAAATCAATTCTCACTGATGAAATCAAGAGATGGTATTAATAACTCAATGCCTATTGACTTTGTTCCAGCTATTGGTTTAGAAGGATTTCTGGTTGTATGATGCTTAGATAATGTCATTGTGTAAATATTTAGAAGAACAAAATGTTAATAGTACCTGAGTTATGAAAAAGTCTGTAAATTACTGCCTGTTAATGAATGTTCAATAAATATTCTTTTCTGTAGTAGAATTTTTTATTTATTTGAGAGAGAGAGAAAGAGTGAGAGAGAGCATTAGAGCACAGAAGGTCGGAAGGAGAAGCAGACTCCCCATGGAGCTGGGAACCCAATGAGGGACTCAATCCCAGGACTCTGGAACCACGACCTGAGCCGAAGGCAGATGCTTAACCAACTGAGTAACCCAGACGCCCCTATTGTAGTAGAATTTTTGAGAGGATTTAGTATGTATGTATGTATGTATGTATTTATTTATTTATGAGACAGAGAGAGAGTAGTGCGGGGAGGGGTTGAGGGACAAGAAGAAAGCTGAGCATGGAGCCTCATACAGGGCTCCATCTCATGACCGTGAGATCATGACCTAAGCTGAAATCAAGAGTCAGATGTTTAAATGACCGAGCCACCCAGGTACCCCTCTTTATTGTTGTAGCATTTAATAACTAAGCTTGACTTTCAATAATTCCTATATCTCAGGTCTCTTTGAAAGCCATTATTAGGATAAAAATATCCCTATGATAAACTGGTATGTCCATATAAACTATTTATATAGGCTATGAGTATCTATATAAACTATTAGGTCTATACCCCACCCACCCCCAATTAAAACAGGTACTCAAGCACATGGACACACATTAAAGCAGGTACTCATACAAATACATGTACACACATGGCTATTTACAATAGCCCAAAGGTAGAAACCCTCTAAACACCCATCAGTGGGTGAATGAATAAACAAGTAGTGGGATACCCTCTCACTGATTCATTGCAAAAGGGAAAATTGTACTGACACATACTACACATGGAAAAGCCTTGAAAATAGGAAGCAAGTGAAAGCGGCCAGACTCTGAAGACAACATAGTCTATGATCTGTCAGTATGAAATGTTAAGCATAGGGAAATCCATTGAGACAGAAGGCAGGCGGGGGGTCATCAGGGGCTGGAAGAAGGTGAGGAAATGGACAGGAAATGCTTTATGGGAAAAAGGTTTCCTTTTGGCAGTGATAAAAAATGTTCTGGAGCTTGATGGTTGCAAAATAACTGTGTCTGTACTACATTTTAATGAGATGTTCACTTTGAAACAGTTATTTTTATATTATGTGATTTTTGCCTTATTTAAAAAAAATGTATAAGTGTGTGTGTGTGTGTGTGTGTATCTCTGTGTGTATCTGTTTTGTTTGCCCTAATTGGTATAAGGTCGCTCACAATAGCTCAAGTAACATAAAGTGTTTTAAAATGCAGGGTTAATATTAAAATACTGTGAAATGCAGAATACTAGTTTTTTTAACAAGGAAACCTTAGTATTTCCACCTTCATCTTTCTCTGAATTACAGTGAAATTTAATAAAGTAAAAATAACCTCCCAAGAACTTGTGGGGATATATGTATCCAGGGTAGCCTGTTTGTTACTCATTTGACCAGCTGGTGGCCCCGTATCCATCAGTTATTATCTGGAGTACTCAAGTACTCTTGAATACTACTTGTGGTTAGTATTCGGGAACGTGCAGTAACCACGGATGCCCCCCTGAGATGCAGGTGACAACATATTCCTTAAAGAGGAGGAAATAAAACCGGAGCCATCCTTCTTTGAGCATCTACCATGTACCAAGCATCCATCCAAGTGATACATCTTATTGAGAATAAGAACCTGGGGGCCCTGTGTGATCCAGTCAGTTAAGCTCTGGTCATGATCTCAGGATCTCAGGGTTGTGAGGTCAAGCCCCACATCGGGGTCTGTGCTCAGCAAGGAGTCTACTGGTTTCTCTCTCCTTCACGTCTCCTTCTCCCCCTCCTCACTCTCTCTTTCTCAAATAAATAAGAAAATCTTAAAAAAAAAAAAAAGAGTGAGAAACTCATGGAATAACCATCTTATTACCCTCATTATACAGAAGAGAGAATTAAAACATACAGATGTCAGGAGGAGACAAGATGAAGGGAAGTAGGAGGAGGCGCCCTTCAACCTGCACCCTAAAGTGAGCTGATCACCTTCCAGAAAACTCCGATCACCCAGGAAATCAGCCTGAGATCAGAATTATACACGTCTGGATCTCTACAGGGGCAGAGGACGCCAGTGGGCAGGTAAAAGGGAGTGGGAATGGTGGACTGATATCGGAAGATAAACAAAAGGGGGAGGGAGCCACCAGAGGCGACTGGTTGGAAAGTAATACCCCAATACTAGCGAGAGTGCCCTGCATCTGGGGACCAGCATTAACTTGGAGACTGGTTGAAAACACTCCAAAAAAGCAAAGGATCATGGGGGAAATTGTGGGAATCGGGGCAGCTAGGGACATCCTCCCCTGGTGCTGAGGCAGAGAGAGTGTGGCGGAGAAACCAGGACTTGGTCCCTAAGCTGCCAGCGTGCCCGAGAATGCGTGGGTTCGAGCTCCTGTGAGGAGATGGGAGCCGCGCCAGTTGGCAAAAAGCGCAAGCCCTGCTACAAAGCCTGAGATACGCGCGTACATCCCTCATACTCCTCTGAGTTACAAAGGTCTGGCCGGCGCTCTTTGACCCACACCATTGTTTCAGAGCCTAAGACATGCATCCCAAAATCTCCCCTGACAGAGGTGTGCAAAAGCCCAGCCTGGTGCTTTCGGACCTGCACCCCGTTCTCAGTGCCTGAGACACGTGCACAACCCATAGCCGCCCCCTGAAAGACGTGCGCACAAGCCGGGCACTCTTAGACCCAGAAAGACCAGGCACTCCCAGCCCGGGCCAGCAGGAAAATCTGTGTGAGATTGCTGCTTGGAACCTCTCTGGTGGTCAGGAGTTTCCAGACAGCTGCCACTGCCTCGGCTTTGGGTACAAGCAAAAGATCCTACCTCCCCAGGAACCGCGACTTGGAACCTGCTCTGCCAGCGGCCAAGGGGGAACTTATTTAGTCTCTGCACCCAGACTGAGGCTTCTCTCTGAGAGGGAATCAGGGTGCAGTTTGTTTTCCTCTAAAACTACAAAAACCATCAAAAGCGGTCAAGGTGAGAGGAAAAAAAAAAGTGAAAAAACATAAAAAACCGCCAGAGAACAAAAGCCTGAAAAAAAACAGTTTCCTCAGAGCCCACCCCCTTGAGGGGGGCAGGAGGACTTAACTCAGGAAATATCATTGACTGAAAACCCACGTGGCAGGCCCTTTCCCCAGAAAACAAACCAAGAAAGAAAAAAAAAAAAAAAAAAAGAGAGAGAAAAAAAAAAAGGACTACAAGAGAACAACCACTACTTCATAGGAAAACTTTTATTTTTCACTCATTCCCACTATTCTGGTTCATTTTTTTTTTAAACATAGGTAATTTTTTAACCTATTTACCATCACAGAGAGCTGTACAGTACATCAAATTCCATAATACCCTTCTAACCTGAACTTTTTGATACATACCCCTATGTTTTTCTTTTGCATTTCTATTTTTTGAATTCCTGTTTTTAATTTTAGTTTAGTTTATTCCTTTTTTACTTTTACCTTCTAATATTCATATAGAGTTAAACTTCAAAGTAATTCCCTTTCCCCAATCAATACTACCCTATAGGTAAACCAATTTTTAATCCCCTTTATCTTAGGAAAGTTGAGTCCTTTAACAAAGATATCAAGATACATCTAGGAAGAATCAAAACAACCTTCCTCGCATACACTGAGAACTTATAACCACTCTCCCATCCTCTTCTTCCACCAGTGTTTCTGTGTATTTGTGTTTGTCCTGATAGCATATAAATCTTACACTTAGAGTTCTTTTTGATGAGGTTCTTCCTTTATTTGCATATATATTTTTTTTTCTCTTGTCATATACTTGTATCAGTCTTTTTGTTTGTCTGTTTTTGTTTGTCTACTTCATAAATCTTACCTTGGGGCCCATCTGGGCTGAACCTTCTCTTTCATCTTCCTTTTCTTTCCTCTCTCTCTCTCTTTTTTAAAATTTTTTCTTTCCTTTTCTTTTTTCTTTTTCTTTTTCTTTTCTTTTCTCTCTCATTTAGGTGGGGAATCCTGATTGCTCAGAAGTGTTCCAGGGCGCACCTTGACTGCACCACGGTCGATACATCCAGCTACATCTGTCCAGTCATCTCCCACCAAAATGACTAGGAGGAGGAATGCCCAACAGAAGAAAAATAAAGAGGATGAACCTTCTGCAAAAGAGCTAACAGCTATTAACATAGACAATATGTCGGAAAGAGAATTCAGGCTAACAATTATTCAGGCAATAGCTATGAAGAAAGCCATGAATGACCAAACGGAATTGATTAGGGCTGAGCTGAAAGCGATGAGAGATGATATTCATAATGTTAGGGCGGAGATTAAAGCTACCAGGGAGGAGGTTCACAATGCTCTTAATGAGTTCCAATCTAATCTAAACTCTCTCAAAGCTAGGGTAACTGAGACAGAAGATAGAATTAGTGATCTGGAAGACAAACAGATAGAGAGAAAGGATCAGGAGGAAGCCTGGAACAAACAGCTTAGAAACCATGAAAACAGAATCAGGAAAATAAATGATGCCATGAAGCATTCCAACATCAGAATTATTGGGATCCCTGAATGGGAGGAGAAAGAAAGAAGTCTAGAAGATATAGTGAAACAAGTCCTTCATGAAAATTTTCCCAATCTCGTGAATGGAACCAGCGTTCATGTACTAGAGGCTGAACGGCCTCCACCCAAGATTTTACATTCCAAAAAAACATCACGACAACTGATAGTCAAATTGAGGAATTATAATTGTAGGTATAATCACTTGAAAGCCGCTAGGGCAAAGAGGCTCCTTACTTACAGAGGGAAGCCCATCAGAATAATGTCAGACCTGTCCACAGAGACCTGGCAAGCCCAAAAAGGCTGGAAAGATAAATTCAGGGCACTAAATGAGAAGAACATTCAGCCAAGAATACTTTATCCAGCAAGACTGACATTCAAAATGGATGGAGCGATAAAGAGTTTCCAAGACCGGCAAGGCTTAAAAGACTATGCAATCACCAAGCCAACACTGCAGGAAATATTAAGGGGGGGTTCTATAAAAGAGGAAAAATCCTAAGAATAGCATTGAACAGAAATATAGAGACAATCTACAGAAAGAAAGACTTCAAAGGTAACTCGATGTCAATAAAAACATATCTATCAATAATCACTCTCAATGTGAATGGTCTAAATGTGCCCATAAAACGGCACAGGGTTGCAGATTGGATAAAATGGCAGGACTCATCCATATGTTGTCTACAAGAGACCCATTTTCAACCTAAAGATACACACAGACTGAAAGTGAAGGGATGGAGAAGCATTTTTCATGCCAATGGACCTCAAAAGAAGGCTGGGGTAGCAATTCCCATATCAGATAAATTAGACTTTAAACTAAAGACTGTAGTCAGAGATACAGAAGGACACTACATAATCCTTAAAGGGACTATCCACCAAGATGATCTAACAATTGTAAATATCTATGCTCCCAATATGGGAGCAGCCAATTACTTAAGAAAACTGTTAATCAAGATAGAGTCATATTGATATGAATACACTAATCGTAGGAGATCTTAACACACCTCTCTCAGAAATAGACAGATCATCAAAGCAGAAAATCAATAAAGAAACAAGAGCATTGAATGACACATTGGACCAGATGGACCTCATAGATATATACAGAACATTCCACCCTAAAACAACAGTATACTCATTCTTCTCAAGTGCACACGGAACCTTCTCAAGAATAGACCACATACTGGGTCACAAATCAGGACTTAACCGATACCAAAAGACTGAGATTATTCCCTGCATATTCTCAGATCACAATGCTTTGAAACTGGAGCTCAATCACAAAGAAAAGTTCAGAAGGGACTCAAACACCTGGAAGCTAAAGGCCACCTTGCTTAAGAATGCTTGGATCAACCAGGAGATCAAAGAAGAACTGAAACAATTCACGGAAACCAATGAGAATGAAGACACTTTGGTCCAAAACCTACGGGATACAGCAAAGGCGGGCCTAAGGGGGAAATACATAGCCATCCAAGCCTCTCTCAAAAAAAGAGGGAGAGACCAGCTGTCTCTACACTTTAAAGAACTGGAGAATCAACAACAGATCAAACCAACTCCACACATAAGAAGGGAAATCATCAAGATTATTGCTGAGATCAATGAGGTAGAAACTAGAGATACAGTAGAACGTATCAATGAAACTAGAAGATGTTTTTTTTGAAAGAATCAATAAGATCGATAAACCATTGGCCACACTAATCCAAAAGAAAAGAGAGAAAGCCCAAATTCATAAAATTATGAATAAAAAGGGAGAGATCACAACAAACATCAAGGAAGTAGAAACAATCATCAGAAGTTATTACCAACAATTATATGCCAATAAGCTTAGCAACCTAGATGAAATAGATGCATTCCTAGAAAACTATAAACTCCCAAAATTGAACCAGGAAGAAATCAACAACCTGAATAGACTGATATCTAGTAACGAGATTGAAGCAGTGATCAAAAACCTCCCAAAAAACAAGAGCCCAGGACCTGACAGATTCCCTGGGGAATTCTACCAAACTTTCAAAGAAGAAATAATACCTATTCTCCTGAAGCTGTTTCAAAAAATTGAAGCAGAAGGAAAACTTCCAGACTCTTTCTATAAAGCCAGCATTACCCTGATCCCCAAACCAGGCAAAGACCTTACCAAAAAGGAGAATTTCAGACCAATATCACTGATGAATATGGATGCTAAGATTCTCAACAAGATCCTAGCCAACAGGATCCAACAGCACATTAAAAAGATTATCCACCATGACCAGGTGGGATTCATCCCTAGGCTACAAGGATGGTTCAACATTCGCAAATCAATCAATGTGATAGAACAAATTAATATGAGAAGAGAGAAGAACCACATGGTCCTCTCAATTGATGAAGAAAAAGCATTTGACAAAATCCAGCATCAGTTCCTGATTAAAATGCTTCAAAGTTTAGGGATAGAGGGAACATTCCTGAACCTCATCAAATCTATCTATGAAAGACCTACAGCAAATATAATCCTCAATGGGAAAAAGTTTGCAGCCTTCCCGTTGAGATCAGGAACAAGACAAGGATGCCCACTTTCACCACTCTTGTTCAAAATAGTATTAGAAGTCCTAGCAACAGCAATCAGACAACAAAGAGAAATAAAAGGTATCCAAATTGGCAATGAAGAAGTCAAACTCTCTCTATTTGCAGATGACATGATTCTTAAAATGGAAAACCCAAAAGACTCCGCCCCCAAACTACTAGAACTCATACAGCAATTCAGCAACGTGACAGGATACAAAGCCAATGTGCAGAAATCAGTGGCTTTCTTATACACTAACAATGAAAATACAGAAAGGGAAATTAGAGAATCGATTCCATTTACTATAGCACCAAGAACCATAAGATACCTGGGAATAAACCTAACCAAAGAGGTAAAGGATCTGTACTTGAGGAACTACAGAACACTCATGAAAGAAATTGAAGAAGACACAAAAAGATGGAAGACTATTCCATGCTCTTGGATTGGAAGAATAAACATTGTTAAAATGTCTATACTGCCTAGAGCAATCTATACTTTTAATGCCATTCCAATCAAAATTCCACCGGTATTCTTCAAAGAGCTGGAGCAAATAATCCTAAAATTTGTATGGAATCAGAAGAGACCCCGAATCACTAAGGATATGTTGAAAAACAAAAATAAAATGGGGGGCATCACGTTACCTAATTTCAAGCTTTACTACAAAGCTGTGATCACCAAGACAGCATGGTACTGGCATAAAAACAGACCCATAGACCAGTGAAACAGAGTAGAGAGCCCAGATATGGACCCTCAACTCTACGGTCAATCTTCGACAAAACAGGAAAAAATATACAGTGGAAAAAAGACAGTCTCTTAAATAAATGGTGCTCGGAAAACTCGGCAGCTATATGTAGAAGAATAAAACTTGACCATTCTCTTACACCGTACACTAAGATAAACTCAAAATGGATAAAAGACCTCAACGTGAGACAGGAATCCATCAGAATCCTAGAGGAGAACATAGACCGTAATCTCTTCGATATCAGCCACAGCAACTTCTTTCAAGATATGTCTCCAAAGGCAAAGGAAACAAAAGTGAAAATAAACTTTTGGGACTTCATCAAAATCAAAAGCTTCGGCACAGCAAAGGAAATAGTCAAAAAAAAAAAAAAAACAAAGAGGCAACCCATGGAATGGGAGAAGATATTTGCAAATGACAGTACAGACAAAAGGTTGATATCCAGGATCTATAATGAACTCCTCAAACTCAACACACACAAAACAGGCAATCATATAAAAAAATGGGCAGAAGATATGAACAGACACTTCTCCAATGAAGACATACAAATGGCTATCAGACACATGAAAAAATGTTCATCATCACTAGCCCTCAGGGGGATTCAAATTAAAACCACATTGAGATATCACCTTACACCAGTTAGAATGGCCAAAATTAACAAGACAGGAAACAACATGTGTTGGAGGGGATGTGGAGAAAGGGAAACCCTCTTACACTGTTGGTGGGAATTCAAGTTAGTTCAGCCTCTTTGGAGAGCAGTGTGGAGATTCCTCAAGAAATTAAAAATAGAATTTCCCCATGACCTGCAATTGCACTCCTGGGTATTTACCCCAGAGATACAGATGTCATGAAAAGAAGGGCCATCTGTACCCCAATGTTTATAGCAGCAATGGCCATGGTCGCCAAACTATGGAAAGAACGAAGATGTCCTTCAACGGACGAATGGATAAGGAAAATGTGGTTCATATACACTATGGAGTATTATGCCTCCATCAGAAAGGATGAATACCCCACTTTTGTAGTAACATGGACGGGACTGGAAGAGATTATGCTGAATGAAATAAGTCAAGCAGAGAGAGTCAATTATCATATGGTTTCACTTATTTGTGGAGCATAAAAATAGCATGGAGGACAAGGGGTGTTAGAGAGGAGAAGGGAGTTGGGGGAAATTGGAAGGGGAAGTGAACCATGAGAGACTATGGACTCTGAAAAACAATCTGAGGGGTTTGAAGTGGCAGGGGGGTGGGAGGTTGGAGTACCAGGTGGTGGGTATTATAGAGCGCATGGATTGCATGGAGCACTGGGTGTGGTGAAAAATTAATGAATACTGTTATGCTGAAAATAAATAAATTAATAAAAAAATAAAATTAAATTAAACCAGAAAAAACAACAACAGCAACAACAAAAAACCATACAGATGTCAAGAAACCTGCATATTTGCACTGACCCAGGATTCAAATCCAGACAGGCCATCTCCAGCAACCGCAGGACCCCCGGTAGCCTCTCACGCAGGTCAAGTTCTTCAGTAGTGATGAGCTATCATTCCCTCTAAATCAAGGTGTTTTAAACCTAAAACTTCTGTCAGCTCACCTCCTCAAAGCATTCGAAGGATGATCAGTTTAGTTAGAAAATACTCATTCTTAGGTCAAGTGGTGTTTCAAATTTCCAGTTTCTAAGAAATACTAGGGAGATATGTCAAAATCCAAAGACAGATTTTGAGGACAAATTAAATATTTGAAAGATAAATGAACAAACACTGTGTTCACCATTTCATAAGCAGTGCACCGTGATCAAATTCGTCAAAGAGAAAATACCCAGACACTCTAAGAGGTTGGATAGTTACCAAACAGAAGCACATCCATACCAGGCTGTTGGAGGCAAGGGGAGAGAAATGGGCACTTTTAGGGAGAGTGGTCAGCCTGGGTTTGCATCCCAGGACCACTTACTCACAGTGTGACCTTGATCAGGACCAGGCTAGTGAGAGGATCCAGCTATAAGATTATTGAGAACATTAAGGGAGATGATGCATGGAAGGTGCAGTATATAAATAACAATGATAAATAATAAATTAACCGGTGCTCGGTAATTAGCTTTGATAATGGTGAAGATGATTTTGAATGCAATTTGACTTGGCTCTTTATTGTGTGGAGGACTGGGATCCTCAGGACGGCAGAAAACCACTATACCCCCCAACGCCAGCATCTACCAAAACCAAGGAAAGCCAATAGGGTGTGCCATTTATCGACAAGGTCAGCAGCCTCTGGAGAGAGAGTAGAGCTTAGACACAGTTCCCTCATAACCCCTTCTTCCTATGCTAAACAACTCCCCAGGCTGACACAGAAAGCACTCTCCCCGTGCATTTGAATCACTCCCATGATTAATGGATCATTCTGGTGGAGTCAAATGTCCCCAGTTCAATTACCTCTCTCAAGGACGCATCGGTCAATTGCTTCTCCTTCTCCATAAATACCCAAGTCAAACAGAGACCATTTCTTGGAATTTAACTCGAAATATCTTCAGCAAGATTAAGAGTTTCACATAGAACCTATGACTAATGACAACAATTCATTCTGAGCTCATTACACAAACCCGCAAACAGAAAATTTATCCTTTCTGTAAAGAACAATGAAGTGCCTCAGGAGAGCGGTCCCTCAGGAGTTTGCATAAACACAAGGAGATTTACAGGGAAGTGAAGGGAGAAATGGAAAGGCTTTTGCCCTTTTGCTGCATTTGTTGACAGTTGTTCATAATACAAATACTCCCTCAGCAAAGGCTAATTGCCAGCCCTAGTCTCTGCAACACCCCTGATTGACTGATTAGGATTGTTATAGGAAACAATGGAACAGGGAGAGCCGGAATGTCTCTTTGTTCTGGAATGGATTTCTCATCCACTAGCATGGCAAGCCCACAACTGAAGACATGATGTTCAGCTTGCTGAACTGTAATTGGGATCATTTGTAACACAGCACAAACTTGCTTCATAAACAATTTTCTGTGCTTTCTTGACAGACTGCATAAAGTATTCTTAGTTTGGGATTTGGGAAAACAGTGACATGAGATTCTAAAATCTGGTAACAGCCCTGCAGGCCACCTGTGCTTTCCTGCGATCACTTCGGGACTGTTACCTGGCAATTGTTTCTGGGTCGGTAAGGGAAAGCATTACAGCAAGGAAGCAAAATTATTCAAGGAGATGCAGATAAACATTTTGTTCTTTTATCCTGGAAATTTATTGCCTTTTGTTATATATTTTCGCCTTCTCAATCCATGGAGTATATTATCCTTGGAGAGATTTTCTTCCTTTTCTTTTTTTTTTAACATCATGCTACACATTTCCACTTTGCATTTATGTATACACTTTGTTACCAAAAGAAGCTGTGCTTTAGTCATTGCTTTACTGTGCTTATAATTTTATTCAGCGCCTTTTCAGTTATCAGGACATTCTGTACAAATACACAAAACAAATTGCATTAGTTAATATTTAGATTATACAGATGTCTCTGAATGAAATTTGTAACCAGGAAAGCACTCCACAAATTATTTTTAATATGTTCATTTTCTTAGAAGAAACAGAACAAAAATGCTTATAGAGAGTGTTTGATACTTTTGCATTTGACATTGGTAGTTTCGTCTGCTTGCGGAGGACTGTGTGGTGGTCACGGCATGGAGGGCGGGGTCTGGAAACCTACTTGGCACCTGCACCAGGTTTACCTTTCCTGTTTCTACCATCCAATAAATCACATTTTTGTTTACAGGGTAACTATGTCAAAGTCTCCGTTTACCTTTAATAATCTCATCTTCTGGTATTCTGCTTTTTATTTTTCTTTGTTCATGGAGCTTTACAAATTTCTGTGAAAACTTCAGTAGGGGATCCCAAGTCTATTGAAACACACACACACACACACACACCCTACAAAGACACACATTAGGATCTCTATGAACAGAAATGCCAAGAAAATCAGAGTTGATTTTAAAAACAGGCAAACAAAATTCTTATTTGTCAGTTCTTAGTTAAAATCATGAATGTAACAACACATTAAAAAATAATGACTCCTAAGCCCATTGACAAACCCAATTCAATCCTTGGTGAACAAGAATTCTTAGGAAACATTCCCCGACTCCTTCAACCTTAATCCCCTTCAAGACTCTCGTAACAATGATGGGAAATTCATAACTGGTTAGAGTTTGGTTGCTCTTTTGGGAGGGATGGGGACAGCCTGCTTTATTTATTTATTTTTATTTTTCAAAGTTTTAGATTTTATTTCCGGTATAGTGAACAGCGTTATGAGCATAAGGTGTACAATATAGTGTTCACCAATTCTGTGCATTACTCAGTGCTCATCATGATGAATGCACTCTTAATCCCCATCACCTATCTTACCCAGGCCCCACTTACGTCGCCTTTGGTAACGATCAGTTCGTTCTCTATAGCCAAGTCTGTTTCTTGGTTTGTCTTTTTCCTTTGTTTTCTCTTTGCTAGTCTGTTGTTTCTTAAGTTGCTCATATGAATGAGATCTTATGGTGTTTGTCTTTCTCTGACAGACTTATTTTGCTTTTATCTTGCTTTGTTTATACTCTCTAGCTCCATCTGTGTCACCACAAATGGCAAGATTTCATTCTCTTTTATGGCCAAATAATAGCTTATTGCATATATATATACCACATCATTATCATTTGTCAGTCAATGGACCCTTGGACCGCTTCCATATCTTGGTTATTGTAAGTAATGCTGCTATAAATGTAGGTGCTTATAACCCCTTGAATTGGTGTTTTCTGTATTTTTGGTGCACGAATTTTGGATCTTAGGATAGTTCTATTTTTAATTTTTTGAGGAATCTTCTTACTGTTTTCCATAGTGGCTGGACCAGCTTGAGTTCCACCAACAGCGCACGAGTGTTCCTTTTTCTCTGCTTCCTCACCAACACTTGTTTCTTGTGGTTTTTTTTATTTTTTTATTTTTTTATTTTAGCCATTCTGACAAGTATGAGGGGGTACCTCATTGTGGTTGTGATTTGCATCTCCCTGATGATGAGTGATACTGAACATCTTCTCATGTGTCTGCTGGCCATTTGTATATCGTCTTTGGAGAAATGTCCATTCATGTCTTCTAGCCATTTTTTTTTAAAGATTTTATTAATTTATTTGACAGAGAGATCACAAGTAGGCAGAGCAGCAGGCAGAGAGAGTGGGAAAAGCAGGCTTCCTGCTGGGCAGAGAGCCTGATGTGGGGCTCTATCTCAGGACCCTGAGACCATGACCTCAGCCGAAGGCAGAGGTGGAACCCACTGAGCCACCTAGGCACCCCTCTCCTAGCCATTTTTTAAATGGGATTATTTATTTTGGGAGTGTTGAGTTGTATAAGTCTTTTGTGTCTTTTGAATGCTAACCCTTTATTGGGTATGCCATTTGCAAATATCTTCTCCCATTCAGTAGGTTGCCTTCTGTTGCTGATTCCTTCCTTTGTTATAAAGAAGCTTTTTATTTTGGTGTTGTCCCAATAGTTTATTGTTGCTTTTGTTTCCCTTGTCTTATGAGATACATATAGCAAATTATTGCTGCAGCAGTTGTCAGGACACATCACTGCCTGTGCTCTCCTCGGGAACTTTTATGATTTCAGGTCTCACAGTTAGGTTTTAGTCCATTTTGAATTTATTTTTGTGTTTCCTCTAGGAAAGTGGTCCGGTTTCATTCTTCTGCATGTGGCTGTCCAGTTTTCCTAACAAAATTTGTTTTGTTAGGATACTGTATTTGTTTTTTTTTTTTTTTTTTTTTTTTTTTTTTTTTTTTTTTAAGATTTTATTTATTTATTTGACAGAGAGAAATCACAAGTAGGCAGAAAGGCAGGCAGAGAGAGAGAGGAGGAGGAAACAGGCTCCCTGCCAAGCAGAGAGCCCGATGTGGGACTCGATCCCAGGACCCTGAGATCATGACCTGAGCCGAAGGCAGCGGCTTAACCCACTGAGCCACCCAGGCGCCCTGTATTTGTTTTGATACTGTATTTTTCCCATTAGATATCCTTTGTTCCTTTATCAAAGATAATTTTGGCTTTATTTGGTGGTTTAATGTTCTACTCCATTAATCTTTCTATCTATGTTTGTTCCAATACCATACTGTTTTGATCACTGGAGCTTTATAATGTTTGTAAAGTTTGTAATTTTTTGTAAAGTTTATAATGATTGTAAAGTTTGTAAACATGAAGTTAGGAATTGTGATACCTCCAGTTTTGTTTTTTCTTTTTAATTTTTTTTAATAGTTCCATACAAATTTTAGGACTGTTTTAGTTCTGGGCTACTATTTTTTATTGGCTTACATTTTCCAAGAGATGAATGTACAGTGCCTATTTATAAATCTAGAGCAGGGAAAAGAGGTCTGGGTTCCTCCTTAGCTGTGACAAGAGAGATAAGAACAAGCAGGGGGGCACATGGATGGCTCAGGGGGTTAAAGCCTCTGCTTTCAGCACAGGTTATGATCCCAGGACCCTGGGATCCAGCCCCACATCAGGCTCTCTGCTCAGGAGGGAACCTGCTTCCTCCTCTCTCTCTGCCTGCCTCTTTGCCTACTTGTGATCTCTGTCTATCAAATAAATAAATAAAATTTTAAAAAAAAAGGAACAAGAAGGATTTATTTGGTCTTTTGTTCCCACCCTCCTCTCTCTTTTCCCCAGTGCAGGGTCAGTACTAAAAGTGCAACCAGAGAGTGGCAGGGCCTTTATGAACCCTGCAGGAGCTTCTCCCAATGCCTTGACCTAAGTCATAGCCTCTGCAGGTGCGCTGTAGAGGAAGTCGTGAGCATCCTACATGGACAGCCCCGATTCTGAATGGAAGGACCAGGTCATGAAAGGCAGAAAGAGGAAAATTGCATTTTAGAGGAATAAAACTGGAACCACTATTCCTTCTCTGTCCATGAATAGGCCAGTGTAAGGAATGCAGAGGGCACAGAGGTTCATTTTGTTGGTGTTGTTGTTGTTTTGTTTTATTTTAAAATTTTATTTATCTATTTATTTATTTATTTGAGAAAGAGAAAGAAACTAAGGGTGTGGGGGGAGAATCTCCAGCACTCCACACTGAGTACAGAGTCTGACGTGGGCCTCCATCTCATAACCCTGAGAACATGATCTGAGCTGAAATCAAGAGTCTGGTATGTAACTAACTGAGACACCAGGGTGCGCCCCACACAGGAGTTTTTCTTTAACATTTCCTGAAGATGGCGTAAATGTGACTGGACCAATACATGGATTTTGTCCTTTCTCCCTTGTAGGTCATCACCGTGGCGGACTCCCTTGGGAGGAGCGTGCAGCACAGCTTGCTACACAGGCCCCGCTTGCACAGGGCTTTCCTTACAAACACGAAGCTCAGGAACATGGTGCTGAATATTAAAGTATCAACTTCATAAAACAGACCTCCAATGTGAGCAGTGTGAACCAACTCCCATTCTTCAGGGTCCAAGAATAAAGCCCCTTCTTCTTAAAAATGGGCCAAATGATTGCTTTGTTATTTTGCCATTCAGAAGCTGAAGGACCTCCTTGCTGGGAGGGCAGTGTCTTCTAGCAGCAGCTGCAGGCTGGCATATTTCCTTCACGCCGTGGGGTAGACGAAGCTCCCCTCGCAGTGGCTACAGGAAGCAGCTCTGTCCCAAGCTTGACAGCATTTAGGAACTGCATGTGCACCCTGCTGCATTAGAAGGATCATCATGGACTTGTTTCTGGACCTATATTTCTGTTGTCAAACATGGACTGGAATGAAAACTAAGAGTAACTGGCCAGTAGAGGTTTAGGACACAACATGCAATAAAAAAGAAGTTATTTTTGCTCTTTGTTCATTCTTATAATTTCAATGTCCCTGGGCTATTTACAGGAAACTGCAAGTCCTGTGAACCTATGCCCAATTAAGAGAACACTCCACCAAGGGGTGCCTGCCCTCCCACGTAATATCATTTCCATTAGTGCTTTTGGCTTAAAGAACTGACATTAAAACTGACTGCTGGGGGTGGGGATGGGAAAAATGGGAGAAGGGGGTCAAAAGGTACAAAGTTCCAGTTATAAAATAAGTCAGTCATGGGACATAATGCACAGCATGATGACTATAGTTAATAATAGTGTATTACATATTTGAGAGTTGCTAAGAGAGTAGATCTTAAAAGTTCTTATCACAAGAAGAAACTGTGACTATGTGAAAAAGAAAACTGACTCCCGTAAAACAGGGAAGGGCTCTTTGACAAAATTCATAATGGTGCTTCAGGAACAATCCCACTCCACTCTTGGTGGACTTCCTGTAAGGACTATGTTCCTATCGCAATGTTAAGTTCACCCTGGGTCTGACCCCCATGCAGTTCCCCTTGTCACTAGAGTTGGACATTTATATTGGTATGTTAAACTCTATAGGATCTCTGTGATAGCATACAAAAAGAGAAATCCCAGACTTTTAATTTGAAAACAGAGAGAGACAAAAAGAGACAGAAAGAGAGAGAGAGAGACAGAGAGAGAGAGAACATTTCTCACTGCCTGTTGTCCAGGAGCCAACCTGAGCAATGACTGAGTCCACCTCCTGCTCCACTCATGGACTCCATGATACCATGGACTCCATGATAACCAAGGTAAAGGATAGTGTTGTATGGAGAATCCATATTCATTTTTCTGTGCTTCTACTGGGATGTAACATGTGGTGCTTTTGCTTAAAGTCGATTAAACTGAACCATTCATTCACTTACCTAACTGAGAAGGGATTTAGAAATGAGGAGGAGCAAATGTATGCTTAGTGATTAGTAACCGTCCTTAACTTTCAGGTTTCCCTTTTAATCACTTCTTCCCAAACAGAATGCATGGAACCTGTGTTAGTTTTCTATTGGTGTGTAAAAAACTGCCCCAAACCTAGCAGCTTAAAACAGGAAACTTTTGTTATCTCACACAGTATCTGAAGGCCTGGAATCTGGTAAGAGTTTTCCCTATGGCTCTGGCTCAAAGTCCCTGAGTGAAAGGCAGTCAAGTTGATGGTTGGAGTTACAGCCACCTGAACACTTGACAACATAGCTGTTGGCTGGACATTTCTGGTCCTCACCCCAGGGACCTGTCATAGGGCTGTGTGACTCTCATGACACAAATAGTAGCTTCTCCTTAGAGAAGGTGACAGAACTAAGGAAGAGCAAGTAGAAAGGGGCAATGCTTCCTATGATCATGTCTTGAAAGTGACATAGCATTACCTCCATCAAATTCTACTCAGTAGAAGCAAATCACTGAATCTAGACAACACTCAAGAGGAATGAATTAAGCTCCATTTTTTGAAGGCAGAATCTCAAAAAATTGGTAGACGTTTTTACAAATCATCAGAAAGCTTCTTCCAGAGGAAGACAGTAGAAAGTCCAATCCAATCATGAATGTCCACCACAAAGCTCAGGAACTTTAGGTGGTATGGAAACAACTCCATCAAGTTAAATATAGCAGCTCTTGACCCAGAGAATCCTATAACAAAAAGACAAGTTTTACTCATCAACCCCCAGCCACATACAATGACCAACAGGAGGAAAAAGGGAGACTATAGGAATTCTGAATTTCTCCTGGAAAATCAAGTGAGAGAGCCACTTACCTGGAGGATGGCAATGTTGGTTGATTCTTTCATGTTTCTCTTCCTTTAGAGATCCATCACTCATCTGTTATTATCTGTGGTCTCTTGTTCCACCTTTGGGTAGTCCTTTCTGTTTTGTCATCTTCCTTATTCACATTTGAAAAGGGTATAAATGTATTTACCCTCACTGAGGTCTTGGAAACTTTCTCAACACATTTTCTGATTCTAGACTATAGACTCAAGGCTCAAAAAGTGATAGGTTGTTTATTTATTTATTTATTTTACTTGTATTTATTTATTTTTTATGTACATTCAAGTTAGTTAACATATAGTGTAGAATCAGTTTCAGGAGTAGAATTTAGTGATTCATCACTACATAACACCCAGTGCTCATCCCTAATGTCCCCATTTCTCCCACCTTTCCCCACCAGCATCACTCAGTTTATTCTCTATAGTTAAGAGTCAGTCTCTTATGGTTTGCCTTCTTCTGTTTTTATATTATTTTATTTTTCTTCCCTTCCCCTATTTCTATCCATTTTGTTTCTTAAATTTCACCTGTGAGTGAAATCGTGATATTTATATTTCTCTGACTGACTTGTTTTGCTTGGCATAATACACTCTAGTTCCATCCACATTGTTGCGAATGGCAAGATTCCATTTTTTGATGGCTGAATAATATTTCATTATGGATATACTACATCTTCTTTATCCATTCATCAGTTGATGGACATTTGAAGTCTTTCTCTAATTTCCTTATTGTTGATAATGCTGCTATAAATATCGGGATGCAAGTACTTCTCTGAATCTGTATTTTTGTATCCTTTATGTAAATACCTAGTAGTGCCATTGATGGGTTATATATTTAGCTTTTCAAGGAGACTTCATACTGTTTTTCAGAGCAACTGCACTAATTTGCATTCCCACCAATGTGTAAGAGGGTTCCTTTTCTCTTGCCAAAATCTGTTATTTTCTGAGTTGTTAATTTTAGCCATTCTGACAGATGTGAGGTCATAATCTCATTGTGGTTTTGATTTGTATTTCCCTGGTGATAAGTCATGTTGAGCATCTTTTCATTTGTCTGTTAGCCATTTGTATATCTTCTTCAGAGAAATGTCTTCATGTCTTCTGCCCATTTCTTAACTGGATTATTTATCTTTTGAGTGTTGATTTTTGTGAGTTCCTTATAGATTCTGGATACTAGCCCTTTATCTGATATGTTATCTGTAAATAACTTCTCCCATTCTATTGGTTGCCTTTTAGTTTTGATTATTTTCTTCATGGTGTAGAAGCTTTTTATCTTGATGAGGTCCCAATAGTTCATTTTTGTTTTTATTTCCCTTGCCTCCAGAGGTGTGTCTAAGAAGAAATTACTGCAGCCAAATTCAAAAAGGTTGTTGCCTGTGTTCTTCTCTAGAATTTTGATATTTCCTTGTCTTACTTACATTTAGGCTTTTCATCCATTTTGAATTCATTTTTGTGAATGATGTAAGAAAGTGGTACAGTTTCATTTTTCTGTATGTCATTGTCCAGTTTTCCCAACACCATTTATTGAAAAGACTGTCTTTTGTTTATTGGGTATTCTTTCCTGCTTTGTTAACGATTAGTTGACCATATTGTTGTGGGTTCATTGTTGGGTTCTCTACTCTATTCCATTGATCTGTGTGTTTGTTTTTGTTCTATATCATACTGTCTTGATGATTACTACTTTTTAATAGTGCTGGAAGTCTGGAATTATGATATCTACTTTGCTTTTAATTTTTAACATTACTTTGGATATTTGGGGTCTTTTCTGGTTCCATATGAATTTTAGGATTGTTTGTTCTGGTTTTGTGAAAAATGCTGGCATTATTTTGATTGAGATTACACAGAATATGTAGATTGCTTTGGATAGTACATATATTTTAATGATATTTGTTCTTCCAATCTATGAGCATGGAAAGTTTTCATTTCTTTGTGTTGTCTTCAGTTTCTTTCGTAAGTGTTCTATAGTTTTCAGTGTATAGATATGTTGCCTCTTTGGCTAGGTTTGTTCCTACATATCTTATGGTATTTGGTGCAGTTGTAACTGGGACCTATTCCTTGACTTCTCTTTCTGCTGCTTCATTATTGGTGCATAGAAAAGCAACAGGTTTCTGTACATTGATCTCATATCTTCTGACTTTGCTGAATTCATCTATTAGTTCTAGCAATATTTTGGTGGAGTCTTTTAGGTTTTTACATAGGGTATTAGTGACAGGATTTTTATATAAAGCTTATGACTTCTTTTTTAGGAAGTTCAGTTCGCTTAAAAAAAAAAAAATTCTGAAGAGAAAAAAAAAGGCAGAAAACAAACAAGCAAAAAACCCAGTGGGCTTTTTTCCTTTGCATCTTTGTCAATTTTATGTGCTGATAGCTATAACCTTGGCTTATTTTAACTCATAGTTCTTAAAACTGCTTTTTATTTCTTTCACTTGTATTCTGTACCCATAGCTGCTTTCTCTTAACCAAACAGGACAATTTTGAATGCCTGAATCTGTACTGAATGAAAGTCATTACAGGTTAAAGACTTTCTGTCTCATCTTTAACTGGAATCTTTTAGGGTCTCTACTTCTCAAAAACATCTCATATTATTTAAGGTTCTGAAGTTATTGGCCTTTTCTATTTCTAAAGACCCAGGATTGTTACACTTTTTCTAGGGTCTTTTATTATTTCTACTTGCAAATTGACCATTTTTGCAGAATTCATATTTGTGTGTCTGATGCCTTGGAAAAAGCAGCCCAAACTAACCAATATATAATTTACACTCTCAACAATACTGTTTCCTTGCCTTTTGCCCAGAAAAACTAGCTTAGAATAAATAAATTAATTAATTAAGTGGAAGAACAAATGTATATAATACATAATATATATAATATATATATTTCATATTCCAAGGTATTATAAGTGATATTTTAAATTTAGTAAAACATTTAAGTGCTAAAGTATGGACATTTGGGTCTATATTACCTAACCAAGAGTAATATGGAATCAGTACTAGAAATCTTATGTTACTTTTAAAATTCTTAACGTATATTTCCAAAGAAGACACACAAGTACATAATTTGTCATTAGGAAATGCAAATGAGAACCACATAAAGATACCACTTCACTTGCACTAGAATGACTACATGAAAAACAATGTATTATTGCAAGTGTTGGTGAAGATTTGGGAAAATTAGAACCCTCATGCTTCTTACTTGATGGGAGAATATACAATGGTTCAGGCTCTTTGGAAAACATTTGTCAGTCCTTCACAAAATTAAATTTGAAATTATCATATGATTCAGCAATTCCACCTCTAAATAAAGACCCAAAGAATTAAAAACAGAAACTCAGAAAAAAAGAAACTCAAACAAATGCATGCACCTACATGTTCAATATCCATAATCAAAAAAATTTCATAGGAACCCAAAGATAGAAATGATTCAGACTATCAATGGACTATCAATTGATAAAAGAATTATTGTTTACACACATAGTGGAATGTCAATCAGCCACAGAAAGCATGGACATCTGATGCGTGTTATAATACGAATGAACTTTGTAAATATTATGATAGGTGAAAGGAGTCAGTCACACAAACTACATTTGGTACAATTCCATTCATATGAAAGGTCGGAAGCAGAGAGTCTATATAGACTAGTATTGCCAGGGGCTGGCGGGATCGGAAGATGGGGAGTAACCGCCTAATGAGTACAGTCATTTCTTTTGGGCAAATGGAAATGTTTTCAAAATGAAGTTGGTGGTTATGAAAGTTGTAAATGTAATTAGTGCCACTCAATTGTCACCTTAAAATGGTTAACTTTATGAGATGTGGATTTTATCCCATTAAAAATAGTTTTATTACTAATATATGTGGTCCATAGTAGTCAGGTGAGTGGCTGCAAGAGAAACAACATTAACATTGGAGGTGGTGTGGCAGCTGTGCCAATGGCTTATTTTGTGAATACTGTGTGAATGGGGAAGGAATGGTTACTGGAAATAGGAAGTGGAGGCATAAGCTGTCTAGAAAAATTGCTACAGGAATGATAGTTATACATATCATTTCAAAAACAGTGTACTTTTAGAAAGGAAGAATAGA
The DNA here is from genome assembly GCF_030435805.1 of Mustela lutreola. NCBI lineage: Eukaryota > Metazoa > Chordata > Mammalia > Carnivora > Mustelidae > Mustela > Mustela lutreola. The sequence goes on from NC_081293.1 coordinate 103,466,891, forward strand.
AAATAAAAACATTAAAGATGATATGAATAGAAGCAAAGTAGTATCACTATTACAATTATTACTAGAAAATAATTAGAATCTTACCTCTTAAAAAATTAAACTAGAAAATATATTTTGATACACTCACGTAGGTTCTATTTCTCTAATTGATAAAATTAAAATTTAGTGTATAATGAAGAATACTGTTAACTCAAAATACCTTTGAAGAATATTTAGTGACTAACTTTTCTGTACATTTCATAATGATAAGAAAATGTATAACAATATAGTATGATCAAAATTTTATTTTATTGAACATATAATATCTGAAATCTAAGAAATGTTTTTCACAATTTTACATTTCAGAAATGTTGATACATCCAAAATATGAGGTATATGGTCAAGTAATATAGAATCTTGTTGTTGTTCTCAGAAAAAAACTGTCCTGAAACAGATACCAGCAGCACCACTATGTATAAGAGCCAAATTATGGAAACAACCCAAGCGTCCATCAGTTGACAAATGGATAAAGAAAGTGTGGTATATATAGATACAATAGAAAATTACTCAGCCATAAATAATCATGAAATCTTGCCATTTGCAACAATATGGATGGAACCAGAGTGTATTATGCCAGCTGAAATCAGTCACAGAAAGACAAATACCCTAAGATTTCACTCATATGTAGAATTTAAGAAACAAAACAAATGAGCAAAGGAAAAAAAGAGAGGGAGAGAGACATAAATCAAGAAAAGACTCTAGAGATCAAACTAATGGCACCAGAGGGAGGTGGATGGGGGAGGGGGAAATAGGTGATGGGGATTAAGAGTGTGCTTGTGACTGGCATCCGGTGATGAATGGAAGTGTTTGATCACCAGAATGTATGCTTGAAACTAAGGTTACACTGCATGTTAACTGACGAATATAAATAAAAATTTGAAAAAAATCCCCAGATATTAGGCTTGATTCTTGGGACTGCTAGAGGACTGAAGTCAAGGTGGATAGGGAACAAACAGTTACTAGATCTTACACACATGGAAAGGGCCCTAGATGAAAATTGACATAAATAAGATCAAATCTCACATTGCTAAAAGTGGCACACTTTTTATTTTTATTTATTTTTTTATTATTTATTTTTTTCTTTACAGATACTTCAGGAGATCTGGAATTTTAGGAGTGACCTTAAGTAGTGGAAACAGAAGCTTCAATTTCTAACTGCAGGTTTTCTTTTTGGTAATAATTGAGTTTTTCAGAATGCTCCTCAGTGTCCATGGGCATATCAACACTCCTTGCCTCTAAGGCTGCTCTGAATCATGAGGTCGAAATCCATCTCTGTTAATTATCCAAGAAATTCAACCAGCCCTCATAAATAAATGTTGGTCCTCATGTCGTTCATCATAAGAAAAACATGCAGAGTAAAGTAGATTTTTGTAGTCATTGTTGAAATGGGCATGATGTCAAAGCTTTTTTCCCGATGTATTTCTCCACAGGATTTTCATTATATATTGGAAGTTTTCTTCTTAGAAGCAGTGAATTTGATGGATTTTGGCGATCTCAAATGTGTGTTAATTAATAAAATTATTTAGTCAGATGGTTAAAAATTATTGTCTTAGATTTCAAAAGTGAGCTACTATTAACTTTAGTTAAAGGAACAGTCAAATATGAAAAACTCTAGTTGAAAGCAACATAAAATTGAAAGCCTCAAAATGTCTTTGTGTAAATGGATTTATGTGTATACCAGTAGGCAAATGCAAGGGCTGACTTGCAGTTTATGGGGGAAAAAGTAGTGTAAGTAAATATTCATTATAATGTTATCTGGGGAAATTACCCTAAAGCAAGGTAAGGTGTGATGTAGGATTGTGAGCTGTGACAAAGGTGAATATGCTGGGGGATCTGTTGGAAAATATACCTACTATGAAGCTATATGCTGAACCCAGGTCATCTTCTGTTCTCTCCTATAAGAGAATACAGGAGATATTACCAACCTGTGCACGCTTACCACATTACCAACCACGCTTACCACATTACCAACCACGCTTACCACATTACCAACCACGCTTACCATATTACCAACCACGCTCACTAGCCCATGCAAGCAAACAGGGGTTCATTCACTGGTGATTCCAAAATCACTATAGTGTAATTTGTATCAGTGCTCCTTCCTCAATCTTGAGATTTTTTTCCTTAAAATAGAGGAAATGCAAGGGGTCATCTTTTTCAAATTTCTATTCATGATGAAAAAACATAAATCGTGAGAAAGCACATTTTAATACTATCCTTTTCATGAAGATATAATTCATACCATACAGAAATTAATTAGTTTACAAATATATCTCTGCAGGAAGCAGAAAGAGGATGAAAATGAAAAGCTTATTATCTAGGGTAGAGAGGAAACATATTTTGGCCAAATGTCACATGACAAAATAGTAAAATCAACATTTTTTTTTAAGTTGAGGCTGAAAATAAACAGCATAATCAAAAGTTAAAATCTGGGGGGTACCTGTGTGGCTCAGTTGGCTAAGCATCTCTTTCTTGATTTTTGACTAAGGTCATGATCTCAGGGGCATGGGATCCAGCCCCATGCTGAACTCCACATTCGGCACTAAGTCTGCTTGGGATTCTCTCTCTCTCTCTCCCAAAAGATAAATCTTTTAAAAAATTGTTTTGGCTTATAGGAATAAATCAAATTTTATCTAGGATTTATGATAAAGAAGATGATGATGATGCTGGCATTACTAAGTTATTATAAGTTAGGACTTTTTTTTAGGACTTTTTTAGTTCCTTTTACAATAAGAATCACAATTTCTCAGTACTGGCAGCAGTGCAATTACTTCTGTGATAATGTATAGACATTCACTTACCTCTGAAGTTCTTGGAAGAGAAAGATTTTGGCTAGCTCAGCCAGGATATCTCCCTACTGCTGGTGAGGTTTCCACCAAGGTTTTCTTTGTTTTGTTTTGTTTTTAAGATTTTATTTATTTATTTGACAGAGATCACAAGCAGGCAGAGAGGCATGCAAAGAGAGAGGGGAAAGCAGGCTCTCCACTGAGCAGAGAGCCTGATGTGGGACTTGATCCCAGGACCCTGGGATCATGACCTGAGCTGAAGGCAGAGGCTTTAACCCACTGAACCACCCAGGCGTCCTCCACCAAATTTTTAAGCTTCCCATCCATTCTTTCTGTGATTCTACAAGTGAAGGTTTATATGTTCTTCAAACCCTTCTGGATTCAAAAGTTTGGTTGATGAAACTGGTAGAATTTCATCAAATCAATCACATAAGCTGAACTGTAACCATAGAAGAATCTTGTTGAGTATTTTCAAAAGCAAATTTAAGATAGCTGACTACATTTAAATATATATATGTGTGTGTATATATATATGCATATATACACATATGCATACACACATATGTATATAAATATATATACATATATACATATATTTAATCTCTAACACTGTTGTTACTATCTTTTAAGGAATTTGGTTTCACACCTCAGATTTAGAAATATGCCATGGAGCTACATAACAGACTTTCAAGGTAGCACAAGTATCCCTTCCTTTACATCAGAACTCAGCTATTTCTGCATGCACGGAGTAGGTGAGGATGTGTTGTACGAGAGTACTAGATTTTCAAGACTCAAGACACTTTTATTTGGTTATGTTTGTTCTTTTATTTTTTTATTGAAATACAATTTACATCTCATAAAATTCACTCTTTTAAAGAGGGCAGTGTTCTGGTTTTGAGTATATTTACAAAGCTGTGGAATCCTCACGAATACCTAAGACCAGAGTATTTTTGTAACTACCAAAAGAATCCTTGCACCCATGAGCAGAGCTCTCCATCCCCACTTTCTATGAGTCTCGGATAACCACTCACCTATTTTCTTTCTCTGTGGTTTTGCCTATTCTGGACATCTTGTATAAATGGAAGTATAGAAAAATGTGATGCTTCCTTTCACTTAGCAAGTTTTCAAGATTCAACTATGTTGCGGAATGTATCAGTTCTTCATTCCTTTTAATTGTGGAAAAGTATTCCACTGTGTGAATATACAACCTTTTCATTTATTCATCAGTGTATTAATGGATATTTGTGCTGTTTCTAAATTTGGGCTACTATGAAAAATGCTGTTATAACATTTGTGTGTGTGTGTGTATGTGTGTGTGTGTGTGTGTACTTGTTTGGGCATATGTGTTTAATTCTCTTGGATATAATCCTAGGAGTAGAGTGGCTGCATCATATGTTCACTCTATTTTAAAATTTTCTTGGACTTGTTACACTGTTTTCCTCAGTGGCTGCACATTTCACAGCAATGTATGAGGGTTTTAATTTCTCCACATCTTCAGTTATTGTTACTAATAGCCATCTTACTGAGTACGAAGTAGTAACTTGTGATTTTGATTTTGATTTCTCTCATACTTAATGATTATGAGCATTTTTCCCTATGCTTACTTGTCATTTTTATCTTTTTTGAAGATGTCTGTTGGGTTCATTTACCTATTTTCCCTGGGTCATTTGTCATTTATTTATTAATCTGGAATAATTGTTTTATATACTATACATACAAAATCTTTACTAGACATATGAATTTCAACATTTTTCTCATATGTGAGTTATCTTTTTAATTTCTTGTTTGTTTGTTGTTGTTTTTGAAGCACAGAAGTTTTTCTTTACTTTCTTTTTGGGGGTTTAAGGATTGTATTTATCCATTTATTTTAGAGAGACAGTGTGAGTAGGGAGAGGAGCAGAGGGGCAGGGAGGAGAAGGAAGGGAAAGAATCTCAAGAGACTCTGCACTGAGTGTGGAGCCCCACACAGAGCCTGACCTCAGGACCCTGAGATCATGACCTGAGCCAGAACCAAGAGTCAGATGCTTAGCCTCAAATTTTTAATTTTTATAAACACTTTTTTTTCTTGCACATCACTTAATTTAAGGCCACAAATATTTATGCCCATGTTCTTCTAAGGCCTTTATAGCATTCACTCTTACATTTAGATTCATGATCTCATTTTGAGTTAATTTTCGTATATGGTGGAATATGAGGGACCAACTATATTATTTTGCATGCAGTTGTTCTAGCACCATTTGTTGAAAAAATATTCTTTCCCATTGAATTGTCTTTGTATTCTTGTCTAAAATCAACCACCATAAATGTAAAATGTAAAGATTTATTTATAGACTTCTGTTACATTTATTTGTTTTTCTCTTTATAGTACCACATACTCTTGATTATAGAAGCATTGCAGTAAGTTAGAAATAGAGTGGGTATAGGTCCTCCAATTTTGTTCTTCTCTTGTGAGATTTTTTTCCAGTCCTTTGTAATTTCTATATGAATTTGAAGATCAGCTCTATGAATTTGAAGATCAGCTTCTTCATTTTTTGCAAAAAGCACTTTTGGTGCTTTGATAGAGATTATACTGAATCTGTAAATGAGTTTGGGGAATATGACTATCTTAACCTTCCAAACTATGTCCCAGGGATGTCTTCCAATTTATTTGGGTTTTCTTTTATTTTTTTTCAAGAAAGCTTTGCAATAAAACCGTATATATGTATTGCAATTCTTTTATTGAATGTATTTTTATATGTATACAGTATATGTGTATTGCAATTCTTTTTTTGAATGTATTTCTAAATACATTCTAAAATATTCTAAAATTCTATTCAAAATTCTAAAATTTTGCATCACCACTTCCTCATATCAGGGAGATCATATGATAGTTGTCTTTCTCTGAGACAAACCATAAGTGACTCTTAATCTCACAAAACAAACTGAGGGTTGCCGGGGGGAGGGGGTTGGGGAGAAGGGGGTGGGATTATGGACATTGGGGAGGGTATGTGATTTGGTGAGTGCTGTGAAGTGTGTAAACCTGGTGATTCACAGACCTGGGGATAAAAATATATGTATATAAAAAATATATGTTTATAAAAAATAAAAAATAAAAAATAAAAAAAAAAAAAAAAAAAAAAATTCTAAAATTTTGAATCTATTCTATTCAAAATTCTAAAATAATAATTTTATTATTTTCAATGTCAACAACATTTTAGTTTCCCATAAATTAATATTTAGGATTTTTTAAAATTGTTGGCATAGAAAATTTGATTTTATATATTAATCTTGAAGTCTGTAATCTTGCTGAACTACTTTAATTTTTTAACTTTTTAGTTCACTTCTTTGCATTATTTTTACATACAAAATCATGTCAGGTATAAATAGAAATATTTACATCTTTCTTTCCAATCTTCTTAACTTTTTTTCATGCCTAATAACCTTTGTTAGAATCTCAAGTAAAATGTTGAATAGAAGTGATGGGAATGAACAGTATTGTCTTCTTTCTGACCTTTAGGGAAGCAGTCTGTATGTTAGCTGTAGGTTTTCAATGGCAGCCCTCAAAAAACTGAGGAAGTTCCTTTCTATTCTTAGTTTATTGAATTTTTGTTGTCGCTGTTGTCTTGTAAGGATTTCATTTATTTATTTATTTGAGAGAAAGAAAGACAGAGACAGAGAGAATATGAGTTCATGGGGAAGGGCAGAGGGAGAGGGAGAAGCAGATTTCTCACTGAGCAGGGAGATCAATGTGGAGCTTGATCCCAAGACCCTGGGGTCATAACCTGAGTCAAAGGCAGACTTTTAACCAACTGAGCCACCCAGGTGCTCTGTTGAGTGTTTTTATCAAGAAGGGCACTGGTTATTTTCACGTGTTTGTTGTTGTTGTGTTGCTATTTGCAACTATTGAGGCAATCATGTTTTTTTTTTTTTTAATTTCTTTTATTCTATTAATATGAACTATTAAATTGAAGTATTTTCATTTATTAAACTAACCCTGCATTTCTTGGATAAAATTCATGTGATCATGGTTTCCAACATCTTTTATGTGTTACTAGATTCATTTTGCTAGTATTTTTGTTGAGGATTTTGTGTCTATATTTATTAGGGACATTGGTTTACTGTTCTTTTTCTGTGCGATGTATTTTTCTTGCAAGATATCAGGGTAGACATGGCCTCATTTTTTTACTTTGGATATGTTGCTTTCTCTATTTGTTTTGAAAAGTTTGTGATTACTGTCAATTCTTCTTTAAATATTTGATAGAATCCATCAATGAAAACATTTGGGTATGGGCTTTTATTTGCAGTAGGTTTTTTATCAATGATTTTGGTCAATAATCAATAATCAAATCAAAAATATTTTTGATCAATAATTTAGTTTGTTACTTGTTTTAAGTTTATTCAGAACTTCTATTGCTTTTTGGATCAGCTTTGGTAGTTGTGTTTTGCTGAGAATTTGTTCATTTAATAAGATTTCCTTTTTTATTCTTCTTTTTTTTTTTTTTTTGCACACAAGAGTTCTCCTTTAATTATAATTACCTATCCCTATGTAATCTTTATGTGACAGTAATGTCAATAGTTATGACCCTGCTTTCATTCCTAACTTATGTAATCCCAGGTTTCTCTGGGATTCTTTTAAGAGTAACAAAACTGGCATACCTTTATTACTCTTAAAAGAATCAACTTTTATTTTATTGATTTTCTCTCTTATTTTTCTATTCTCTATTTTACTTTTTTGCTCTAATCTTGTTATTTTCTTCTTTGTTTGTTTGTTTTCTTTATATTTATCTTTTTATTCTAGTGTCCTAAGATCATAGGTTAGGTTACTGATTTGAGTTATTTCTTCTCTTTTAATATAGGCAGTCACAGCTATAGATTTCCCATTTAGCATTGTTTTATTGCATCCCACATGTTTCTGCATGCTTTTTTTTCTTTATGTATATGTATATTTTAATTTCCATTGTGAATGTTAATTGATTTATAATTTCAATTTATCCTGGTAAAGAATATCCTTTGCATTTTTTTTAATTTTTGCTTTTTAAAATATTTATTTATTTATTTGACAGAGAGAGGCACAGTGAAAGAGAGAGGGAACACAAGCAGAGGAAACAGGAAAGGGAGAAGCAGGCTTCCTACTGAGAAGGGAGCCCAATGTTGGGCTTGATCCAAGGCAGCCAAAGGCAGATGCCCAAAAACTGAGCCACCCAGGTGCCCCTCCTTTGTATAATTTAATTTCTCTTAGATTTATTGAGAGTTGCTTTTTGGACTAAGATATATATGGTCTCTATGGGAGAGTGTTCTATGTGTACTTGAGAAGAGACTTTATTCTGCTATTGTTGAGTGCAGTGTTCTATAAATGTAAGTTAGGTATATTTGGTTGGTAATGTTCATTTTCTTGCTACTCTCCTGCCTGATTCTATCAGTTATTAAAATTGAGTATTGAAGACTCATTATTATTATCGTCTGTCTCTTAAATTTGTTGATTTTACTTCATGTATTTGGGGGCTATTTTGTTAGCTGATTAACTGGTGTAGATTCTTGATGAATTGGACCTTTAATTAGTATGGAATACCCTACTTTGTACCTACTAATGCTTGTCTTAGTCTATCTTGTCTGACTGTACTATAGACACTCAAGTTCTCTTTTGGTTAATATTTCTATCATTCATTCATTATATATGTCATTCTCCTTTTACTCTCAAATTACTTGTATTTTCAATCTCAAGTTAGTTTCTTAACAGTGAATCTGGGAGTTAAATTAGTATCTATATTTATAGCATTTGGTTTCAGATTTATGTCAATAATCTACAAAAACTTTCTCCCCACATAACTTCTTTCCCTCCTACTTCTTTGTGCTACTATTGTAACATAAATCATAGTTACACATCACAAGCCTTCAGTACGGGTTTATCATTATAGCTTCAGGCTACTTTATTTAAAAAAAAATAGAAAAAAGGAGCCACGAAAAATAGATTGAACTTATTTTTTCCATTTAGTTTCACTCTTTTCTTTTTCTTCAAATGGATTCAAAGTCCTCATATCATTTTATCTCAGTCTGAAGGATTTACTTTGACAGATTCTCTTACGCTAGAGAAAAAATTTCAGTTATTGTTTATCTAGGAATTCTTAATTCTTCATTTGGTTTTGAAGGGTGATTTTGCTGAATATAGAATTCTTGGTTGACAATGTTTTTCTTTATCACTTTGAATATCCTACTGCCTTCTGGACTCCATGATTTCTGATGAGAAATGAACTGTTACTCTTCCTCAGGATCACTTTAGGTGATGAATTGCTTCCCTCCAACTACTTTTAAGAGTTTATTTGCTTAAGATTTTGAAATTTTGATTATGATGTCTAGATGTGGTTCTCCTCAAGTTAATTCAACTTGGAGCTCATATGGCTGCTTTTACATAAAAGTTTTTTTTTTTTTTAATTGGAAGTTTGGGACCATTATTTCTTCCAATATTGTTTCTGCTCCTTTCTTTCCCTCTGTCACTCTCTTTTTCTCCCTTCGAGATTCCCACCATGCATATGTTCATAGGTTTGATGTTGTTCCACAGCTCTCTAATATTCTGTTAATTTTTCTTCTTTCTTTTTTATCTCTCTTCCTTAGATTTAATTACAATCAATCTAACCACAAGTTTAGATTCTTCCACCACATTATATCTTTTATTAAGGACTCCTAGTGAATGTTTTATTTTAGTTATTGTGCTTTTTAACTCCAGTATTTATATTTGAATATGTATAATTATATATATATTTGATTACATATATAAAATTTCTATATTTTATTGATTTTCCTACTTAATGAATTACTTATTTTTAGTTTTTAGACATAACTTTCTTTAGTTCTTTGAATGAACTAAAATTGCACATTTGAAGTCTCTGATAAATGTAATATATCAATATTTTTCTAGCAATGTTTATATTGGTTATTTTCCCACTTCTGTACATATAATATTTCCTGGTTTCTTTCTATGTTTCCCATTTTCGTTGTTGAATACTGGAAATTTTAAATAATGTAGTCGTCAGGGCTCCTGGGTGGCTCACTCAGTTAAGTGTCTGCCTTTGGTTCAGGTCGTGATCCCAACTGGGCCCCACATGGGCTCCATGCCCAGTAGGGAGTCTGCATCTCCTTCTGCCCCTTTCCCTGCTCATGATCTCTCTCGCTCTCTCACTTGCATTCTCTCTTTTGAATAAATAATTAAAATCTTAAAAAATAAATAATAAATAATATAATATAATGTGTCAACTCTAGAAACCAGACTTCCACCAACCCCCCACCCAGGATTTGGTGTTTGTTGTTGTTGTTGTTTTAAGATTTTATTTATTTATTCATGAAAGACGAGAGAGAGAGGCAAAGACAGAGGGAGAAGCAGGTTCCCTGCTGAGCAGGGAGTCCAATGTGGGACTTGATCCCAAGACCCAATGATCATGCCCTAAGGTAAAGGCAGACGCTTAACCATCTGAGACACCCATGTGTCCTTGTCGTTTTTTTCAATCCTACTGTTGTTACTGCTGCTTGTTTAGTGACTTTACTAGATTAATTCTCTAAAGACTTTATTATTTATTGTAGACAGCTAGTGAACTAACTTCTGATTAGTTTAGTGTCAGCTAATGATTCTACAGAAATTTCTTAAATGCTGTAAATCAACAAATCTCTCAGCCTTTGCAGGAAGACTCTGGGTGTTTCTGGGTCACTGATGTATAAGGAATTCTTTTGGTCTTTGTCTAGGGTTCCTGACACTGGGGTTCCAAACACCCTAGAATTTCCTGAAAGGTAGGGCTGTCTTTGTTATTCAAAGCTCCTTGATGCACAGTTGAGTCTATGCTAACAAGACAATTCAAGATGGAAGCTAGTCACCAGAAGGACCAATTATTTGATTAGAAGTTTGGACTTTGAGCAAGTCTGATTTCCAATGAGTGAAGGGAGGGCTGCAGATTGAATTCAATCACATGTCCAGTCCATCATGCTACATAATGAAACCCCAATAACATTTCTGGACACAGACGCTTAGCAGAGCTTCCTAGTTAGTGAAAACATCTATATACTGGGATTGTAAAACACCCTAATTCCAAAAGGAAAGGACATAGAAATTGCATTTCAGGACTATTCCAATTGTCACCCTGTGCATCCCTTAATTTGCCTGTTCCTTAGTTACATCCTTTATGCTAAAACTGTAATCATAATTATAGCATGTTCTGGAGTCCTGTGAATTATGGAAACTGTGGGGAGAGTGTCAAGGGCACACCCTGGACTTGTAGACAACAGATTAGAAGTACCGGTAGCCTGGAGACCACACTTGAGGCTGGTGTGCGAAATGTGGGCAGTCTCCGTGGGAGCCATTCCCTTAAACCTGTGGATGGATGCTAACTCCGGGTAGTTAGTTTAAGAACTGGGTGACATGCCACATGTGGTATCAGGACAGACAGCTGTTCAGTGCTTCAGCCAGCAGTTACATCACTCATTTAGCCATAACTTACCTCTTGCTTGCATAGACACTCAAGGTCAGTCAGCAACAAGAGACTAAGCCTTTCTTGGCTCCTTTCTGGAAATACAGGTAGCCCTGCACATATCTGTGGTCTTCCAGGTTTGCAAGAATATGTCCAAGTTTTTGAAAGACTCCAGTAGACATCTCATTGTCTATTTCTCCATTTATTTATATATTTATGTATGTATGTATTTATTTATTTACTTACTTGCTTACTTATTTATTGGCCAGCTTCTTTTAAGCCCTGTTGTCATTGCCTCAGATAGCTACATTGTAAATCAATAGCTGCCAATTCTTTTTTCCCCAGCAAACACCCCTGTCTGTGTGGTGAGTATAATCTGCACCATGTAAAATACAGACAAGGCCTTTAAGGCAGAATCCTGGGAGCTTTTAGGGAGATCTAAACTCATCTGCTTCACATGTGGGTGATAAGCTGCTGGTTTTCACCCTGCAGGGTTTGCAAGGCTACTGCTCTTATGGCTGCTTCCAAAAGTAAATTCACTTTTACACTTCAATCAAATGAGAACACGTTCACAAAGAGGAGTGCACATAAGGAGAACTTTCATTGATGTTGCATCACTTTTGATGTCTACAACAACAAATCCAAGTGCCGTGCCTTGTTTTTGTTACTGACATTTCATTCATTTGATATGATTGTAGTCTCCATAATGACTGGCCATTGATGAAACACATGGGTTGAGTTGCTAGAAGGAGCTTTATAGTACACAAATTAGCCTTCAAAAGACAAAGGCAGAATCTATTAAAATTGAACATAATCAAAACCTATAACACAGAATTCCTCACTTATGAATAAAATCTATGGAACTGTGTAAATAGAGTTAACTAAAATACAAACAGAAAAATTAATATAGCAATACTTCCATAAGGGCTGAAAGCTGGAAATGAGTTAAATGTTGACCAAGAGTAGATTTATTAAATAAGATGTGTTATTTTTATAGAAAAATACTACAGAATGATGGGAATGAATAAAGAGTAACTATTTGTAACAATGTAAATGAACTTCACAAGCACAACACTATCCAAATGAAGCCAGTTGCAAAATAGTATATTTTTATGATTCCATTTAGATAAAGTTGAAAACGGGAAAAACCTACCAATATAATTAGGAGGAGAAAAATAAATACTGGAAGGGCGTTCAAGGAGGATTTTTGAATTGTTGGTAATTCTCTGCTCCATTCTCTGTGCCTGAAACATTTGTTCATGAATAAACAAATGCATGTATAAGAAAGGGTCAACAGTATTTGAGTGCAATTTTCCTCATTCAGTTCCTGGTTTGGGAAGGCCAAGTGGAAGTGCCTGATTGCATCCAGCGGTAGGGAACTTGAGAGATTTTTCAAGACAATGGCTATAAAGAGGACCTATGCAATGTAATCTGATTAAATTATTAGATGGTAAAGCTTAGGTCCCTTCACTTTGGTTGCCATAGCATAATATCACAGACTGGGGACCTTATGAACCACAAAAATTAATTTCTCATAGTTTTGAAGGCTGATTAAAGCTCCAGCATGGTCGTTTTTTGGTGCAGTGCCATTTCTTGGTTTGTCACAAGTGTTTTCTTGCTCTGCACTCCCATGGTGGAAGCGTCAAGCAAGCTCTCTGGGGTATCTAGTCCCTCCATGAGGTCTCTACTGTTATGACCCAAGCACCTGCCAAAGGCCCCACCTCCTAACTCCATCACACTGGGGGTTAGGACGTCACCATCTGTAGCTGGAAGGGACGCAAATACTCAGAACACAACAATCAGTAAGCTGGCATTAAATAGAAAGAGAGCAACAGTGGATGCCTTATGAGTCTTCATCTGTGTGCCCAAACAAGGGTGCTGCCCCGAGTCCTAATTTGTTCGAAATAATAACTTCAGTGTTGCTGCAGTTTCCGAGGTAATGGAAATCTTCAGAGTATAGTGAGGCATTGGAGTAAAATTAAAAAAAAAAAAAATGTTATTGAAAACGGAGGGGTCAAGGAATTGAGAGGCACAGAGACATGTGTTGCAGTAATCTGAAAGGTGACAGTAATTAAAGGTGGGGGGACTGAAAAACCCAAGGGCACAGCAGTAGTGGGGATAGGTCGGTTGCATCCTGCAGACCTCCCAGGAGAGAAGGGCAGGTACACACAATCGCAAAAAATTGCATTCCCCTGGAGACAGGCTATATTCTGAAACTGCACATACTTACGTTTCACAGTGTAAACCTTGACCATGTCCTGCAGTGGAGACTCTGCTCAACCAGTTGTGTGGTTTGGGGCTCTGGTTGAAACAAAACTCGAAACAGAATAGGCTCTGGGCAGCCTGAAGGTTAGTTAGCTTTACGAAAGGATATACCACTGGTATATCCATCCCTAGTAGCATGGAATCCTCAGCAACTGCACAGCAGAAATCTTGTGACCCATTTCTGGTGTCTCTATCCCTCGTGTTGGGACAAAGTGTGGTCAGGAGAGATGATGCAGATGTGAGCGCTGACCATGAGACTGTGGAAGTCAACAGCTATGGGGCTCCTTTGGCTCTTAGGCCTCCTAGTCCCTCAGCTGTTGGGGTGCTGGGTTTCCATTCCTTAGTGTAGCTGTGTCCTGCTGTTCCAGTGACTCTCCTGGATAAACAACCTCAAAAGTGAGGTGCAGGCACTTGGGTTGCTGCAAAGAACCTTGGCTGGGTTTTCAATTGTTCTGTATCTCACAGTTCTTTGAGTTACTGTTCTCGGGATGATTCCACCAAGGGACCAAACTTTCTGGGTTCCCAGGGCTGCAGCAAAGACCACAGAACAGGCTGTTAATCCCTTCGGTCATGACCCCAGTACAAATACCAAGTCAACGTACAGCGCCAATTATACTTAGTGGCAGAAGCTCAGTGGGTGCATGTCCTACAACATTTGCAAAACAAGGGCAAAAAACAACAACGAGGTAACTGAAATTTCCAAATAGAATCGGGGGTGGCAATGGGGAATCAATCCAAGGTTTGGAATTCGTTTTCGAGGCAGGACCTTATAGTTAGAAGAACAAGGACTTTGGGGTCAGAGAGAACCGCCCACGGTAATTGTCTTACCTAGGGTCATTGAACTTCCAGTATGTTCATGGCTATATAATGCATTTAACGATATGTATTTAATGAAACTTAAAAGGAGACTGGGCTCGAAGTTTCCCAGCACTCATCAGATGTCCAATAACTGTTTAATCTTTTCTGCTGCCCTGTATGGTTCATTTTTTCAAAGGAAAGGTGGCATATATTTAACGTAGCTTTTTTTTTTTCCTGAGTTTCTCTTCTGAGTTCTATTGCCAGCGATATGAAAATAAAAAATCACAACCCCTTAGCAAGTCACAATTTTTGGTTCATTCTTTCTCTGTCTCTCTCTCTCTATTTATCTATTGATAAATATGCATTACTAATACATAGATAAATATTGTTATAGATAATAAGTAGATGTAGATATATGTAATTTAAATGAAAACTTGCCTAGGAGTGGTGTTGTGCTCTAATCATGATTTACCATTAGGTCCTTGTTGGATAAATCATGAAATGCTTTATTTCATATTTCTCACATATGAAATGGAGACACTGGCCTTGATGAATACTCAATTCCTTTTAACTCAAACTTTAATGGTTTTTCATTTTGATATCTACTTGTTTGGTATTAAGATGCCATCATCTAGCTATCTCAAACTGAAAAAAAAAGTTAATCTTCAGTAATTCAAATTTAATGCAATATTGCTCAGGATATTATATCAGGATATTACTTTTAGCTTCTGAATAGGGAGAACTGGCATTTGCCTGCACACCAGTAGCAAAAGAAAATCAGAGCCTTTGCTCAATCTTGTACTCGTAGGTCAGAATTTTGCACAATTCTCCACCGGGCAGGTAAGCTGCATAATAGGAGAAAAGGTACAGAAGTGAGTTGAAGAAGGAAATATTGGACAGGCAGAGCAGACTTTCAGCATTTGCATGAGTGCTATTGTACTTTTATTTTTACTTTACATAATAAAATAAAATAAAATGTTTATTTTTGGTTTACTTTTAATATTTGGGATAAATATATATTATACACACACACACATATGTATGTTTATATATAATTGATGTGAACAGTGTAGAGAAATGTTTGATATCTGGCCTTTAGTGAGTCAAAATCTGGATATTCCAATAAGCCTGTAAGGCTTCCTTCTAATCTCTGTTTGGCAGCATGATGTGGAATGCTCCATTACTTTTGAATATGATTATTTTTCAAGCTCCTGCATATGGTGATGAGTGTCTGCAGATTCGAGATAAAGCAAATCTCTTAAAATATACAGCTGAACATTCTAGTCCTCTAGGCACAGAGGGGAAAAACAGGAAGTTCCAGATAGATGCTGGCATCTCACCTACCAGGGCTCTTCAGTTGGAAAGTGCCAAGAAGCTTTAGCGCTGCCTGAATCCAATTTTCCTTTACATCCATAAACATTTAAAGATTCAAAGAACCTTAAGGACAAGTTATTTGACAGAGGAAGAAGGGACATTATGGGTAGAGTATTTGGGGGGAAAAAAGGCTTGATCACTTACAGGGAAAACCGTGCCCATGGTGGGGTGCCAGCCTAGCACGAGGGCAGGACAGCAAATGGACTGTCCCGGACACTCAATGCCATGCCGCCCGCTGCTCATTTGCTCCCTTTGATCTGTTCTCAGGCGCAACGATGACGGAGGGAAGTATCGATTCTGGAGAAATGTTGACCTGTGTGGTTATGACGGTACCATAGAGCCAGAACACAGACACCAAACGAAATTTGTTCCAGTCTCCATGCAGACTCTCCCCTCTCACCTCTCCCTGCATCAAACACACAGAAACCCCATCCTGTTTCAGTTCTCCTGTCTGAAAAGCATTTCATGTCTTGGACTTTGTCTTTCCTTCTCTGTAGCCATCACGGATCTAACACCACACAGTAACCAGAGATCCCATGAATGCAGAGTCCAGTCTGGGTCAACATAGTATCTGGAAAGCTTGGTGGTAATTGTTGATTAATGAACTGACTCCCACAAACTCTTCTTCACTCAAAGCTCTATAAGCAAAACAAAGAATATGAATTGTTGTAAGGCAATCAGAAAAGAAACACTTTTCTTTTTTCCTTTTGATTGGGCAAAAGATGCTTATAGAACTGGGCACTTGACAAGGTATGTTACATGATTTTTTTCTCTGAAATGTCACAGACATTTCTAAGTAAGTTGTACAAGGAAAACAAATACAATTACTAAAACTTTATATATTCAAAGGTTAAAACAAAGGTTAAATTAAGAATTACTCTTACCGGTTATATGTTCCTATTTCTGGTATTCAAAGTTACTTACTGTTCAATAATGAGTCTAGTACTTAATGATTTGTTGATTCCCTAAAATTATCAAACCACTAATGATTAAGGTGCACAGGAAGAGAACAAAGAATTCTGCATATTCAAAAAAGTGATAATGATTCTTTAGGTTTTTACCAGTTTTAATAATTAACCAAAAAAAAAAAAAAAAGTTTAAAGAACAGAACAAGTAATGTGCATAGTCTCATTTAATGCTATAAAAACAGTATTTAATTCTTTGTATTCCTGTTTCAACGTGGGTCTCCCCTCAAACCCACTTTCTGTCCTAGTACATAATATGCTTGTTTGCAAAAGAAGAAAGTAGGAAAGAAATCTTGCATTACACTGAGCAACAGTTGTTGCATGCAAGCATGGCCACGCGTGGTTCTGGAATGCATTTCAGTATGTTTGGTAGATGGAAGTACTTCAACTTCTCTGTTGCCCACTGTATCTCCAGCGCTTATTTAGGATTTGGCATTATATATATTTGGGACTTCGGTATTACAGAAGCAATAAAGTTTATTAGTGAATATGCAACAAATGTTGCATTGAAGAGCTCGCCCAAATGTGGGCTGGGGCAGACACAATTTGGTATTAACCCAGGGCCTCTTCTTCCTTGTAAATCATTTTGTTAACTTGCTCACTGTTGCCATTAATGTACTCAGGTATAGAGATTGGATGATGGCTGATGTTTACAGTAAGGTGACAATAATTCCCAAGGGATTGGTTGACCCTTAATTCTTGAGTGGGAAAAAAAAAAAAACTTACTATTTTTATTTATAAAGTACAGATACACATTCAGTACATAAGTAGATATATGGTGAACAATGATGTTAAAACTTCCTAGTGGGAGTGCTTAGAAAAAAAATTTCTAAAAAGTCTCCTTGGGAGAGTGGTGATAAGACAGAATCTGAGAGGCCCTGTTCAAACCCACTTATGTCATCTTTGTCCCTTTACTAGTGAGTCACTGGGACAGACTGAGTTCTGGCCAAGAAGATACACTAAGGGGTCTGTAAGAGGAATAATAGACAAGGTTGTCTCTCCCTAAAATGATAGGTGTTCTATAAGAAGAAAGTCATTACCAGCACTGTCTCACTGATGCTTTGAATAAGTTGGCTAGTGAATTAAAATCGAGCCATTTTGTTATCAAAAGAGGAAATGAATGGAGCCAAGAGCGGAGCATGGGTTAAGACATCATTACGTCTTTGAACCAACATTGGGTTGGCCTATTTATAGTTTCTTGGTTGAGAAGATGTCTTTATGGTGTTAGGATTGGTGTTGTTTACATCCTGCAACAAGACCTAGTTGGACTCAAGAACAGGGCTAATGGTTCAAAGGAGAGAAAAATGTCTGATAGAATCATGGCTTTTGTGCGACTTCATTTTTAAACCCACCTTCCCTCAAGACAGCATTTTTGCCAAGATTTCCCCTGGGGTGAAGAAAATGCTGTGACAGAGAAGCGAATAGTCAGTAGTAACAATGAAAGATAAACTTCAAAGCTCTGTCCCTTCTGGAGACCAAATTAAGCTGACCAACGATCCCTCTTTGCCCAAAACATTACTGGTATTTGTAGCAGATGATCTTCCTCCCTGGAAACCTCTCAGTCCTGAGATAACTGGGAAGGTGTTCACCACAGGGCCAGAGACAGCTTTCTACAAGTGAAGAAGCAGAATACAGTGGGTCTAAGACCCTCATTTCCTCCCAGCAGGAAAGGGGCTCCACAAGCTCTGGAGAGGTGAGGTAGGCTCTGGGCTGGCGCGGCAGTGAATGACATCGGATGGCGATTCTGAGTGATCCACTAGCGAGTAAACAGGACCACGTTCAGAGTAAGAACAAATGAGAAGCATTTAGAAGTCAGGAAATAGGGGCGCCTGGGTGGCTCAGTGGGTTAGGCATCTGCCTTCGGCCCAGGTCATGATTTCAGGGTCCTGGGGTAAAGCCCTGCATCAGGCTCTCTGCTCAGCGGGGAGTCTGCTTCCCTCTCTCTCTGCCTGCCTCTCTGCCTACTTGTGATCTTTCTCTCTGTCAAATAAATAAATAAAATCTTAAAAAAAAAAAAAAAAGAAGTCAGGAAATATTCACAAATGGGCCAAAGTCCCTGTTAGTATGCTACAATCTGCTCTCAAGACAGAAAACTTGGGGATCTGAAAGAATAGGGGACCTAATTCAAAACCAAGCCTGATAAGACACAAAAGGTAGGAAAGAAAATTCAAATTAATTGTTGAATCTTCGTCATGGGACTCCGATACTCATAGGTAATTATGTAATCAGAATTTTTTTAAAAGATTTTATTTATTTACTTGAAAGACAGAGATCACAAGTAGGTAGAGAGGTGCAGGGGGTGCAGGGGGCAGGCTCCCCACGGAGCAGAGAGCCTGATGCGGGGCTCGATCCCAGGATCCTGAGATCATGACCTGAGCTGAAGGCAAAGGCCTAACACACTGAGCCACCCAAGTGCCCCGGTAATCAGAATTTTTTGAAAGTACAGTAACTTACTGATTCATGAGATTTAGAATTATATATTTACTTAATTTATCTCCATTGTATTTTTGTGTCTAGCTCTAGATAGTTTCATTCAAAAGACTACATGAAGCAAAATTTGTAGGAAAAATATGAAATTCTTTATATGAATTTTGAATTAAAAATATTGTTTATATAATTGACAGTTTTATCCTCTTAAGATTCTAAAGAGAATTTTGTGAACAAAGACCATGATCGGCCAAGGATCATTTACTAGATTGTATTCCCATTCTTATAAGTTGGATTCTCATAAATTCTAAGGATATGAAGTGCGTT
Source organism: Mustela lutreola (assembly GCF_030435805.1). NCBI lineage: Eukaryota > Metazoa > Chordata > Mammalia > Carnivora > Mustelidae > Mustela > Mustela lutreola. Next base: position 103,486,301 of record NC_081293.1, read on the forward strand.
TGAAGAGTAAAATGTTTTGGAATCATGTAGTAAATAAGTGTCTGAAAAACTGATCTTTGTAAACTAATGATGAATGTTATGCAAGCAAACTCTTGTTTTAAAATGATAAAGTTGAAAAAATATCCTTTATTCACAGGTTCATCACACACACAGAAATTGTAAATAAACATTGTGTTCAGTAGTTGCTTTTCACTACTCTCTCAATCACACATTTGAGACATACTTTTTTTTTTTTTAAATACATTTAACCTCAGTGGTAAACCTACCTTGGGCCACAGCACCAGCATGAGAAAGACAACATATCAACAATGAATAACTCCTGATTTTATCCTAAGCTTTATTATACTTACTTTTTTTCTTTTTACCATTGTTGCATTTCTGATAATATATGATGGATTTATCTATATGACTACATCTACATGATGCATAACAACAATAAAAAAAGAAATTCATTTTCTAGATATGGATGAATGTGTACACATTCATGCTCTCAAAAAGTATTTAATCTTTTGCTCCTGAGCCATTGAATTAGAAATAGACTATTTTTCAGTCTCCAAAACTTTCAGTCTCCAAAACATTACTTCTAAAGCAATGAACAAAGAAGGGGCTGGTCAATAGATTCACATGGGAAATAGTATAATAAGTATACAGTTGAACAAAACATGCAACAAAATGATACAAGGACCTGCACTGCCTAATATGATAGCCACTAGCTGTATGAGGTTATCAAGCAACTGAAATGTAACTAGTTCAAACTAATATTTGCCATAAGTATAAAATAAACACCATATTTCATGACTAACAACAAAAATTGGAAATTTTAACATTGATTGCATGTGAAAATGACATTATTTTGGACATATTGTATTAAAGTTAACATCATTATTTCTTTTTACTTTGTTAATATGGATAAGGAAACATTAGGAAAACATTTACAGCTTACTTTATATTCCTTTTGGATAATGGTAGTTCAGAGAAGAGAGGAGCTGGGAAGGTCATGAAGAACTAAACTTTCAAAAAGGTGAACATTCATTTTTAAAAATCATGTTTGTTAGCATTTGTAAGTCCTTGATGACTTTTGCACTTCCTTAGGTCCTATCCCTGATAAATATAGTGGTGATATAATTTAATGCCAAAATGGTGGCCATTTTAGGAGTCATTGGCTTTAATTTAATCACTTTGATTTCTAAACTTTAAATATTGGCACACATTAATACAATTATTTTTAGGCTGCTTTAAAATTTCCACTGATTTTATTTTATAACATCTTCTCTTTTCTAAGTATTTTCATTAGAAGTATTGTCTGAGACACTTTCAGGTAAGATACTGGATTAGGAGGACACTAACCTCACCTCTTCCAATGGATACAACTAGATAATACCCACATCAGTGTAAATAACCCCAAAATAACCAGAAGACTGACAGAACAACCTCCACAACTAAATGCAGAGATGAGGCCATAGCAAAGATGGTAGGGTAGGAAGATGAGAGATGCAGTGGGAAACTAAATGGACCCATTTGAGACTTGTCCAAGGGAAGGAGGGACACCACAAGCAGGGAGAAGGGAAAAAAGCAGACTTTTACATCAGGGAGGACACATTATAAAGACAAATCCCATTACATTTGCCTTTGAAAATCAGAGGGGCTGAATTTCATTAGTTCTTACAACCGTTAGGACTTAAAACCTGGAACATGGAAAAATCAGTGCACTGGGCTTGGGAGAACTAGAAGAGTGAGAGGAAACAGAGTCCCTCCCTGAAAGACAGCACAATGAACAGCACCATGGACATACAACACACAAACAGGAGTTTGAAAATCACATAGGGTATATAAGAGGGAGATTTGAGTACTAATCTCAGAACATGTGCTGGAGGGGCTGAGATCACTGAATAGGCATTCTTTTCAAAGCCACATAGAACAGATCCAGAAAAGATCACATATTAGGTCACAAAATAAGTCTCAACAAATTAAAAAAGATTGAAGTCATACCATGCATCTTTTCTGACCACAACTCTATGAAACTGGAAATCAACCACCAGAAAAAATCTGGAAAGAGCACAAATAAATGGAAGTTAAACAACATGCTACTAAACAATGAATGGCTTGACCATGAAATCAAGGAAGACATAAAAAATTACATGGAAACAAATGAAAGGAAAACAAAACAGTCTGAAATCTTTGGGATGCAGAAAAAGTGATTCTGAGAGGTAAGTTTATAGCAAAACAGGTCTACCTCAATAAGCAACAAAAATCTTAAATAATCAACCTAACCTTACATCTAAAGGAGCTAGAAAAAGAACAAACAAAACCTAAAATCAATAGAAGGAAAGGAATAATAAAGATTAGATCAGAAATAAATGAAATAGAAGCTAAAAAAAACATTAGAACAGATCGATGAAACCAAGAGCGTATTAAAGATCAATAAACTTGATAAACCTTTAGCTAGACTCAATCAAAAACAAACAAACAAACAACAACAAGAACAAAAACAAGAGAAGACTTGAGTAAACAAAAGCAAAAATGAAAGAGGAGAAATAACAACCAACATCATAGAAAGAAAAGGATTAGAAGAATATATTATGAAAAATTGTATGCCAAAAATTGTACAACCTAGATAAAATGGATAAATTTTTAGAGGCATATAATCTTCCAAAATTGAAGCAGGAAGAAATAGAAAATTTGAACAGAACAATTACCAGTAGTAAAATTTAATCAGTAATCCTAAAAATGCTAACAAACCTAAGTTCAGGACCAGAGGACTTCATAGGTGAATTCTACAACACTTAAAGAAGAATTAATATCTATTTTTCTAAGACTATTCCAAAACAATTTAAAAGACAGGAAAGCTTCCAAATTCATTCTATGAGACCATATCACCCTGACACCAAAACTAGACAAACACACTACAGAAAAGAAACAACTACAAGTCAATACCCATGATGAACACAGATGCAAAAATCCTCAACAAAAGACTAGCAACCCAAATCAACAACACATTTAAAAAATCATTCATCACAATCAAGTAGGATGTATTCCCAGGATACAAGTGTGGCTCAATATTTGCAAATCAATCAACATCATACATCATGTCAACAAGAGAAAGAATAAAAATCATGTAATCATTTCAATAGAGGCAGAAAAGTATTTGCACAGTACAACACAGAAGTGAAATTAAGCAAACAATCCTGTTTACAATTGCACCAAAAATAATAATATACTGAGGAATAATTTAACCAAGAGGAGAAGGACCTATACTCTGAGAACTGTAGAACACTGGTGAAAGGAATTGCAGGAACATAAACAAATGGGAAAGTATTTCACGTTCATGAATTGAAGGAACAAATGTTAAAATGTACATACTACCCAAACTAATCTATAGATTTCATGCACTCTCTATCAATATAGTACCAGCATTTTTTGCAGAGCTAGAAAAAATAATTCTAAAATGTGTATGAACTGTAAATGACCTTAAAGAGCCAAAGAAATCTTGTAAAAGCAAAGCAAAGCTGGAGGCATCACAATTCCAGACTTTAAGTTATATTACAAACCTGTAGTGATTAAAGCAGTATAGTGCTAGCCAAGAAATACACAATTAGAGGATGTGTCTCCATGTTATACTTAAGGTTTGTGTTTCTTGTGGCACAGTATGTTCCAAGTCCTTTTATCTCTATAGCTCGGTACAATTAGGAAAGAAGGAGTCTTGGAGTGAAACTTATATCCTGCTTCAGTGAATTGTAGTCCTAGCAGATCATCTCACTCAACTTGGCCCTGGTTTAAGAATCTTTTATTGCACAATACCATCCCCCTCTAAGCCCTGGCTCTTCCTCTAGGCTCCTTGAAGTCTTTCCTCTGCCCTGTCGAGCCATCCTTTTCCAAACCCCAAACTCAAATTAGCTCTCTTTTTTATTTTCCTGCATCTCTAGAAAAGCATGGTCTTTTATGTTGAAGGCCCAGATAGTCAAAACTATTGACTTTGGTTAAATTTGCTATCTGTAATCACTCCAAAACGATAATTTACCCATATAGGTGGAGGATTCATATGGAATAGTCCTGCAGGAGACCAAGGAATTTTTCTCAAAGTCATTAATATTTGTCCTTTTATTTTCCTCATTGTTCTGTTTCCATGGTATTTCTCTCTTATTGCAACAGCAAATAAAGTGTATTTTTAAAGTATATTCTGACATATGTGTGCATATATATATATATATATATATATGTGTCACCCTTTTTTTGAACAATTTGTTCCAACTATAGTTAAGTTATTGGTGCTGACATAAAAAACATAATGTGTGTTGCCAAGGTAATTGATCAAGTCATTGCTGGTCCTGTTAAATGGGCTTTACACTAATTTGATGGTTCATTCTGAAATATACTTTCTCAAGACTGTGAACTTTTTTTTTTTTTAAAGATTTTATTTATTCATCAGAGAGAGAGAGAGGGAGAGAGAGCGAGCACAGGCAGACAGAATGGCAGGCAGAGGCAGAGGGAGAAGCAGACTCCTCGCCGAGCAAGGAGCCCGATGTGGGACTCGATCCCAGGACGCCGGGATCATGACCTAAGCCGAAGGCAGCTGCCCAACCAACTGAGCCACCCAATGAGGTCATAAAGACAAAATAACATAATTTACATAGTGCATCAAGTGTTTGTAATGGGGTAGTTGATATTGAACAAACTATTCTTAACAATTCTGCAGATGTGGGGCATCTGGGTGGGCTCAGCCGGTGAAGTGTCAGACTCTGGATTTTGGCTCAGGTTTTGATTTCAGAGTTGTGAGATTGAGTCCCATGCTGGGCTCTCACTGAGCATGGAGTCTGCTAGAGATTCCCTCTCTCGCTCTGCCCCTTCCCACCCTGCTTGCACTCTCTCTTTCTAAAACATTAATAATAATAATGATAGTAATAATAATAATAATAATAATATCTGCAGATATAGCAGCCAAAGGCCTAGATTGTCCCCCTAAAAACATCTGAAAATACATATTTATATTGCAGTGTCAATGGAAAGAACATACATATAGATTTATGCATCGCTGATTCATTTATTGAAAAAATATATCAGTGCCAATTGTCAGGCAAACAAGGTACTGTGCCTGGGCATTGAGCTGGAGGAAAAATAATCATACGCTCGTGAAGTTTGCAATGGGACAGACTTCAGACATTGAACAGATGAGTGTGATGAGCTCTTCGTGAGAGAGGTTTAAAGAGCCATTGACAAAAAGGTGCAAATAGCTCCTACTCTGTGGTGTAAGGCCATATAGATGTGTCACGTGCTTTAGATAAAGCTCAGTGGAGTTGAGGGACTCACATACTCAAGGCTCTTGAGCTGCCTCATAGCCATTATCCTCGGATTCTACTCCAGGTAGTTCACTAGTCTGGGTGCTTTCTGATGCTGCTCTTTCTTACTGATTGATCTCCACCTTACCAAACTTCCCAGCAGCTGACATCTTTTTCTCAAACCCTAGGAACTCTGGAAGTTGTTCTGTTTCTTCACAAATTACTGTCAACATATCCAGGCTATCATTCTATGACTTTTTGTGAATATTTTGTTGTTTTTATACAAATTAAAAAAAAAAATCAACCCCTCTTCTGCCCTCCTACACAATAAATCTAAAATTCAAATTCCCAAATATAACAAGAAACTCTCTGGATGAACAAAGCATAGTCTGGCCACTTATAAATCCTTCTGACTTCAGAAGATTTTCATTCATCTTGATTTGATGAAATGAAATTTTTCTACATGGGAAAGATGAGTCTTTGATTCCCAGCTCCCTGATAAATGTGTGATACACACATGATTACATATTTTTTGAATCATTTCTTTCAGATATATGTATATGTCATGTTTGACCACCTGTATCTGCACAGTCCAATATGATAGTCCCTACCACTTGTGTCCATTAGATAATTGAAGTGTAGATAGTCCCCAGGTATGTTGTGAGTATAATTTACACAATGAGTTTTAAAGAATGAAGCACAGAAATGTAAAATTTCTTATTAACATTTTTGCATTGACATACGTTGAAATAACATTTTTAATTTATTAGGTTAAATAAACCCATCTGGTTTTTTGTATTTCTTTTATGTAGTTACTAGAAAATTTTACATTGCTTATGTGGCATATATTATATTTCTATTGGACAGCATTGATATAAATATTTTAAAAAAATGAAGACAAGGGACTTCAACTTATAGCATAATATAAATGTGGAGGGAGGCAACAACTGGGTTGTTTGAAAGCCCTACTCTCTTTCTATAGTGCCATCTATTATGAGAGGTTATCAAACCTACCTATTATTATTTACTCCTCCTGCTGCATCTAAACTTTATTGGCACCTCAAGGGGATACCCAAATCATCTTTGGGAAGTATTACTGGGAATCTAAAATAATTGTTGGTTTTTAAAAAATCATTTCGTGTTGTAGTTGTCCCCAGACTTTGCAGGTCTCTATTCCCCTTCAAGGCTGTAGACAGTTAAGCTCACTGGGCTCTTTCCTCTCTTGGATAACTGTGTGAACTCTGCTCTACAACAGGATTACTTAACTCTAAGTACGTAGTCTGTTTTGGGGCAGGTAAGATTACTGTCAAATCTACTGAATGATTTTTTTTTTTTTCCTAAGCTTTTGTTTCCCCTGTCTTCTCTCTCTAACTCAGAAGCTGAATCAAGGAGATCCTACATGAGTTAGTAGTATTCCTAAATTTCTTCTCTGATAACGTGCTTCACTGTATGTGTGTGTGTGTGTATATGTCTGTGTAGCACAACTGATTATGTAATTATCAGTGAATGAATGCATTTCATTCCACATTCAGGGGAACTGCAGTGCAATTTGGTTTTGATAACCCCTCTGACTCCAGGTAGGTGCTAAAGACTTCTTATTTTTGTATAAGTAATCTGCATAAATAATATTTTATCCACTTGGAGAGTTTTACCCTAGAAATATAAATGGATGAATGAATGAACAAATAGCGATAGGAGGAGGGTCATTACAGTAGGACACGCTACTTGGACAGATTGAGCTAATGTGATATGACAATAGATCAAATGACGTTGCACTGTAGCCAATGAGTGAGTGAGATCTTAGATTACAAAAGGAAGACACCTAGGTTGACTGCAGGAAACCACATCTGCCCTGTTTGCAAAATTTGTGGATATAGCATAATGTATCCAAAGAGCAGTTAAAGGACCTAAAACTGGTTCCTGAAAGTGAAGACAGCTACAGTTTCCTAAGTAAGTTTTTGAAAAACATAAATACATGTATAGATTATTTCTGTCCAAACTTTCAATATCTTCTAATTACTCTTAGAATGAAATCTAGACCCTTTGACAGGGAGCTAAGATCATGACATCTAGCCTTAATGTACACCTTATACTACTTTTCCTTGCCAATTACACTGATCACTTATTTTTGTTCCTCATGTGGGTCAAAGCCTTTTCTCACCACCAAATTCCATTTGCTGTCCTCTATGCCTTTCTAGAATGCTCTTTGTGCAACATCCTTGTTTTCATCCTTTATGTCAGTGTTAGCCATCACAAAGGCTGTTGACAGCCACCCTACCTAAGGTGGTATCAGAGTAACTCTGCATCTCCCTTTTTCATTTACATAACCTTCATCTCTGATCATTTCATTTAAAAAAAAATTATTATTAATATTTTCTACTGAAATGTAATCTCAGAAAGTCGCCTACCTAGTTCATAGCTTTATCTCCAACACATAGCAAAATACCTGGTTTGTGGTATGTTCTCCACAGTTATTTGCTAGAAAACATATTTTTAAAATGTGGAAGATTACAAATTGATATAAACTCAGACCATACAGTGAAACTGGAGGAGAAAGATTATTGTTTGATGTAAGGTCAAACTTTTAAATGTCAGAATTTCCTAGAAGCACGCGTGGGTGGCTCAGTGGGTTAATACTCTGCTCAGGTCATGATCTCAGGGTCCTGGGATTGAGACCCGCATTGGGTTTTCTGCTCAGCAGGGAGCTTTCTTCCCCCCTCTCTCTCTCTGCCTCCCTCTCTTCCTACTTGTGATCTCTCTCTCTCTCTGTCAAATAAATAAGTAAAGTCTTAAAAAAAAAAAAGGTGGGGTGGTTAGGGGGTGCCTGGATGGCTCAGTGGGTTAAAGCCTTTGCCTTTGGCTCAGGTCATGATCTCAGGGCCCTGGAATCGAGCCCCACATCGGGCTCTCTGCTCAGCGGGGAGCCGGCTTCCCCTCTCTCTCTGCCTGTCTCTCTGCCTACTTGTGATCTCTCTTTCTCTCTGTCAAACAAACAAATAAAATCTTTAAAAAAAAGTCAGAATTCCTTTATTCTGAGAGAGCTTCTCAATCAGTTGTGTGTTTTTATGATTCTGCCTTCATGAAGATGAATTTAAAAACAATGTTTTATTACTCAAAAATTAGTTTTCTATAAAATATAGGACTTTATTAATTTCTTGATTTCAAGTCTCATAGAATGTAAGATTTTATATGTCTATAAATGAAATACTGTAAAAGGCAAAAGTCAGTTTATTTGGATCAAACTCCACAATGCAAACTGAAAAAAGTTTAACAAAAATCTCTGGAGACATAAAAGAGTTAACAAGACAGTAAATAATTATCTGAACAGGGTCTAGGAGCAGTTGTGAAATCCTGAAGAGATGCTGAGAGGCTAAGTCCTGTTTATAGCTTATCAAGAGTTCAAGGTCAAGAGGTGATGACTGGTATCCAGGAGCTATCATCGAGAGGAAGGCTTTGCAGCCTAAAGTAGCTACACCTGAGGAATCAGGGTGATCCATAAATAGACAGGCTAGTGGAGGGACCATAGATCAGCTCCCTATTCCTCCATTTTTATTATTCCATTTTCTAAAATAAGATTAAGTTGATCTGGGAGTGTTAGTGATCCTAAACATATGGAGAAAATTTATTCATCCTATGCTAACTTAATTTTAAAATCTGTTTTACAGATACAATCTATCTATCAATGAAAAATCATCAAGTATAGGGAAAACAGAAAAACACTATGGAGACACACTGAATGAAAATCCCAGAGACCCTAGATACCGGAATTTTTGGGTGAATCTTCAATATAAGTTTACTTCCTCTGAGCAGAGAGTGGAAGGGGAAATTGAGAATTTCAGGAGATAACTAAAAGATTTGAAAAAGAAATGAAAATAAAAACTTGGTGGATAGGATGACAGAGAATTAAGGTTGAAGGGAAGATCGATAGATAGGAGGCCACATCAGAAAAATATCAGAGAATTTTAAAAATATGTAATTTTGGGACCTGTGTTGCTCAGCCAGTTAAATGTCTGACTCTTGATTTTGGCTCATGGACTCAGTGTCCTAAGATGGAGCCCTGCCTCAGGCTCTGTGCTCAGCATGGCATCTAAGAGTGTCGCCCCAGCCCCTCCCCTCATTCATGCACATGTACATGCTCTCTCTCTCCCTCAAATAAATACATAAATAGAGAAATAACATCTCTTAAAAGTATGTGTAATTTGGATGAGACAGGGATGTATAAACTCAAGAGGTATAAATTTTTAACTATTCAGGGGCGCCTGGGTGGCTCAGTGGTTTAAGCCTCTGCCTTCGGCTCAGGTCATGATCTCAGGGTCCTGGGATCGAGCCCCGCATCGGGCTCTCTGCTCAGCGGGGAGCCTGCTTCCTCCCTCTCTCTCTGCCTGCCTCTCTGCCTACTTGTGATCTCTCTCTGTCTATCAAATAAATAAATAAATAAAAGATTAAAAAAAAATTTTAACTATTCATACTTAATCCATCAAAGTAAAACTTTTGACAACCAAAGATTACTAAGGGGATCCCAAAAACAAACAGAGCATGAAAAAAAAAAAAAAAGATGAATTCTCTTCATAGGGGCAACTAGAATGACGACTTCGTTTTTGTCAGAAATGTTGTAAGTATGAAGGTAAAGGAGTTTAAATGAAAGTAAATAAATATCAACTCAGTAATTTTGGGGCATCACAAAAATTCCTCCACGAAATAGATACCTTTTCGGAAACTGGAGTTTAAAACTTTCAGTGCTACACCAATATTAACAAAGAATAAAAGGTCATGACTACACATTTCTCAGTTTTTCAAAATAATAGAGTATATATGCAAATAGATATGAAAATTTAGTGGAGGGGTGCCTGGGTAGCTCAGTGGGTTAAGCCTCTGCCTTTGGCTCAGGTCATGATCTCAAGGTCCTGGAACTGAGCCCCACATCGGGCTTTCTGCTCGGGGGGATCCTGCTTCCCCACCCGCCCTGCATGCTGCACTGCCTACCTCTGATCTCTCTCTGTCAAATAAATAAAAATAAAATCTTAAAAAAAAAAAAAAGATTAGTGGAGATGGAATTATCCTAAAGTAATAAGGCTTAATTAAATAAATATTTGCAAACCTAATGAAGGTAACTGAATATTTTCAAATAAAGGAAAGTTCATAATTCATACAAACTGCATAGAAAGTTTCATGGGTAATTTCTGCCAACACTGAAGATTTAACATATATCTTACAAAAGCTAGGAAGAAAATGAAAAAGTTGGAGGTGTTATGAAGTCAGCATAATAACAAAACATGACAGTGGTATTGTCAGAAGGTGTATGATTTCATTCATGAACACGGGGCAACGTTGCCCTCCACCCAAAGTGTCTATGCCCTAATCTCCAAAGCAAGTCTTTCCAGGTGCAACTCAAGTTTTTTTTTTTTTTTTTTTTTTAATATTTTATTTATTTATTTGAGAGAGAGAGAGCACAAGATGGGGGAGGGTCAGAGAGAGAAGCAGACTCCCTGCTGAGCAGGGAGCCCTACACGGGACTTGATCCTGGGACTCCAGGATCCTGAACGGAGTTGAAGGCAGTTGCTTAATCAACTGAGCCACCCAGGTGCCCCAAGTTATGGGTTTTTAGACAGATTTTCCTGGGTCAGCTAGGTGGGTCCCATCTAATCACGAGTCTGTAAAAGCAGAGAACTTTCTCCAGCTGGAGTCAGAGATTTGAAGACCAGGAGAGACTTGCCCTGCTCTTGCAGGAACAGACCCATGTGGAAATCCTGGGAAGAAATGCAGGCAGGTTCTAGAATGCAGCAAAGGCCACCCACCCCGATCTGACTGCCAGCAAGGATATGAGCATGCTATCCTACAATGACAAGGAAGTGACTGTGGCCTAAAACTTGAATAACTGTAGAAATAAATTCATCCTCAGAGACTCCAGAAAGGAGTATCTGTGCCAACACTTGATTTCAGTGGCTCAGGATGCTGAGCAGAGAGCACAGCTGAGTCAGCTAGACTCTGATTTCCAACTGACTGACCAGTGAGCCAATGAATGGGTGTTGTTCTAAGCAACTAAATTTGTAGTCATATGTAGGTAACTAAAATGGAGACACATGCATATGTGTGAATGCTAAATTTGTAGGAATGGCCTTGCACATTGGTGGCCTAAGGAGTTATTTCCAATAAATGCTGCTCATAGAACTGGTATCCATATAGTAAAACAGAAATTAAAACCTGTCCCCAGTGTTATGCCATACATACAATTTTAGGGAGCTTGCTGATCTCCATGTCAAAGCAAAAGCAAAATAAGAAAGCTTTTTGAAGGTAATATGAAAATATATATACATCACTTTGAAGAAGTCGAAAGACTTTTTTAAAAGGCCCCAAAACCTCTAAGTACAAAGGAAGTGGCTGATAAATTGAACTGTGTTAAAGTTAAGAATTTCTGCTCACAAAGATGAAGGCAAAAAGAAAGACACAGATTGGCAGAAGATAACGCTGACTCATCTAAGAGACAAAGGGCTAATAAAGAAGTCCTACAAATCAACCAGGAAAGACAAAAAACCCAATAGAAGAAAAAAAAAAGGGCACAAGACTTACACAGAAAATTCACACAAAGGTGCTCTCTGAGGATCAATAAATAAATACTCCACAAGGTGCTCGGTCTCTGCTCTAATCAGGGGAGTGCTAAATCAAATCATGTCGAAGTGCCAATACAGGCCCTCCAGAACGGCTAAAAATAGACAGAGTGGCATTCCGTGTTTAGGAAAGAAATTTCCTAGCTGCTGGAGAGAGTGTGTGTTAGAAAGCTTACTGTAGTGGCTGGATTAAGAGTAGCTACAGAGCAGTTTTGGGGTAGTGTTGATGTTTTGTGGATGGTTTTTTGACCTAGTTCTCATGGTTACAGAAGTGGTTTTTTGTTTTTTGTTTTAAGATTTTTTTTTTTTTTAAATCTGTTTGAGAGAGAGCAAGGGAGCATGAGCAGGGGGAGCAGCAGAGGGAGACAGAGAAGCAGGTTCCTGCTGAGCAGGGAGCCCTCCAGGGGACTCAGTCCCAGGACCCTGGGATCATGCATGACCTGAGCCAACAGCAGATGCCTCACTGACTGAGCCTCCCATGTGTCCCTAGAAGTGTTTGGGTTTTTTTTTTTTTTTTTTTTTTTAATAAATCTTTAAGTGCTGTGTTTTTGCTCTGCATACTTTTCTGCAGGCACGTGTTATTTCATAATTAAACAGGAAAAAAAAGAGAGCTGTCTTACACAGTTTGTAAGTGGCTCACATAGCAACATAATTTCATAGATTTGTGCCAACTTTCTTTGAAAACAAAACAACAGGGATCAGTTCCCATGGGAGGCTAATGTACATATTTCATGTTGTTTTGAGGACCTGTAATCACAGCTGAAGTTTGGACTTCTGTGCACGGGTGCAGGTGTTGCTGGTAACTGACATTCTTTTTGAAAGACAAGGTCAAGTTTAATCCATGAACTCGTTTGGTAAGAGTCTGCAAAGGTCAGACTGGGTCATTTCCTCCTTTTCTTGAATTCTTCTCTGAGAAAGTAAGTGTATTTGCTCCACAAGAAAAATTTCTCCTGAATTTTGAAAAGAACCAACACAGGTAAATGGGGAAGCCTTTATATTTATGTGAACTGAGAATACCGTTAAATCAATGGGTTGCCCTTACATTAAAGAATGGAGAAGAATATGATAAATTGTGGGTTATGTAATAGCAAGACATCTTTGATAAAACTGCCCTAAGAAATATTTCATAGAGTTGGTATGTAAGTTTCCAAGAAATGAAATTTTGATTTATCATTGGGTCGTACCAGTTCAGCTTAGTTCCCGTCTTAACTGCTCCTGTGTGTGTGTGTGTGTGTGCGTGTGTGTGTGTGTGCATGTAATACAAACATTGAGAAAAGCCAGTTACCTGAGTATACAACTCAACAAATATTTATAGAGTGGACAACCATGTAACACACATGTCAAAAATAGAAAAAAAGAATAACAGAAGACCCTACATTTCCATTCTCAGCCAGTTTCTCCTGTGTATGATGGCAGTAATTATCAAGAGTTTTAAAGCAAACATTCCCTTCATTTTCCTTATGGTTTTACCACCATATATATATATGTATCCCTAAAGAATATCCCTTAGATTTTATTATTTTTGAACTTGGTGGATACATGACCATACTCTATGTACTCCTTTGAGTCTTCCTTTTCTCTTCTAGAATGTTGACATGATTCATACATGTTTTTATTTATAGCAGCAGATCATTCATATTCATCGCTATATAATATCTATTATATAAATATATAAAATCATAATTGTCCGTATAACTGTTGATGATCATGTAGGGTTTCTTTTTTTTTTTTTTTTCCACTTTGGGAAACCATGGACAGTGCTGCTGGGAATCTCCATATACGTATTTCTTGCTGCACATAAAATATACTTCTGCAACACATAAACCTAACACTGGAATCTCTAGGCGCAGACTGTGGGTACTTTTGCTTTAATAAATAATGACACACTGCTTTCTCAAAAGTAATTGTAACATTTTATTTTCCAAGCAGTGTTACGTGGGCATACTTTGCTCTCCAAATCTCCATCATCACTTGGTTATCATACAACATTAAAACTTTTGTCACTCGGAAAGGTGTGTTGTGGTATCTGTGGTTTTAGCTTGCAAATCTGTGACTACTCTGATATTTACATCCTTAACAGCCATTTGGATTTCTTCTTTGTGAAGTGACTGTCCAAGTCATTAGTCCATTCTATAGAGTAGGCTAACTTTTTTTAGTAATTTGTTGAACTTCTATTTTACATACCATTGTGAGTTATCATTGTGATAAGGGAAATCTGTGTTCTAAGGTGGCTGACGAATCCATCAGAAGAATCCCAGTCCTGGGCCCAGGGTCATTCCATACCCCATCACCACCACCCCGCCAACCACAGCCACAACAGTGGTACAGATACGGAGGTAAAAGTGTATAAATTAACCCCTTTGTTTGTGCTCAGGGATCAGACCTGGGGAGATTATTCCCTTCTGAGCCCTCTGGCATTGTCTCCTACTGCTGCCTGGTTTTTCCATCAGGAGATGCAGTCCAGGTTCCATAACAATTATACCATTTGGTCACTAATTGCAATGTGTGGACTTTTCCCCACACCACCAGCAATCTCCAACATCAGCTGAATGTAATTCACCTCAAAATTCTCACATTATCTACCTAGGAGTAGCATCAGATCTCATAGGTGAAGGACTCAGTCCCATAAGACTGCCCCACTTCAGATGCTAATTGAAAGTCCAGGTTGTTCTCTGTGCCTCTGACTGACCACCTATAAATCAGAGGTTCTTGCAACCCCTCCTTGGGTTCAATTAATTTGCTAGAGCAGCTCAAGGATGGAATTCAGGAAACCAGTTCAATCATGAGATGACTGCTTTATTACAGTGGATATTAAAGAATACTAATCAATATCCACATGAAGAAACACATAGGGTAACGTCATGAAAATCATGTATTTTCCTTCTCTTATATATAGAATTTTATGATTGAAATTTTGGGTCTATACAATAAAAATAAGCACACCTTATAGTAAATACGAGATTTTGATACTAATTTCTTTCCTGCCTCTTCTACATGAAAAAATTTAATCAACTTTGAAGACCATGTTCTAATATTATCAACTCCAAAAATATTTCTTAAGAATTTGTCCCTAATATATTACATTTAATAAATAAGATGATCATTTTTTATTTGGCTATAATCTCAGGGGGACAGAGTTTTAAACAGATGGGCTAAATTTATTCATATTTTGTTTCATATAGAGCTCCTTGCCCTATGATAAGAATATGGTAGGTCCTCAAACAAGTATTTTTTTAAATAAATATGTTAATTTCACAAACACATATTGAGTAGCTACTATGAATGACCCTGGGCCCAGGACTGGGATTCCCCTGATGGATTCGTCAGCCACCTTAGAACACAGATTTCCCTTATCCAAGAACTGTTCTAGGAGCTTAGGAAACATTCATGAACAAAACAAAGATTTCTCTTCCCATGAGGCTATTGCCTAATTCGGGAGATGTAGAAAATACTCAATAAACATAAAGATGCGTGTGTTATATGGAATAATAAAAAACTATGAGTGCTTTGCCAAAGAGGAATCTCAAAGCAAGGTGTAAGAGTGTGGGCAAGGTAGTTGTGCCATTGCAAAGGGACTGTTTGAACACAGATATCATCTTTGAGGTGTTCACATGAGAATGGTTCAGGAATGGAGACAGTCATGCCCAATAGGGGAGGATGATGGAATGTTCCAGAAAGGCTAAAAGCTATTGTAGTCAGTATGGCTTGTGTGATAAAGTGTGAGGAAGGTGGTTTGGTTAGACGATGATTGGGGCTGAGCCCAGTCCCTGCTGGAATCCTAGGTTGTAGTGAGTTCTTCTGCCCTAACTGAAGAAAGTAGCCTTAGGAGGGACTGAACAGGAGGCATACCATTTGATTACTCTGTCAAAGGAAGATTTTAGTGACTAGGTAAGAATAGGAGGTAGGTGACCAGTAGAGAAGCATGTATGGTTATCCAAGCTGGACAGTACTTTGTAAAAAAAAGAACAATTAAAAATATTGAAAATAAATTTTAAAAATGGTAAAAGCACTATTTGTATGAGTAGAGGCTTTTTTTTTTTTTTTTTTAAATTTAAGCTTTGCCTATTCTCTTGCTTCATTTCATTCCAAGGCAGGAGCACAGATCAAGAGAGAGAAGACAAGACAAGCAGGGGCACAGAATAATAAGGAAATTTAGATATCATGCTTGACTGCACTTACCCTGTGGAAACCCAGTAGAAAATACGCTCAAGACAGACTTTGAAAGGGTGAGAGATTTTGAAGATGAAAATGACTCTAATCCTGTTTCCTCAAGGTGGAGTCTCCGATCACTTGTTTTCCCTGTGTTCTCCAAACAGGAGTGGCTCAGCTCTTTGCAGACTGTCCTGCTGACAGTACACCTCAGACCGGTCAAGGAGACTGAAATGAACTGGGATGTTTTTTGACCATCACTCCCTAGAAATTCACAGCATGTGCAGTGGCTTTTGATACTGACAACGACAGCTCCCTGCAGGGGTAGCTACGGAGGCTTTGTTGTCTGTGATGATAGTCAGCAGGGCTTTCTGCTCCGACAAAGCCATCAAGCTCATATTTAAACGAGGCTGATGTGCCCACCTCTGGCGCCTGTGGTCCTCTAAGGAACATCACCAACACGGTATATTATGGTGATTTCACTTCATAACGCCATCAGGAGCAAATAGATCAATGTTCTTTTCAGCATTTCTAACTGCCTGCTACAGACAATGTGAAATTTTTCTCCTGACTAGAATTTCAGAACCTAGATCTCCCTCCTTTTGTGTGACACTTGTTTGCTCGTGGCCTGTGGACTTGTAAATGGAAGGTTTCAGAACACAGGGAGTCATCGTTTGGACCCTAGCCAATGCGGTTCTTCCTTATTTGTTTCTTTAAACAACCTTATTGATAATAGATACACAAAGAACTGAACACATTTAATGTGTACAATGTGATGAATTCAGACATAGGCAAATACCCACGTTATCAGCACAATGGAGGTAATAGACATCCCGACATTTTCCAAAGTTTCTTTGTGTCTCCTTAGCTTTCTCCTTTCCTTCCGTCTCATTTCTTCCCCTCTCCTACCCCCTCTCTTTTCCTCTCCTACCCTCCCTGTCCCCACCCCCCTTCCCTTTCCTTTTTGTTTTGTGGTAACAAACAGCATGGGATCTCAACAAACTTTGAAAGGAGGCCATACCATATACACCGTTACCTACAGACACTGTGTCCTACAGCAGATCTCTAGAATTTATTCGTCTAGCAGAACTGCTACTTTATACTACTCACTGTGATTCTTCATTATTTCTGCCTTTTCTGCCAGGCCAGTCTCCAGCCTCTGCATCAGCTTCTAAAATGACAGGGACTTGAGGTCCCTGCCAGGTGGCATATTCTGTTTTCAGCTTGTTCTCCTACTTAGACAAAATTCTGTACTAATTCTGAGCTCCAGGGTCATGGGAAGTAATTCCAGTCCTCCTTCCCCAGGAAGCTCTTCATCTGTGTGAAGACAGTAACTCTGCTATCCTGCAGGTATGAGCCTGTAATTCATACAGAGGTCCTGCCGGAGAAGAACCCCCACACCCTGCTTTTCATCTGTGCACCTTCTCCTGTCCCATAAAGCCCTTCTTTTTTTTTTTAAAATTTAATTCAATTTTATTTATTTATTTGACAGAGATCACAAGCAGGCAGGCAGACAGAGAGATGGAGGGGGAAGCAGGCTCCCTGCTGAGCAGAGAGCCCGATGCGGGGAGCAGAGAGCCCGATGTGGGGAGTGAATTGACCAGCTAGTTACGATGTCTTCAGTCCTCTAAAGGTTGGAGTCCAACCCAGCCTGATTGCCAGGCCCGGTGTCCCTCCATCTAGAGTTGAGACCACTTTAAAGCCTCCAGTTGGCTCAGCTAATACCCAAGTCTATGGGGTTGTCCTGAGTGGAGAAAAGGTCATTGCTGAATCCCTATAGTGTGTGGCTCAGGGTTCAGGTGTGCCTGGTTGGAGAGACCGCTCTGTGGAGTTCTACTGAAGAGGCCCTATTCAGACCACAACAAGGAAATAAAATTCTCTAGTTTCCAGGGACTTTTAGGATTCTACTTAATCATATTCCTATTAGCAAATAATAATAATAATCAATATTACTATTCTTTTTTAAGATTTTATTTATTCGACAGTGAGAAAGAGAGAGAGCACAAGCAGGAGGAGCGACAGGTAGAGGGAGAGGGAGAAGCAGACTCCCTGCTGAGCTGGAAACCTGATGTGGGGCTTGATCCCAGGACCCTGGGATCATGACCTGAGCCAAAGGAAGATGCTTAAGTGACTGAGCCACCCAGGCACCCTATAATAGATATTAATATTCTAAAATAATAAAAGAAAAATAAAGTAGCATAGATTCTAAGTTTTAACCTCATTATGCACAATTTCAGTGATTTGGGGGAGGATCCGACAGGTGGAGGCTAGCAGTGAAAGAATTCACCAGAGGCAGAACAAAGAGACAGTGGTTGATAGAATACGCTGGAAAGGAGTGGTTGGCAGTGCAGCAGAAGAGAGACTTTCTGCCAGGAGACAGTGGTGGGGGCTGTCATTAAGGGGGGGAGTGGGGAGGTGTAGGAACAAGGAATATACGGAATGATCCTTCTTTGCGACCTGTGCCTGGTTGAAAGAAGCCCATTGGTCAGCTGGGGGTTAAGGCTCTTTCAAGATGTGTCACCTAAAGGGCCTGCTGGCATGGCAGCCCAGTGGTCATTACCTTTGATTGCTCAAGTCTGCTGCCTAAAAACAGCCTCTATAAGATCATGTTCTTATTATTCTATCCCATTTCTGCATTGTCCTAACACTTTACCTTTTCTGAAGTATTTTACATTTATTACTATCTCATAGCTGTTACATTCCCCCTTCATAGAGGGGCAGAAACTATGTAGTAGTGGTTTTTTTTTAATCTTTCAGAATATAATTGCATTTATTCTGATAACAAAATGACAATAGAAAGCCATTGTTTACATGTGAAAAAATAAGGAAAATCTATCACACTGGAGAGAAGAGACATTGCTGACTTTTTATAGGGTTTTCTATCTTCAGATCCTACCTTCTTTCCTCTTCTGTGCCATACCCCATAAGGAGCACCCCATCCTTTCTCCTTACCCCACTAACTAACCCCGCTGTTTCATCCCTCTGATTTCCCACCACTGCTAGGTTTTAAGTTCAACCACGTTTTTTTTTTTTAAATTGAAGCATAACTGATATATAATATCATATTAGTTTCAGGTGTACAACAGGATGATTCCATATTTGTATATACTGAGGCAAGGTCACCACAGTAAGTACAGTTAGCATCCCTCACCATGCAGAGTAGATGAAATGTATATATATATGTATACATAATGTGTACAATGTTGCTAAAACCAGCCTTTCTGTTCTCCTAATGCTGGACCTTTTATTCATGCCTTTTAATCTTTAAAAATCTAGGCTGACTTTGATTCCCACCTTTTTTTGTTTATTTTCCTTTCCCACTTTGACCTTCAAACCCTGAAATGCAAACCAAGTCCATCAATTGCACTAGGCATCTTTAGAAACTGCCCTGGGGCTCTCTGTTCCCCAGAGGCAGAACCACTCTCAGCCTGTTCTTAGAACCACGAGCAGCTGACGTTTGAATACAGAGAGAAACACCATCCTTGCACATGGTGCAAGCAGCCACCTCCTTGTGGCTTCCCAGAAGTCTCCAGTCCCATCAGATGTCCAGGCCGTCTTGTTCAACCTCTCGGGCCCTTTCCCTTTTCTCCTCTGTGTACCCCTCCTCTCACTGGAGGAGTTGAGGGGCTGGAGGAGGGGCTGGATCTCAGCTTCCTGAATTAAGGAAGTCTGCACTAGGTTGCTGATGGACAGAACTCCTGACAATACAATGTTTAAAAGTGCTATGGGCCTCATACCCATTGCACTTACTCCAAATGTCATTTTTAACCTGAGTGTAGTTTTCTAAACCTTTCATTTGGAAATCATTTCAAACTTACAGAAATGTTGCAAAATCATAATATTACAAAAATAATCCATATACATTTTATCCAATACACTTAGTATCCACATTTTACCTCCTGAGTGTGCATTTTTTTAATGAACCGTCTGAGAATAAGCTACAAAGTTCAGAGTGCATTTCTTAAGAAAGAAATTGCTTTTGTACAACCACGGAACAGTTATCAATGTCAGTAAGCTTAACATTTTTACCGTACTCTTCTTGAAACAGTGTTCCATTGGGTTAATGAGCTTGAAACAGGAAATTCAAACCTTGTTTTTTAAGAGAACTGATTCTTCCTAATCTTATCAGACCCCATGAACAGATCTACTACTGTCTCGGAAGAGGCTTGGGCTGAAGGTCACTGGTATGAATAAGCAGGACCCTGCATTTCTTACCCCAGATGAGAGTCCAAGACCCCATCAGTTTGTATGTTTTCTGGAACATACCCTGGGCCCATCTTCATCTCCTAAAGATACCCTCCTGATAACAGGGGCCTTGTTCTAATGTTAAGTCTCCAACTCGAAATGAACATGGTTATATGTTACATGTCTGCTCAGTGTCCATGCCCCATCTTTCCTCGTGACGCAGCTTCCTCATCCTCTCATCAATATGTGTTTCTAAAACCCCTATGATTATACAAATCCAGTTCTCTCCCCCTTTGGGCAGGTGGATCTGAAGCTTGACCTCCTGTCTCCTCTTCTCCAGTAAACCCTTTCTTTGCTGCACATTCGAGGTTCTAGTGATTGGCTTTGCTGCACTTTGGGCAGATGGACTTGGGTATGTTATGTTATCTATTCTAATTTATGTTCTCAGTCGCTCCTTTATAATTTATTTTTTTCCCTTTGTTGTAGGGTCAGTCTAGGATCATGTATTACATTTGGTCATCATGTCTTTTCAATGTATTTTAATTTGGAACATTTGCCCTGCCTTCCTGCCTTCTTTCTCTTTTCTCTTTTTTCTTAAATTTTCCCCTCCCTCCTTCCCTTCTTACTTCTTTCTTTGTTTCTTTCTTTCTTTCTTTCTTTCTCTCTCCTCTCTCCCTCTCTCTTTCTTCCTTCCTTTCTTTCTCTCTCTTTCTTTATTCTTTCTTTCTTTTATTATGCTTTATTGTATTTCTTCTTTTTTTAATCCTTCTTTTCATTAACAATACTGGTATTTTCTCATTTTTAATAACAAACGTTTCTTATTGTGAGCTGCTTAATATTACCTTACACTTCTGGCCAGAATAGTTGGGATTAAAAAACAAGAACAATGCCAGGCCCATCAAAACCTCTTTACCTCCAGGAAGGGTGCTCCTGCCACCCATCATACCACCATTATGTCCCTATCCCTGGGCCAGTGATTGCTGCATAATAGGTGCTCAGTGAGTGAATAAATGAATGAAGTAAGGCATCTGTAGCATCTACAATTCACTACCCAGACGTAACTACCCTTGATCCATATTTACCTCCAGGGTTTTTTCCCATGGGTACACTGAGCCAAGAGAATCCTAGAAGAGCTCTGCCTCAGCAGGCCAAGGTCATGACCATGGTGGCAGTGATCCACCTGTGAACACATAGGCTCAGGAGAGCCTTGAGCAAGCATTCAGGCATAGCTGTTCTGCTATAAAAACTAATTTTTATGAGTTGTGTGTTTACTATTCATAATATCTCCAGCATTGACGAAGGTCACTCTTTAGTGTTCCAAGGGGAAGGAACAGCGCAATTGAAAAGATGACTCTTTATCGTCTTACTTTTTGGGCAGGCAGGTGGGTCATCTCAGAGATGAGAAGCCTGGGCCAGATCATGCCGGAGAAGACAAGAAGGTGTGATGAATGCTGGAGCTGGAAGCCTTGGCAACACCTCAGGCACTGGCAAAGAACTACAGATAACTTTGGATTTCCTGCGTGGAAACTTCTTTCCTACCCATGACCTTCTTGAAGTTTGACACTTTCGTCCATTGCCCTACCTCCTAAATGTTTGTAAATATGCACGTAAGCATGCGTGTCCTTCTGGATGCCTTCCAGGAGGCAGTCTCTGGGTTAGCATGCTTTCTTATCAACTGCTATCACGTTTAGCTATGCATGTATTGACTGGTCAAGGCTGCAGAGTATTTTATCTTATCGACACAATTAGTGCTGAACAATTCTTTATTTGATGATATTGAAGTCATTTAGAGTTTTTATCATCACAAAATAACACTACAATGAAAACTATTGTAAAATCTTTCTGCAAGTCTCTGATGATCAAAGAAGTTGAACAAATGGTCAAAGATACACGTATCTTTACAGATTTTGAGGATACTGGTGAAGCAATCTTGCAAATGTCTACACTAAGTTATATACCTAGTTGTGAAGGATGAAGGTCTATTTCTTTTAAACTCTTTCCATCACTGGTTAATAGTGTTTTTTTCCCTAATTTAACGAATATATTACCATTTTTGTTGATTTAAATTTCACATATTTGATCACCATTTCATTTAATATGTCTCTGTCTTTAAAGTTGTGGGATTTCCTTTTCAGATGTGGTCTTCCTTATTAAATAATTCTTTGTCTTGGGGGTCCTGGCTGACTCAGTCACTGAAGCATCCCATGCTTGGTTTCAGCTCAGGTCATGATCTCAATGTCGTGAAATTGAGCCTAGCTCTGCACTTGGTGGGGAGTCTGCTTAGATCCTCTCCCTCCTTCTTCCTCTGCCCCTCTGTAACCCCAAATAAATAAATAAAATCTTTTAAAAATAATAATCAATGTTCATATTATTGTACAAATCATAATTAATTCATTAAAGGTGTTAACAACATGCATATATTTCAAATTTCCTTTTCATTTTGTCCTTGTCTATTTAGTGAATAATTATTCTGTTTGCTTTTGATTTGTCTTGGCTATTTTTACTGTTTTCTTTACAGAATTAATAACATCTACCTAACTGGGGATCTGCACAGTATTAAGACTAATAAAGTGAGCCCAAATATATATAGGACAAGAAACTAGGGGAGGAGATGAAATTATGCTTAGAGTCCTTCCCTGGCAAGAGTGTGGGCAAACTCAGAATTCAAACACCTAACATGGGAAGACAGGTGGACATCTCAAGAGTCACTTGGTATCTTAGTTTTTCCAGAGAAACTTATTGAGGCATATTACTTCAAACATCCCTCGGTGCTCCAGCAATGCCATCCCAACTGGGTATTAATTTTAAATACCGGAGGAAAGGAAATATTTCACAAATACACTGCTGTCATCCCAGAAACAGACAGAAGGGGACAATTCAGGCTGCAATCATCATCTCTGCCTGCCTCTTTCCCTGCTCTATGTCAACCTCCCAATAAAGGGCAATTCATCCAGCTTTAAAACAGTGCCTGTAACAATCTGATTTTCTTCAAAACGTTTTCAGTGATGTAAAATCTATATTAGATTTCTCCTTTGCTCTTATTTTTAGAAACTTATACCAAAGTGAGGCTGGACTGAGATCCATCATTTCCTCTTATTTCCTCTAGCCCTTTCTTTGCTTTTAATTAACCCTTCTAAACAAAGCTGACTCACTGTAAACGTTCAAAAAAATCTTCATGCTGATGTCCCTGCTTTAGTGTGCTTTTAAGGGTATCTTTATTTTCCTGAAACAGAAAGGGGGCTGAGGGTTAAAAATAAGGGAGTTTATTATCAATGAGATTAAGCAAATTAACTGCTACAAATAAGATTATTTTTTTTAAATGTCCAAATGTCAATCATCAGTCTCAGAATAAAATTACTTAAAGCTGAAGATAAGCTAGAATGTTTTATTGTGACTTTTCAACATCATTAGAGTTTATTTAAAAATGAAAATAAATAACAAATTAAAATCCAAGGCATGGTCTAACATAGTTGTTATACAAAAATATAAGGCTCAGTTCTGCACCCCCCATCCAAACTCCAAGCATGTGAAGGGGAGAATGAATAAATTCTGGGATTATTGCTCGTAGGAATTTTACAGATGAGAAACTTCAAGCTCAGAAGTTAAAGTGACTCAGGGTCACATCGTTTATTAATATGACAGTTGAGGCACAAACTCATACTTTTAAACCACTAAATAACTCTCTTGCTTATAGCACAGTTGTTTCTATCAGGTGTTAAATTTATTCTCAATATTATTTCTGACATGAATTAACACTATGATAATCAGGTATTTCTAAGTAACAACAGCAACAACAACACAGAAACAAACATGCAGACACTCTGATGGAGAATATTCCAGAAATGAAATGAGGAATCAGTTCCATGCTCCTGAAAGGGATCCTTGGGGAACGCATGGCAGGGTACCTTGAACTCTTGCATTTGGGGATCAGAATCCCCTGCAAGGCCGAGTCCTTGAAATGAAATAATTCTGCTGCACGCACATCAGAAATAATTTTCTGCCTCACTCTCGGTTCCATTAGAGTCTCTGAGTGGCTCCGGGTTAAATAAAGTGAAACGGGCATGCCAGCTGCTGGGAATACTGATTTTGAGAAGATCATAAATAGATATATATATTTTTTTTTCCATTTGTGGAAACTGCACACATGGACATTTCTGGTAGGCAGACACGAAAGCGCACAAGAGGGGAGTCTTGGCCCATCTTATGAGCCAAATTGGATCAACTGCCCAGGTTCCTTGATGGATTGGGCGGGGATTGTTTAAGAGAGCCAAAAGAAACCAATTTGGTCCAAAAATATCAACTTAATGGCCATTGAGCAAGACAGTGAGAAGCATGGAATTACCAGAAGATGTGAGAAACCTCACGTTTCAAGGTGTTCCTTTGAATCTTTTGTGAACAGGTGGGATGTGGGTTTCTCTACACAAATAATTACATCTGTGTTGATCTAGTGTTGAAATAATGGCTGAAGAGTAAAAATCATATTAGTTCCATGAAGCCAAATGACATTTGCGTGGAGGTTTGAAACCCTGACTCCCTTCCCATCTTCTTAAGGGTAGGTGGGGCCTTTCCTGTGTTTCTGTTTGGGGTGAGGGGAGGAGGGACTTGGCTTTGGGTCACTGGATTGCCCCCCCCACCCCGCCCCAGTTCAGTTTGCAGGGATGCTGGGCGGAGGAGGAATGTATCATCCCAGTCCGTGAATCCTTCTGAGATCGATGGGTGGTGTAAACATGAAACAATGGGTTCACTCCTCCTACCCAGCCCTGCTCTTTTTACAGGAACTCTCCTTCTCTGGTATCACAGTGTATTCTACTGTTGGGACTCCAGGAAAACTACTTTTGCTTTTACTTTTCCTCCAGTTTTATGCTTTTCTCATTTGGAAGGTGATCTGCTCTCCTATGAATGTGTCCTTGGTAATATGTTTGTGGCTTTCTTCAAACATGGATCGACCATTTCAGAAGTGCATTATTGTATGCCCTGGATTCCTTTCATTAACACATAAGTTTGTCCTGTCACTCGTAAGCATGTACTTACTTCAGACTTGCATTTTCTCAGTCCATGTAAAAGGAAGCTTCTGGATTTTTTTAAGACTACAGGTTATTCAAGTTACTAGCTTCCAGTAAATGAATTTCTGAACAGATGTAAGAGACAAGACAGATGATAATGTGGGTGAGGAAGAAACAAAATGACGAGGAGTTGTATTTGACTACTAAGGACCCAGTTCTTGAATCATGGACGTAACTGGGAGCTGTTGCCATCCAACTGTGGCCTCAGGAAAGGCCTGATGGGGAATGGTGCTCAGGCAAGAGGGCAGGCTGCTTTGCAGTGCGAGGTGACAAGAAACACCAGACTTGTCCTGGAAGGCTTTTGGGCACAGTGAGAAACTGCATAGACTGCCCGGAACCCTTGTAGGAGAACACTGGTCAGAACTGGGGCTCACAAGACTGTGATTTGAATGGATTCTCTCCATATCTGTTCTAATTTTATGGTCGCACCTTTCTTCCTTCCTTGGTGGGGATTCTGGCCCAGGAGACCATCTGTCCCCAGAGCTGTATTTCAGAGCTGAAGAGGTACATGGAGAGTGGCCCCATTGACCCTATAAGATCCAGTGTATAGTCCAAGAGTGTTGTATCTTTACTGTGAAAAAGAAAAAGGAAAACCAAACAGGATTCAAAGTACAATTACTCCCTTTCCTAGGATTGGCCAAAAATGTTGGCTTTTATGAAAAAATAATTTTTAAAAAATTACAAAGATACAGAAAGAACTTTGGTTAAGTAGTTATTTGTGTAGAAGAGGTAACAGGGTTAAAGATTTACATGTCATTTTCAGAGGTATAGCTTTTTGAAAGAAATAGAAAATCTCCCACATACTACTTCTTTTCATGGAGTGGGGCTTAGGAAAAGCAAACTCAGTGGAGATAAAAGGGGGATCGTGCCATTTCCCAGTCAGGATCCTGAAGGAAATGTCGGAAAGCAGTCTCTCCACAAGCCCAGTTTGCTCTAATTTCTCTAAGGAACAAATACTTTAACCAAATGTATTTTATGTTTCACCCTTTTTAGAACTGTCAAGTCTGTTAATAATTTTCTTCCTTGGTACAATTGGAAGAAAGATTAATCATTTCACTCTATATATACCACGGCATCAATCCGGCATTCAATCAAAGCCTAAAATTAGCTACTAAATTAAAATTTCTCTTGGTTTTCTACCTTTCTCATGGAAATTAGGTACAATTACTCATGTGGTTTTGTAGTCACAGTCTCTTTCTTTTTCTATTTAAAGATATCTAATAAAACTACTATGAATATAGAAAACAGGGAAAGAATGGAATCCAGTGGTCTAAAAATAATTGTTTATCAATGGGCTTTGACACAATGTTTGTGACAAGTTTTCTTTGTAACCTTCTAAATGTCAAATTCTCTCCCATTAAAGTGTATATTCAGATGCCCGAGTACAGCTTTGCTCTGATGTTCATCTGCGTAACTAATAGTTGCTTGATAATGAAATCATCATAAAATGCAATTTCAGGAACATTTGACTTATTTAATCCATGCCACCTTCCGGGAAATAGAAACACTTAAAAAATCAGCAAATTTCTTTAACGTTCTTTGAAATGTTTAAATAGACAGTGTCATGAAAGTCCAAATAAATTTAGATTTAAACACCGTCATCACCAGGCCCCACTTCCCGCTCCCAAATTCTGGAGCCTAATTAATATCCCCAAAGGCAGGGCTACCTACCTGTCCACCTGCCCTGAGACAGAGAAGCCAGGATGGGAGGCCACCAACCAATTAGAGAGAACAGAATTTCAAAAGCTCTATAGTATTTCTCTGAGAGAACATGGTCCCTACTTGAAGATGTCAAAGTGTAGAATCTTGCTGATACTGTAAAATAATGTTTCCTCATTTTAAAGAAGCCAGTGATCAGATTTTTATACCTGTTATCTTCTGAGAAGTTTCTCTTGGCTTCCATAGCATGTATGAAATCACTTGCTTCTGAAAGGTCAAAATGCCATTTTCCTCAATGACCAAATTTAGCTGTCATTTGACATTTCTGAGCCTCCCTGTCCCCATGAAAAAAGAGTTATTTCCCATATTTTTGTAAGGGATAATTGCCACAAGGTAGTAAAGTACTTAGCAAAGTTATCTACATTCAAGGGACTCACAAAGCATATCATAGACAGACAGCAGTCTGTCTCTGTCCTAGTTGGCAATGTTTTCAATTTACATTGAAAACATTTACATTTTTTCAATTTACATTTACATTTTTGTTTGCATAATGAGTGACCCAGAGAAAGAAAACCTGGGTTTGCTGCAAACACAGAGATGTGTCCAGACTCGGGCGATTCCTCTCCTTCAATCCCTATTCCAAACTGTGGGTTTGCTCCAGTTTGCTACCTTTTCATGTCAGAGAAGTGTCCGTCGTTCCAGGAATCACTTTCTGACATGAATGTTTCCAAATCTGCAAGGGAGGATTGAGGATCAGATGGACTTTCTCATCACACTTTCATCTGTGCATAATCCTCCCTGTAGCTCTTACTAGCTGGAGATGGACCATATGGGCAAGATTGTAGAAACCCACTTAACAGGACTTTTAAGACTCTTTAAGCTCTCTGTAAGTGGGTTGAGAAAGAAAAAGTAGATGGATATCGTATAATCACCCAACAATATTTTCATTAAATTGGTAATCCTATTTTTTATCCTGAAATTATCCATTCTGCGACCGTTATGCCCCTTTTCTGTTGCACTGAACTGTTTCCTTTAGTTAATTGCTAGCATCTTCTAGAATGTGTTTTATTTGGATTGTTGCAAATCCAGACGAATTAGATGACATAGCTCCTGGATGGTATAAGAATGCACAGTGAGTCCCCTTTTTGCCCAAGGCCAGAGGCCAGCTGATATTTACCAACTGATTGCAAAGCCAAGGGTGTGTCAGAAAGAGGCAAAGTTGTCACAGTGTTCATCTCTCCCCTAAAAGAATGTACTCTGGCAGTGAGTTCAAAGAACCTAGAAACAATCACATTCATCACAAGCCCTTATTCATGTTAAGCAGAGAACTATCCAAAATTCGGTCCAACAAAAAAATGTTCACTCAGTTATGCGCAGGAATATTTTTTAGCAATACTTGAAAGCGCTGTTTATTTAGTAAACAAATCTCTCTCTGCCTGTTTTGCTGAATACATTGAACACAAATCACAGGCTCCACAAAACGTATTAAGTGCAACAATGATAAATTCTGACATCAATTTTTTTTTCCTTCAATAGTTTTGGAGTAGAATGATCAATAATTACTCTGTAGAAGACCAATTCTGTAAATGCCTCTATGTGGTTTGTGGTGTGTGTGTATTTAAAGGTAAATTTTGTTTTTCTCTATCCAAGTGTTCTAAATGTTCTTGAATCAAATATTTTTAGGTCTTCTTTTCAGTAGACTTCACTGTTTTAGGGCACCTATTTCATGAGTTGAGCTGAAATTGAGAAAAATGAAAAATGCAAATGACAGAATTCTAGAAACAACACAAAAATGAAAAACGCCACCATGTTGACTCATAGCCTGGTACTAGGCACTGCCTTTAATCCAAAGACAGAAAGAGAGAGAATAAATTAAAGGGTCAGTATTAGCTGCAGAGGCTTCTCTTGGCAGAAAAGAATGCTGGGCATGGAGGGGCGTCTCCCATTTCTCTGAAAATACTGTGTTTCATAAACAGTTCAGTGAGGATCAAGGGGCCTGCTGTTGGCATGTGTGGATTTGCAATGTTTCTGATAAGAAATAAGACTTTCTCTGTCATTGTAAAATCACCATGGAGTGGATTTAATGATGTAGGCACCAGAAAAGATGACATAGTGAGGGGAAAAAATGGCAACAATGGTTATTAATAGAGAAAGACAATCTCAGCCCTGCCAGAAATGAATGGAGACGCTTTGATAATGAGCTGTGGCCTGATTTTACAGGTGTAAACCACAGCAAGCCAACTTTGGACCGCTGTTTATTTGTGTGCTAAATTTGTCAGTCTTAGAAACAATACATTAATATCTCAATGTAGTATTTTCTATAATTCTATGTATTTTTTTTAAGATTTTATTTATTTATCAGAGACAGCGAGCGAGCACACAAGCAGGAGTAGCAGCAGGCAGAGGGAGAAACAGGATCCTTGCTGAGCAAGGAGCCCAGCACAGGACTCAGATCCCAGCACCCTGGAATCATGATCTGAGTCAAGGGTAGAAGGAGCCACCAGGCATCCTGTATTTATTTTCTGATACATGTTGATTTATGTGTTTATGCTATGTTGTTTGGCTTCCAAAGGTTCATATCTATTTAACTACATTACATACCTATAATGAAATGGAGCAGCAGTTTTAAGAGTGGAGTCAAACCACCCTCCCTCCCCCCCCCCCAAGAAACTCGGGGAGAGTAACTACTTCGTGCTGTATATCTTAGGTCTCATGTATGTAAAATGGGCATTACACAAACTTCTTCACTAATGAAGAAGGAAGCAAATGATTAGCATAATCCTGGCACTGTTTAAACGTAAAATAGAAGTTAATAATATTAGCTGTGCTCTTATTATTGTTAATATTATCATGACATGATTAAAGCAGACATTAGCTGGGAGTAAGCCTTCTTATTCTTGTTTCAGAGAAAATTTTCCCAGGACACAAGTAAAAAGCCTTTTGATAACTACAAATAAAGCCAAGTGTTAGTATGAGACCTAGTTTGCTTCCTATCAACTGCCTTAAGTGCGGAAACCAGTGGATGCTGTGTATGGCACAATGCTAAGATGATTTTGTAAAGAGAGCCAGGTAGTTGTACAGTATTTTGCTCACAGGCTGTGTGAAGTCTTTATTTTATGACTATGAGCTATGTTTGGCAGCATTCCTTCTGTTATGCAAATACACAGTCTCATTACCCAGAAGAATAACACTCATTGACATTCTCTACCTTCTTCTTGTGTTCTGGAGGAGGATCAACTATTGATTAGGGAGCCATCAAACAACAGATTTTAAATCCCCCTTTCAGATAAGGTATGTTGCAATGGCTAAGATCACTTAGTTATTCAGAGCTTTGGAAAGTGTGACACAACAGTTACTCTGACGAACATAAACAACTCAACAGGGCATGTTTCAAATAAATAAAACATTAGTAAGTTGTAGGTCAGCATTGGAGAAGATCTCCACATTATTTTACCTTTTCTGTGACTCTGCAGCAGAGGGGACCCCCTGACAGTGTGTAATGGAACCCTTCCCCCCCAAAAAGAAAGAAAACAACAGAGAGAAAAAAAGAATACAGAAATAAAACCAAAAGGGGGGGGGGAACCCTGTGGGCTGATACGATGAAACATTCATTACTTTGTGGGAAAGCAGCCAAAATGATTTATACTTCAATACTCCATACTGAAATCAAAGAGAATGGGGTAGAAATGCCGATACAACTCTGGATGGAGAGAGCTCGAAGCATGGTACTGCAAAAGAATATTTTGATTGAGACATTTAATGGCAATTCAAACAGACTAATTATGAATTAAGGTACTAAAAATGCATGTGATTTCACTTCTAAGGCAACAGCTGAATTTTTATTTCTAGATGCAATATTTGGCTACTCATCATAGTATGATTGGGACAATATAACTTTATTGTGTAAGTGATTTTGTGCCAACAATGTGAAAAACGAATTTCAGAGTCCGCTTTTATGCAAAATGGAATGCATTGAAGATATCACTTAGACTCTCTTGGTTCTTTAGCATTTACAAACAAATCACATGAAAACTAATGTTTTTCATGTGTTTCCAAAAATATTGTTATTAGCATTAGTCTCACAAAAATAGACATTTTCATCTTGACTACATACCATAATGCATTATGTTCAAATTCAGTTTTCCTTACCAAGAAGTTTTAAGAAAGAGTTATGATTATAAACTATACATAGTGTAATATCAGAAATTGAAGTATGAGGAATTTATATATTTAAACCCCTTGATATCATTTATGTGCAATTTATGTTTACTGTAAAGGTGTGTAGACCTGCATAGTACTATGTGGATTGTTATGTAGTTCAAATCAGTGAGGTTGGAAGTGCAAGTGTGTGTTTCAGGTTTCTGGTTGTCACATACATGATTCTCTATAATAGATGAAGTGAATGTTGAACATTTATTCTAAAAACACTCTAAGAGTCTCATTTAGAAATAATTCTTAAGGGGTGCCGGGTGGCTCAGTTGGATAAGCAGCTGCCTTTGGCTCAGGTCATGATCCCAGGGTTCTGGGGTTGAGCCCTACATTGGGCTCCTTGCTTAGCGGGAAGCCTGATTTCTCCCTCTCCCTCTGCCTGCTGCTCTGCCTATTGTGTTCTCTGTCTCTATGTCAAATAAATAAAAAATTAAAAAAATAAAAATAAAAAAAAATCTTGACCTTATTCTTGTTTTTCTTTTCCTTTTTATTTGTTATGATGTCCTTATCACTGATAGTTTAGTTCTGCTTCTCCCTGAGTTATAGAAATGATAATGCCCAAATCAAAATGGTACCCTATCAACTTCCATCTCCTTGCTTTACTCAGGCAACTGAATCATGGGTGGTGCGTGCTTTAAACAAAATAAGCAAATGAAAGCACCCTGAAATTAGTTTAGAATATTAGTTTTAATATTTTTGTCATTGATTTGAAGGTAGCTAACTTTAATTTTATATCATGGGGCCATTTCAAAATAAAAGATTATAATCCACAAAATCCTTTTTTTAAAACTTTTTAAAACATTTTTTAAAGATTTTATTTATTTCTTTGACAGATGGAGATCAAGTAGGAAAAGAGGCAGGCGGGGGGGTGGGGGGGTTGTTGAGCAGACTCCCTGCTGAGCAGAGAGCCAGATGCAGGGCTTGATCCCAGGACCTTGAGATCATGACCTGAGATGAAGGCAGAGGCCTAACCCACAGAGCCACCCAGATGCCCCCCAAATCCTTTTTTAATAAAGGGAAAATACAGTCCATCTTCTCATAAGAATAACTTATTTTAATGATCCTATAAATGGGCTTTCTTCTTAAATATAGGAAATTTGATGTGATTTAATCATTTAAACATTGGTAAACATATGCCTCTTATGTATAAACACCTGAGAAGGAATATCAAATTTTATAGAGGATTTAAATTCATCTTTTCATGATAAATTAGAAGCATTTTAATATGTATATTGCATTACATAGTTAATTACAAACATGTATTCAAGTGTCACAATTTCATAGAAATAAATCTAATTACAATGCAATATTTCTCATGGAAACAACAAATGAACTGATGTATTTATAGCTTTCTAGAGCTTTCTAATTTGGTAAAAGCTAAGCACATTAAAAGTCATGAGTGTCTTATCAACAAAATTAAGAAACACTATTATTACAGAGTACCTGTGCAATGGCTATTAAGAAATGTCTTAGCTATGAACAGCATAAAATATGTAGATGAAAATAACAGAAAAATTGCTCTAATCAGACATCAGTTGATATTTTAAAGTATCTTTCCACTGAAAAAAGATGACCTTACTAAAAAATATTAAGAGTCAGAAAACCAGGCCTGATGGGACAATTTTTTATCCATTAATAAGATTCTGAAAGAAAGAGTTAGAGTGTGTGGGCAGTCAGTTCTGATTAGTGAGTATGTTACAGTACTTTTAAAGTTCTGATATATTACTTCCTAAATGTACTTCCTGAAGCATGTCCCTCGTTAATTAAAATTTCTGAATCACCCAGCTTTAACTTTATGAGCTCCATTCTGAACTCTATCCCTGAAACTTCCCTAAGATACTGCGTAAGACCAGCCATTTCGGAAGGTAATCAAATACGGTCATGTAAATGGAAGTCTTTGGGGTCAAAAGACTCCACATTGGCATTTTAGGACTCATTTCTTGACATGGCCATGTAGGGAGAATAAATAAACATATAAATTTAAAATACTAAATAAACAGCTTTCTAGCTTGTCTTCCTGATGGCATCCTGCTGATCTCTAATGTTTTGCTTGAACACCACTTACTCCATGGTCCTTTCCATGACTGCCTTCTCCCTGTCTCTACATCAGGAATTTTTTATCACATTGTCTGCTAAGCTATCCACACACTTTGCCCCTGACATCCCTCTTTTGTTGTGTGTCATCGTGGTGCCTGTGTCTGCTGCACTCACTAGACGTCACCTTGGAAAGAGCATCAGTTATGTCTTTTTTAATGTCATGTCTTGTCTCTTTGGTATAATACCCAGTACAGAGTAAATGCCTCAATAAATATTTGTACATTAACTTGAAGACTAGATAAGCTCCTTCCAGAGATTTTTGTCTGGAGCCTTACTTCACAGAGGAAAATATTTCCACTCAGCTAAATAACTACATTTCTTAGATCCCCTAGAGGTAAGCTATTGTCATGTGACTAAGCTCTGGTCAGTATTACATAAAGCGTGTGTAGTCTGAAGTTTCAGAAAATCGTCTTAAGAAGGGGTGCATCCCTCTTTATACTTTCCTCCTAGGGCATGCATTAAATGTGTGCTAAATGCATCATAGACAGCACCTGGAAGTCCAGCCACCATCTTGGACCATGAAAAAAGGGCCTTATCCTGGGCATATGGGTGAAAGGAGCTGAAAGAATGCTTAGAGGCTTAGTGGTGCCACCACACTGGGCCAGTGACATGGGCTGAAGTGGTTCCTCCAAAGGTCTTATGTTTAAGTTGTAACCACAAGTATCTCAAAATGTGACTGGATTTGGAGGTTGGGTCTTGCAGAGGTAATTAAGATAAAATGAGATCATTAGGTTGGGCCATGAAGCAATACGACTAGTATTTTTGTGAGAAGAGGGACCAACTTGCTCAGAAGGAAGACCTGGTGAGGACAGAGAAAAGACAGCCATCTAGACTTCAAGCAGAGGGGCCCCAGAAGGAACTGATCCCACTGTTCCCTTGATCTTCACTTTCAGGTCCTAGAACTGTGAGGAAATAGATTTCTGTCATTTATTCCATACCCAGACCACAACACTTTGTTAAAGCAACCCTAGAAAACTAACACAGGTCTTGGTACAGAGAATTGGGACGTTGCTATAGCAAATACCCAAAATACCAGAACTGTGTCATGGGCAAAGGCTGGGAGAACTTTGAGGTACATGTTGGAAAATATCTAGAATGCCTTGACAAGGTTGCTGGTAGAAAAATGAGCACTAAAGACATTCTGGTGAATGCTCAAGAAGAAAAGAGAGCTGTAGAGAAATCTACATCTTAGTGGTATACATGTATTATTATGAACAGAATGCTGGCAGAATATGAACAGTGAAGTCACTTCTTGTTAGATCTCAGATGGAAATGTTGGGGATGTTACTGGAACCTAGAAGAAAGGTGATCCTTGTTAAAAAATGGCAAAGAACTTGTTTAAAATGTTTTCTAGTGTATTGTAGAAAGTCAAACTTGTAAGTGATGGACAGTTACCTGAGATTTCTAAGCAAAAAGTTGAAGATCCAGCTTGGTTTTTCCCTATTGCTTGTAGTAAAATATAAGAGAGAGTTATATAAGTTGAAGAAGAAATTGTTAGGCCAAAAAGTACCAGAATGTAAAGATTTGGAAAATCCTCACTCTATTCATATTGCAAAAAATTAAAATGATCTGGAGAGAATATCAGGAGTGTAAATGGACAACCATTTTTTTTAAAAGATTATAGTATGTGACTTATGGATACAATCAGCCATCTCACCAGAACTCAGGAATAGAGATGGGAAGCATACGGAGATTTGTGGGGGACCTTCTTATCTGGTGCCTTGGCCTTGGGAACTGTATGAAAGACCAAAAAGGTTTTTGAGAAATTGTTACTAGTAGAAATGTTCAGTTTTCACTGAAGTAGATAGAAACAAAACAAAGGAAGGTGTCAGATTTCTGTGATTCTTAGGATGGGGCCATACACATATCTGGTGGCAAATATTCACTATCCTCCAGGGAAGAATGACTTTGAAGGTGGTTCGGAGTTTGGCAGAACTGCCACTCCCACCATAAACCTAGAAGATAGGGGTCCAGAAGGCAGGGCTGTCTTCTTGGTCCCAAAGATTGGAGCCATGTCCTCAGATTCTGAGGGTGGGGCTATCTTCTGCAGGGCTGAGGGGGCATGGTTATTCTTGTAGGCCCAGAGGACAGATCATGGAGCCAAAGGGAATGATGCTCAAACCTTACAATCTATGGAATTGGGTAGTTCAGTTGGCTAAACATCTGCCTTCAGCTCAGGCCATGATCCCAGGATCCTGGGATTGAGTCCTATTAGGCTCCTTGTTCCACAGGGAGCCTGCTTTTCCCTCTGCCTCTTTCCCCCATTTTTTTACCCCGTCTCTCTCAAATAAATAAATAAATAAAATATTTTTTAAAAAATCCAATGCAATTGACTGTGTTAGCTTTTCAGACTTGCTTGGGATCCACGACCCCTTTCTTCTTTCCTCCTTTATCCTTCTCTGTTTTGGAAAGGGAATGCCCATCCTGTGACTGTCTGTACATTATATTCTGGAGGCAGATAATTTTTCATTTGGTTTCACACTTTCAGAGCTGGAGAGGACTTTTGCTTCAGGATAAATTATAACCTAAGTCTCACCCTTACTTAAGATGATATTTAGATGAGATTTTTGAATTTAGAGTTGGGGCTGTACTGGATGAGACTTTGGCGGCTGTTGTGATACAGTGACCATATTTCCCCAGGGGGAAAGATGTGGATTTGGAAGGACAGATGGAAGAATGTTATGTGTGGAATTCTGTCCCTTCCAAACTCGTAGGTTGATATCCTAACCCCCAGAAGCTCTGAATGTGACTCTTTGGAGACAGGGATTTTACGGAGGTAATTGAGGTAAAGTTAGGTTGTTAGGGTGGACTGTAATCTGATTATTACTGGTATTCTTACAAGAAGGGTTAAGGACAGAGAAATACAGAGAAGAAAGACCCATGAAGACGCAGAAAGAAGATAAGTATCTACAAGCTCAGGAAAGAGGTCTTAGAAGAAACCAAACCTATTAGCACTTTGATATGAATTTTTAGTTTCCAGAATTATGAGAGGGGCACCTGGGTGGCTCAGTGGGTTAAAGCCTCTGCCTTCAGCTCAGGTCATGATCCCAGGGTCCTGGGATCGAACCCCGCATCGGGCTCTCTGCTCAGCATGGAGCCTGCTTACCCCTCCTCTCTCTCTCTCTGCCTACTTGTGATCTCTGTCAAATAAATAAATAAAATCTAAAAAAAAAAAAAAAAAGATAGCCAGAATTATGAGAAAACAATTTTCTCTTGTTTAAGCTGCCCAGTCGATGGTACTTTGCTATGGTTGCCCTTATAAATTAATACATCCCGGAAGCCTGCCTCAGTACTTTTGTTAGGTGAAGAAGAAATACACGTATATCCTATTGAAGACACCAGTACTTGGGGATTTTAGATAACAGATAACTAAATCAAATCATATATAGTCCAGGGAGTTGGAGAATGAGATAGATCACAACAATGTTTGCAGACTTCTTAGTGGAAACTTTAAGCCAAAAGAAAACTTCACTCAAAATCATAAAGTATACTTTCCAGGTTAGAAGTCCATATTGATCAAATTAAGAATCAAACATAATAGATTTTTTAATGCATGTTTTCAGGTATGCCAATGGACCCTTTCTCATGGAATACTAGGGGAAATGATCCATCAAAAACAATAAACAAGTAGTGCGATCAAGTAGCATGAATTTCTCTCATGACGCTGAAGAGAAGCTTCAGGGCAAAAATGTTGCAGCTGGTTTTTAGAGCAATAGCCAGATTGTAGCTGGGGAATAAAAAGGTAGTTAGGGTGGAATGCAAACTATTTAATGAGTCATATGCCATCAGCACTGAGCAGTTAGAAGCAATGCCAGCCCAATCACAATGGATGCAAGCTGCGAACATGATGAATAGCTAGATTGTGTTTTACTGACTAGATATTAGCCTCACTTGGGCTGGCTTCATGGCACACCATTTATGCAGTATGCACAAACACTTTTTCAAGAGCCCTGCGTTTTGTTTTATGCTCTGTTTTTCAGTCATTAAATTCTCAACTTGATCCAAGCACTTGTGTTTTGTGTGAAGTCTGAAGGACCAGCGGAGCATGCATAAAAGCAGGGGCATCCACCAGGTGGCGTTGTGTGCATGTGGGCTCAGGCCCTGGGCGGGGCAGGCAGCAGGCCTGGGCAGTCTGTGCCCAGAGTAATTGGGCTGGAGGTTCTGTGTGCACATTAGGGCCAGTCCCAGGAGTAGAACCTGAGCTAAGATTAGTACCAGCAATGGCAGCAGAAGCAGGAGCTGCAGAGATAGCCAGCTTGCCTTGGGAAAGGAGCCACTCCTCATTGGGACAGTTTTCTCTGGCTTTTAAAACTGCAGCAGCATGTCAAAACAAATACCCACAATGTAATTAAATTTAAAAATCATCACCTTTGATAGAAAATAACACTATTTTCATATTGAAATGTTCTTGTCCTGAAAGACACAGCAATAAATGCACAAACATAAATTTTGAATTATATAAAAATCATGACGCCATTTTCATTTCTGGTACAACCACTAGAAGTAACAACAGGTAACAGACTAAGTATTACTATGCCATTTTATAAATTTACATTTAGCTTGGGTTCAGACTTACATGAAACTAATGTGTATGAAGAGTTAAATCTTTTGAGAAAAATCATCCCAAAAGAACTGTCAGCTCCCCTTATATTAAAATTTATATTCTGAAATAATTCAAGATGCATTCTAATATTGTCATTAGAATAGACTCAGCTTCTGTACCAGTTGCAACAGCAGAAAGATCTTTCTCAAAATTAAAAATTATGCAAAATTATTGTGATCTTCCATTTGCCAAGAACAGCCAAAGTCATTTTCAATTATATTGATTGAAAACGAAGCTGGTAAAATAATAAATTTTGTTGAAGTAATAAATGAATTTACAGAAAAGGAAGCCAATACAATCTTATAATCAATCTATATATTAATAAATTAATATTACTTATTGTGTTATTTTAAATTTGATAACACAATTTTTCATAATTTATAAGTTTATGTCATGATTCATACCGTACGATTACCCCTACTATGTTTTATAAGTAATGTGACATCTTTTAAGAAATAGACTTAATCTTTTAGTACTTTTATTTATTTTTTAAAGATTTTATTTATTTATTTGAGAGACAGAGAGAGAGGATGAGAAAGAGAGCATGAAGAGGAGGAGGGTTAAAGGGAGAAGCAGACTCCCTGCCCAGCAGGGAGCCCGATGCGGGACTTGATCCCAAAACACCAGGATCACCACCCGAGCCGAAGACAAACGCCCAACCAAGTGAGCCACCCAGGCACCCACTTTTAGTACTTTTAATGGGATTTTTGATCAAGGGAGCTTGAGTTTTCATTTTGAAATGATGCAACTAGACCCTAATTGCCAAAAAACAAACACCACAATGCTAACAGAATGCCAGCTATTGGTCTACAAAATAAAAAGAGCTATAAGTTTATTAAAATATTTGGAGATGAAATAATGATAAGTCCAAAGAAAAAACCAAACAAACAATAAAATAAGGCATTGTTTATCCCAGAGGAAACCAAAAAGCATTAAGGGAAAAAAAAAATGCAGGGCACTTGGGTGGCTTAGTCATTAAGCTGCTGCCTTTGGCTCAGGTCATGATCCCATGGTCCTGGGATCGAGTCCTGCATCGAGCTCCCTGCTTAGTGGGAAGCCTGCTTCTTGTTTTTTTTCTCTCTCTCTCTGTCAAATAAATAAATAAATAAAATCTTTAAAAAAAAAATGCAGGGGCGCCTGGGTGGCTCAGTGGGTTAAGCCGCAGCCTTCGGCTCAGGTCATGATCTCAGGTCCTGGGATCGAGTCCCACATCGGGCTCTCTGCTCGGCAGGGAGCCTGCTTCCTCCTCTCTCTCTGCCTGCCTCTCTGCCTACTTGTGATCTCTGTCTGTCAAATAAATAAATAAAATCTTAAAAAAAAAAAAATGCAAACCTCACTTCATGCTATACCATGAACTTTGATTATATTGTCATAATAATGACAATACTGGCTATGACAGCACCCAATTGTGTTATACCTTAATGGAGGCATTATAAGCATAGTAATATGAGGTGTGCGCATGAGTGAAGCTGTAGGTAAACTAGCTCCTCACTTTCCAAAGTAGCAAGACAAAAGTAAATGCAATTCAGAAATGTTAGTAGAAGCATGCTAATTAAATTAAATTATGGGTTTAAATAAGAGAAGAAATTTCCAACAGAGTTGAAAATATGACCTCCATAGAACACAAGTAAGTGAGGGGTGGAGGGAGATATGATATTGCTTTCTTTGTGATAAGTCTGAAAGAGCCTTTAAGAAAATATTTTATCGTAATATGTATCACTTAATAATTTAAATTGAAAAATAAATACTACTGCACAATATGGAAAATTTTTGAGGAAAATATTAAGTAAAAAGTAAAAAACAATTATTAGATAGAAAACTTACATTTGTAAGTCAAAACATAGAAAAATAAATTGTAAGTCAAAACATAGAAAAATAAAATAGGTTTAATAATTTTAGGGAACATTAAAACAAAAGTGATTCATACATAGATCATCCTTCTCTACTCTTCCCTGGGATATATATTTTTTACCAGTGTTATTCAAAGCTATAGTTTTAAGGAAATTTTAACTTTTTCTTTTAATCCTTCAAGGTTCCTTAAAATGTCTGCCATGTGTCACTTAAGAGCATGGGGAGCCCCTGAGCACAGATAACTCCTCACGGTTCTATCAACCTATTTTGTAGCAACCTTGCCTCAGGAGTGCTTTAATAACATCTGGAACACATGGATTCAAAATATTTGTTACTTATAGCAGATATGTGCATAAATACCCATGGCGAGTTTTTCAAATTGTAAGAAGCTGAAAATAATTTGTTGACTTAGAGACCATTGACAATAAATAACCTGTTGCTGTGTTGGTTTTGTACACATTTTTGCTCTATCGTGTGAATACTCAGAAATAACAAAAATCAAATTATGTTAATTGACTCAACAGTTTGCAACAATTGCCAAGTAAACATTGAATCCCCAAGGTTTGGTTACACAGAGTTGTTTGCTATCCTTAAATGAACAGACCAGGTCAGAGAACTTGGCTCTCCAGGGAAACAATTCCTTTAAATAGTGTTTAGGTTCATTCTCTTCCCTGATTTTAGTATAAAACAGATATAAACAACAAATACATTGTTGCTAAGAACTACTTTTAGAAAACACCACCACCAACAACAACAACTCATGGTTCAATTAATGGCTAAATTACTGCTTTAATCTGTTTGAGCATCAAACGTCTCCCTTCCATCACAAGGACCAGATTCTACCCACTATAATGTCATACAAGGGAGGGTTTCACATAGAAGGTGGAAAAGAGGCAGTAAAGAGTTTATTTTTTCCCACAAAGACCATTCATAAATTTATGAAAGTAAATGCAAAAATAAAACAAATAGAAAAAACAACACCAACAAAAATTATTTAGCCACCACCTTATGCAACCATATTGAAGATGACTGGAAAGTAGTAGCGCTAAATCAAAAATTGGCTTTAGGTAGAAGAGTCTAAAATAAGTGTTCATTTTTTCTTGAAAGCAGTCATGCTACCTCAGAACATATAAAAACCGTGAATGCGTATTTGACATTTGACATGGAGATCTCTATTAGTGTTATTTTCAACTGTCAAGCTATTGTTTGATTGTATAAATTTGTAATTAAATATAAACCTCTGGTGGGCCTGGGTGGCTCTCAGTTAGGTGTCTGCCTTCAGCTCAGGTCATGATCTCAGGGTCCTGGGATTGAGCCCCATACTGGGCTCGCCACTCAACGGGAGTCAGCTTTGCCCCCTCCCCATCTGCTGCTCCCTCAGCTTGTGCTCTCTTTCTCAAGTAAATAAATAAAATCTTAAAAAAATAATAAATATAAACCTGTGAAATAAGTCTTTTGTAACATGGTGGCTGTAAAGAGTTGGAATGACTACTGTTTTCTACCACCATTTTTTTTTTTTCCCTTGAAGACTTACTTTCCCATACTAAGTATACTGAAAGGTTGTAGAATTTGGATGGAATAGAGGTTATGAGATATTTTGTATTAGATTTCTCTTGATGCAACAAATCACCACAAATTGCATGCCTTAAAACAGCAGAATGTGGGGTACCTGGGTGGTACAGTCTGTTGAACCTTGTTCTCTGGTTTCAGTTCAGGTTGTGATTAGGATCATAATCTCATGATCAAGATTAAGCCCCACTATCAAATAACACGGTGGTAACCTTAATAAAGTATAAATTACACAAAATATGAAATGAGGTACTGCTTTTAAAAATAAATTACTAAATCTAGCAATTAAATGACCTAGGGCAAAGAAATCCTAGTATTAGTGACCAAACCCACTACCACCTTACAGTGCTCAGTATGGGCTTAAGACTCTTCTTTCCCACCCCCACCACAGCTATGGTGCTCCTCTCTCAAATAAATAAATTTTTAAAAATAAGAATTTATTATCTTATGGCACTGGAGGTCACACACCTAAAATGGATCTCAAAAGGCTAAAATTCAGATGTCAATAAGGTTCCATTACTCTCTGGAGTTTCTAGGGAAGAATCCACTTTGTTGCCTTTTCCAGGTTTTAGAGGTTGACTGCATTCCTTGGCTTATGCAACCCCCCCCCCACTTTTTTTTTTTTTTTCATTTTCAAAGCCAGCAACAATGATTTGAATCCTTTGTATATCACATCTTTCTGATCTGGCCGTTTTAGTTTCTCTGCTTTTAATGATTTATTTTCACCCAGATAATTAAAAATAATCTTCCCATCTCAAGGTCCTTAATCTTAATTACATCTACAAAGTCCCTTTAGTCATATAACCAGAGTTAAATTATCCGCTGGCTCTGGGGATTAGGCTGTGGACATTTTGTGCAGACTATTACTCTGCCTACCACGTATTCCAATATATAGGATGAAAGCGTATTTGCACTTGTATGTTCTAATAATATTTTCATTTATGTTCTAAAATACCATCCATCATTAGAAGAATCTGTTGCAGTCTCAAATAGTAAAGGTAGATATTTTATTTATTTAATTCTTCTGCATATCTGTGGTTCTCAAATTATATTTCAGGAAGAGCAGGATCAGTACTATAGGGAATCTGAATAAAATGCAAAATTTTTAAAAGATTGTATTTACTTGTTTGTCAGAGAGAGCACAAGCAGGGGAAGGGGCAGAAGGAGAAGACTCCCACTGAGCAGGAAGCCCGCTCAATCCCAGGACCTTGATATCATGACCTAAGCCAAAGGCAGATGTTTAACTGACTGAGCCACCCAGGCATCCTGATAAAAATGCAAAATTTTGAGCAATATCCCCAAGCTCCTGAATCAGAGTAAAGTCCCAAAACTGTGTTTTCACAAAGACCATTAGGAAATGCTGTTGTAGATTAAAGTTTGAGAACTAGTACTCTACCCCGTAGAATTGTAGGTTAAGAAAAATAGTTTGATACAAAGTTTCTAAAAAGCATAAGACTCCCCCATTATTATTTATGATAGAGGGTCATCAACAAATTGAATATTGCATATTTTATTAATTTTATATCCCTAAAGGAGTCCGTAAGGGTTTATTATGAGCCATATGCCAGGTTAAGCTCTCATAGTAAGATGGGTGTGTCTCTCCTCAATTCTACCTTCAGTGACCTCATTGAAGAGTATCTACAAAATAGTTGTGATAGTAATTTTATCAGGAAAATCATTACGTGCCACTAATCAAGTCAGAATCTGACTTTCCTCCAAAGAGCTGGCTGTTAAATATTTGCCAGCAAACCTTTCAAGATACTAAAATGTAATCTCTCTGTCCTTAAAGAATTTATATATAATACAGGATGAAAAAATAGTGAAGAATGAGAAATGAGAAAATAGGAATAAATGTGTCCCATAGAATTTGGAAATAACAGTGAAGGTTGTTTTTATGTTCTCAGTGTTTTTTTTTTTTTTTTTACAATTAAATTTTGTGGTAGTGCTACTATTCTACTAATAGCATGGATTTAAAAACAGTGAAAATAAATATTTGATCCACACTGGGTAAATACACATACACACACACACACACACACACACACACACACACACAGTACTTATTAAAAGGAAATGAATTCATATTGGATTGCAACCTGAAATCCAACTCATTGTGATATAAAAGAAACATGCCTACAAAGTGGG
Source organism: Mustela lutreola (assembly GCF_030435805.1). Taxonomy (NCBI): domain Eukaryota; kingdom Metazoa; phylum Chordata; class Mammalia; order Carnivora; family Mustelidae; genus Mustela; species Mustela lutreola. Next base: position 103,529,709 of record NC_081293.1, read on the forward strand.
ATTCAGAAATGCTAAAGATAAAAGAAATGAGGAAAACTATAACTAGGCAAAGTCAAACCAAATACACAGTGTTTGTAATCCTGCTACCTCACAAAGTGAAATCCAGAATAACAAGCATTAACAAGTAAAACAGGACAACCTTTAGGCTAAGGGCTATGCTACACAATGAAGATATAACAGTTATGGAAAAAGTACTATCAAATAACATGGTGGTAACCTTAATAAAGTATAAATTACACAACATATGAAATGAGGTACCGCTTTTAAAAATAAATTACTAAATATAGCAATTAAATGACCTAGGGCAAAGAAATCCTAGTATTAGTGACCAAACCCAATACCACCTTACAGTTTTTGAAATCCATTACTAATCAAAATGTTGTGATGTTTCTTGGAACAATGGCTCGTTCCTTGGACAAAGTTTGTGGCAAAAGAAAGCAAGGTGAGCCTGGAGCATCTTATTTGGGCAAAAAATTAAGAAACTGGCCAAAAAATTAATTGTTTCAAAAGTGACAAAGGACACCATGACACAGAACTCAATGAAAGAATAGAACTAACCAAAAAGGAACAATTAGTGCTTAATCATAATAATAATAATGTAACTTATAATTTTGGTCAAATAAAAATCCAGATATGTATAATGATAGTCACAAAAGCAGAAGACAAACTGGTCCCTTCCAAAAGAGTGTATCCATGCACGAAGTTGTTATTTTGTTATACTTGTTGTATACATGTTATACTTGATGCAAGTGGATATGGTTATGAATAAAAACAAAACAAACAGAATATAAAACTAAGCTAAAACTCTCTATTGCTCCTCTAGTAAAATTCAAGGGTTTTGTTTTGTTTTGTATTAAATAGACAGAAAAAAGATACCATGTATATAAAGAAGCGACTATAAGAAAATGAAAATCTCGTGAGAATGTGTGCAATTGTTTTTGGTTTAAGCAAGTGGTTGTGGGAAAAGCAAAGTAAGAGGAGTGATGTCAGCAAGATGGTGCACTGGGGAACCCTTGGCCCTCCTTCTTCCAGGAAGACACTGACTTCAAAACAATACATGAGCCAGATTTCTTTGCTGGATCTCCACTTGAGAAAGTATAATGCCTTAACCAGGCGCAAGACGGAGAAGAGGTGCATTGGAGCAGGTAGGAAACTCTGTTATACTTTCTCATCTTAGCCCAATACCTCCCAGCACATTTGAGTATTCCCAACTCATGGCATCTCCTTTGCGATGGAAAGAGGAGTGTGGAACATGAGTTCAGTATTCTGCCCTATGAGGATACTGCCCAAAGACTACTTTCTTTCTTTCCATTTTCTTTTTCTTTTTCTTTTTTTAAGATTTTATTTATTTATTTGACAGACAGAGATCACAAGTAGACAGAGAGAGGGGGAAGCAGGCTCCCTGCTGAGTAGAGAGACCAATGTGGGCTCGATACCAGGACTCTGAGATCATGACCTGAGCCGAAGGCAGAGGCCCAGCCCACTGAGCCACCCAGGTGCCCCCAATGACTACTTTCTATTTCACTTGACTGAGAGAATTTAGGAAAGAAAGCAGCACTTTGCATGCCTGGGTACCTATCACATTACAAAATAATGGCAAATCACACATCAGATATGTGGTTAATACCCACTATACATAAAGAACTCCTACAACTCAACAACAATCACAAGAAAGCAATCCAATTAATAAATGGGTAAAGTATATGAATAGATAGTTTTTCAAAGAAGATATACAAATGGCCAACAAGAAAGTGAAAAGATATTCAGCATCACTAGGTATGAGAGAAATGTAAATCAAAACAAGAATGAGGTATTTCCTCACACCCAGTAGGATGGCCACTATCAAAAACAACAGAGAACAGCAAGTGCTGATGGAGATGTGGGGACTCAGGCACTGCTGGTGGGAATGTAAAATGGTGCAGCCACTACTGAAAACAGGATAGTGTCCTCAAAACACTAAACACAGAATTATCATATGATCCAGCTCTCCCACTGCTGGCTATATATTCAAAAGAATTGAAAGGAGGATCTTGAAGATATATTTCCATACTCTTGTTCAGTGCAGCATGATTCACAATAGCCAAGAATTAGGAGCTGCTCAAATGTCCACCAATAGAGGAATAAAGAAAATGTAGTATATATGTACAATGGAATATTTTTCAGCCTTCAAAAGGAAGGAAATTCTGACACCTGTCGCATGTATGAACTTTGAGGATACTATGCTAAGTGAAATTGGCCAGTCACAAGAGGAAAAATTCTGTATGATTCCCCTTATGTGAGATATCAAGAGCAGGCAAAATCATGGAATTGGAAAGTTTAATAGAGTTTGCTAATGGCTGGGGAGGAGAGAAAATAGGGAGCTGCTTTTTGACGGGTATAGTTTTAGTTTTTGCAAAATGAAAAACTTCTAGAGAGGTGCTACATGACAATGTGAATATAGTTAACACTAGTGAACTGTGCACTTAAAATGGTTGAGGATAAATTATATATTGTATGCTTTTTACCACAATTTTTTAAAAAGCTGAATAATATAGACTACATTATTGATGAAATTATTTTTAAAGAAATACTATTAAATAAATGTTGGAGAGAGGCTCCTGGGTGGCTCAAATGATTAAGGGCTGACTCTTGGTTTTAGCTCAGGTCATGATCTCGGGGTCATGGGATCCAGCCCCCTCCGCACCCCCATGCCATCCCTGGGCTCAACACTCAGTGTAGAGTTTGCTTAAAATTATATCTCCAGGGATGCCTGAGTGGCTCAGTTGGTTAGGCAGCTGCCTTCAGCTCAGGTCATGATCCCGGGGTCCTGGGATTGAGTCCCATGTCGGGCTCCTTGCTCAGCTGGGAGTCTGCTTCTCTCTCTCCCTCTGCCTGCTGCCCCCCTCCCCTACTTGTGCTCTCTATCTCTGTCAAATAAATAAAATCTTTTAAAAAAACGATATCTCCCTCTACCTTTGCCCCTCCCCCCGCTTATACTCTCTCTCAGATAAATAAATTAATTAAATCTTTAAAAAGAAGTTGGAGAAAGTTGGATAGTGTAAACACAGACGGTGGAAAGGCCAACAGTCAAGGAGTCAATAAAGTGTGGGTTCAGTTAAAATAAAACAACAATAAACATTAGTCCACAATGGAAAAATGAATTAGTGACTTTAGGGATGGAACTGCCAACCAATTAAGTAACATTCTTGTAATTCAGTAAGACATTATAACAATCCAGGTTAGAATACAGGTAGTAAGGTAGATAATCCAGCAATGAGAGATGATAGCAGAGTGATAGAGAACTCATTAGTTATGATGACTAAGGAAAGAATGAGAGCTATTTCATCAAAAGCATTCAACCAAAAATTCCATTTCAACCATCCTATCCTTTAAATATTGGCTCTTACCTTTCCAATTACCTTCTTGTCCATTGACATAAAATTATACAGACCCAGAGACTTCCACTCCAATTATTTTACAGTATTTTCACTAATCCCTTGGGTCCTCCTTTTCTTCCTTAGCTTAGATTAGAACCCAGGCACAGCTGAATTGAAGGATAGGTAAAGAATGCTGATAATATTAATAATAAGTGATAACCAATCTGGATAGATAATTAGAAACCATAAGCTCCTTCCCCTACTTGGCTACAGAAACACTAAGAGTGAGACTTACATACCCTGTTATGTCCCACCATCCCTTGCTTCCTCATTCAAGAGAATGGAAGGTTTGTCTTTTGAAAAATAAGTCCAAGAATGGGAGCTAAACATAAAGATCAAAACTATTCCCTCCTGAAGACCTCTAGCCATCCTTCTTACTCCTCACAGATTATGCTTTTGACTTGTTGAACAGATGTTGGCTCAGATGACTAGCTACAATCTTCAAATATGTGGGAACCCTTCTTTCCAGGATTCCTTGTCCTCATCATTTTGTATTTACTCCAAAGTTTTCTGGAGCAGAAGACTTAAGAATATTCTGAGAAAAGGTGCATGGGCTATGTATTATAAATTTTCATTAACTGAAAAGCTTTAATTTTTTTTAGCTTTATGTTTTATGTATAGTTTATTTAGGTATAAAATTCTAGAGGATAAATGTCTCAGAATGTTGAAGCCACTGGTCCAATTTTCTTCCATCTTTCAATAATAATATGTGGATAACTGATCCCACTATGAAAAAAAAAATCTCATCATATAGTCTTACCTTCAGAGTTCATTTTCTTATTGGTTTTAGGTTACTATTCAACTATCATTTTGTTAAAATGGACAGCTATAACCCCCATTTTCTCCCTTACTGGATGAACTTTGTTGTATTTATATCTATTGCCTACGGAAAACACTTTTTCAGTTTCCTGCAGAGATTTTTTTTTTTTTATTGTGTTACATTAGTTACTATATAGTATGTCATTAGTTTTTGATGTAGTGTTCTATGATTCATTGTTTACATATAACACCCAGTGCTCCATGCAATCTGTGACCTCCTTGATACCTGTCACCAGACCAACCCACTCCCTACTTCCCTCCCCTCTAAAACCAACCCTCAGTTTCTTTTTTTTTTAAATTTTTTTTTTTATTTTTTCAGCGTAACAGTATTCATTGTTTTTGCACCACACCCAGTGCCCCATGCAATCCGTGCCCTTCCCAATACCCACCACCTGGATCCCCCAACCTCCCACCCCCCTGCCCCTTCAAAACCCTCAGACTGTTTTTCAGAGTCCATAGTCTCTCATGGTTCACCTCCCCTTCCAATTTCCCTCAACTCCCTTCTCCTCTCCATCTCCCCTTGTTCTCCATGCTATTTGTTATGCTCAAATAAATGAAACCATATGATAATTGACTTTCTCTGCTTGACTTATTTTACTCAGCATAATCTCTTCCAGTCCTGTCCATGTTGCTACAAAAGTTGGATATTCATCCTTTCTGATGGAGGTATAATACTCCATAGTCCAACCCTCAGTTTCTTTCTCAGAGTCTGCAGTCTCTCGTGGTTCCTCTATCCCCTCCAATTCCCCCACCTCTTCATTTTTCCCTTCCTTCTCCTAATGTCCTCCATGATGTTCCTTATGCTCCACAAGTAAGAAACCATATGATAATTGACTTTCTCTGCTTCACTTATTTCAGTCAGCAGTCTCCTCCAGTCCTGTAGAGAATATTGAGGATGGACTGGGCTTTTAGTTTTCTCAGAGCAAGGTGGGAAAATCAGTTAGAAGATCGATCATTCAGTGTGTTATTTTCATTCATATCTTCTCTTGGATTGCCCCACCCACACCTCTCACAGGGGGCTTTGTGGTCAACCTCTGACAAGGGAAACCTCACCTTGCCCTCCTTGGGAAGTCACCTCCAAGTTCAAGGTGGGGAAGGGGACTCGGTATCCACATGCTTCTGGAGGGCACAGCAAATGCTCTTGTTTTAAGCTCATATGCACAATTAATTTTCAGAATCCTTAAGTTAATGGTGGTGATGGTGCACGGTTGTGGATGCATTCGAGTGCATTAAAAGAAAGAATGGCAAGGAAACAAATGACCAATTGGCTGCATAAAATGATCAAAATAAATCAAATTAAGAAAATACAATGCAAAAAACATAATGGAAATCATGACTCTCAGAGTGTTCCTATAAATTATTTTGAGGGCAGAAGCTAGAGAATACACTTCAGAATTGAGATCAAATTGGCTGGTCAAAAGTTGGATTTTCTTCAAAGACCCACTTTTGCTTAAAATTAACCCAAATTTTATATTCTTTTTTATATTATATCTATTTATCACTGAAATATTTTAATGACTTTACATTAATGGGTGTTCTAGGAAGTATACCACATTAATCATATGGCTGTGGATACCTCCAGGATCTCTCCTGCCCATCCATCCTGGGAGATAAGCATCACTTTAAGTTTGAGAGTTTGGGCTGAATTCAGATGTATAAGCTATACTATGCATATATAAGCTATACCATGCATAAACCTAGCAGTCTTCCTTTAATTTAAGGTACCAATCACTAAAAAATGACAAAGCACTTGAAATTCCGTGACTCGTCAAAGTCTGTGTTACTAATAATGCTTCTATAACATTATAGCATATTGATGTACTTCTGAAGTGTGTATACTGAGAATCAAAAATTCTAAATGGTAATTGGTTTAACACAGTACATTCAATGTGAACTTTTATAAAACCACATATTTATATCTATTATTAATCAATCATTTTATAAAATATCATGTAGAGTTGGAGTTGGCATAGATCAATTGAATTTTTATGATCACTGATGCTGAGATATCAAATACAATTTGCCCAGCAACACAAAGATAATAAAGTAAGGACCCGATTCAAACCCACAGTTTGGCTCCTGGGTGCATAGTTAAAACCAGTTACTGCTGGGGTGCCTGGGTGGCTGTCATTAAGCATATGCTTTCAGCTCAGGTCATGATCCAGTGTCCTGGGATCCTGGGATAGAGCCCCACATCAGGCTCCATGCTCAACGGGGAGCCTGCTTCTCCATCTCCCACTCCCCCTGCTTGCATTCCCTCTCTCGCTGTGTCTCTGTCAAATAAATAAATAAAAATCTTTAAAAAAAAAAAAAAAAGCTACTGTTGTTTCATTTTTAGAAAAAAAAAAACTCTTTATTTTACACTCTATATTCATATGTTCTTCCCCAGAGAAACACAGTATCCCATGCTTATCACTGAAACAGCACTCTTTGCTTCTTTTCTATCCCTACATAGTTCTTGGACCTTGGTTCAGCTGTTGTTTTTAGCAGTAAGTCAGAGAATCAGGCTTTTGTGCTATCAGCACTTTATTTCCTTCTGCCAAACATAGCTGTTGTTTACCAACAGCTTAGTGATTCATCAAAATTTCTCATCAATTCATTTTTTAAAGCCATCAAACTCCTCCAAAGCCACTCTCTTTAAAACTGGGGGAGATCTACTTTGTCAAAATAGTTACAGAAGCTGAAGGCAGAAAGGGCTGCTACATCTTTCTTTATGTTCTGGGGTCCTTTTCAAAGTGCCAATTTCATTTGTACCTATAAACTTTAAAGATACTTAGTTCACCCAAACTTTCTGGCTGACACAAAATGGAATTCTCGGTACCTGAATTGCAATCATGGAAGATAACAGGCTCACACTGTGTGCCTTGTACTGTGATTGATTTTCAGATGCTCTTCAGCAAACCACTTGCAGCTTAATTGAAAAAAAAAAAAAAATCATTCCTCCAGGCTGTGTAAGGTGCAAACTTAGAGAAAAGTAGAATTTTTCTTGATTAGAAAGAATCCAAGTACATTAGAGAATAGGTATGAACAAAGACAATGCCTAAACACCAGGTGCCTAACCCCACTGGGATAGCTGTGATCTCCTGTTTTTCTATAGCATAGTGGTTTCAAGAGTTAGAGATTCACAACCAGTAAAATGTCAATAAAATATCTGGGGACTGATATGAGGTTGTTAATATTTTATTTTTAATTTTTTATTATAAGAACCCTTAAATAAATGCAGACACGCATTCATTCCCACATGGTCCAGTGATCATCATACCACGTACACACAGATAGTACCACGTATAATCTAACCTTTTGAAAATGTCACTAAAATGTTCTAATTTTTTCTAATTTCTCCATGAATCCAATACGATATCTCTATAGAATAAGAGTGGTCAAAGGAAGAAATTATTTTGGAGGCTAAAAAGATTCAGCTGGAATTCGAAAATCTGCTGAGAAATGCAATTCAATACCTTACTTGGATATCTATTCACGCAACAAATATTTGTTAAATTTCTATTATGTGTCAAATTTCTGTATCTAAGCCAAGATATGACAGCCTTATAAATGAGCAAGAAGCAAGACCTTGTAGATGTATGTGTATAAGAGGGTGACATATAAACACTGTGCACATACTCTATCATGAAACAAAATAAATAATCCCATACAGTAGCTCCCACTTGTCTGTGGGAAATGTGTCTTAAAACCTCAATGGATGCCCAAACCACTGATAGTACCAAACCCTATATATACTGATTTTTTTTTTCCTGTACATACATACCTATAATAAAGTTCAGTCTAAATCAGGCACAGTAAGATATTAGCCATGATAACTAGTCATGAATAATGATAACTAATAACTAATAATGAAGTAAGATAATTAGAACAATTCACTATAATAAAATTTAGATTAATGTGATCTCTCTCTCTCCTTCTTTCTCAAAATACTTCACTGTCCTATACTCACCCTCCTTCTCCTAGTAATGATGTGAGGGTAGTTGCTGACGCGATGAGATGTGGTGAGGAGGACAGAGCAGACGTAACATTGTGACATACTGTGAGGTTGCCACTGACCTTCTGACAGTGTATCAGAGGGAGGATCATGTATTTCCAGACCTATAGTTAGGGGAAGACCACTGTACAAAATGAAAACACAACAATTAAATAAATTTAACAGAGGTCACTATATTTTTCTTTTCTTTCTTTTTTTGGGGTTAAAGTCTATTTTTATTAATAGAAAATAAACACGTATTCCAGTTTCAGTTGTTATACTTGAAATTACTAATTAAAAAATTTTTAAAAGAATCGTTTAAAAATCCTGTTTTGACTAAGACAATGAAACTGTGTTTTGTTTTGTTTTTAAATAAGTATCCAACACCATTTTTCATAGACTTTTCAGAATTTGTTCTTAAGTTTCTGGAACTTTTCTGCCTATAAAGTATAGGAATCACTGAGCTACATGAGGAAACTTCTCTGGGACAACCAGTGAGAAGTTAAGTAATAGTCTTTGTGTGATTAGGAATCCCTGTACGTCAACTCGGTAACATGGACTATACAAGGGTCCCCTCCCCTCCAGCTTAGGAGGGACAAGCTTCCAAGCCCTGAGTTATGAAGAGTCAGACTGTTATTTGCTGTTAGAATTAACTAATAAGAGTAAATCTCTAGCACAGATGCTACTCGTCCTTAATACCACGTGCTTTTAGGAAATTCTGTAAATAGTTTTGATTTAATTTAATTTATTCAGAAATTAAACATGTTTAATATGGTTCACTCTATATCAGAGTATTTGCTGCTTTAGTGTCCTTATAAAGGACACTAAATACATGTAGGTGAAGCATAGTCTTAAAGCATACTTAGAATTATGCATTATTCAAACCAAGACCTATTTTAACAAAATGTCTATAATTAAAAGCAGCTGATGAAACGAAATCCAAAGTTATGACAAGGGAGACTCATCTCATTTGAAGCTGTGTTACTTAGAGAATTACAAAAAAAAAAAAAAAAAAAAAGTTCCCTTAAAGGCATTCAAGTACAGGTAAGGAGACACCATCTCCTCATTCTTTACCATAGGATTCCAATCAAGGATGCATTTAGTATACATGCATATATGTCTTGTGGAAATGGCATTGGATTGGGTATCAGTAATTATGAATTCTGGTTCCAGATGTCTTGTGTGTAAATCAGCCCACCTCAATTTCCCTCTCTGTAAAGGTAACTTTAATCTATCTCTCAGGGACAACATATTAATAAAAATGTCTCATAAAAAAATGGGCAATACACACATGACTATCAATTTTATTGATATGAATTTCACCCTGTGTAAACACCAATATTCTGAATGGGAGTTGTTCTGGGAGCAAAGTATTGTGACAGCAATCCAGGAGCTAAACAAGCTATCATATGATTTGAAACCTATTCCCTGTATTATAGAAGCAACACATAATTATGGAATTGACCAGCAGAGGTCAATGATACCATTTTCATATGCAAAAGCTATACACAATCCTTTTCAAACACTTTCTGTATGTTCTGCTTTTTTATTGGTTGTAATAGCCATAGTCTCTTGGTGTCTCCATTTCTTTTAATGATGTGATGAAACCTGATTATCTTCTTTTCAGACTTAATTTTCACAGTTTCTTTTGAACTCATCTACTTGAGATCTAACAAAGGAAGAACTAGCATTGTTGCTAGGGGCAACATAAGAAATGAATTCTGTCCTGTGTGAAACAGGCTCTCCCCTTGGAAAGTCTGTCAATAATGATTTCCAGTCCAGACATCTCCAACAGGTAGATAGTGACCTATCAATAGCTTTATCACCCTGTGTTCTCAATTGCAGAGCATCTTCTTCTGTGCTCTTCTGACCCACAAAATGGGTAATGATTGGTAAGACTTCCCCATATCTCTGCTGTCCCAACCCCTAATTGATTATTAGGTAATGATTACCAAAATTTGTTGGCATCAGGCAACTGTCAAGCTCTTTGCAAATGTTAACTCACTTAATCCACATGGCAATGGGCATGAAATAGGGACAATTAGCATCTCCATATTACAGAAGAGAAAAGAAAAGTATGCAGTTTGCCTAAATTTGTACAAGCAGAGCTGGGATCTGAACCCAGGTAATCTGCATGAAATGTGTTCAGCCACTAGCCAGGTTGACGCCCAATACTTGAGTTGAGGATTTATGTGAATGAGTAATAAATCCACCCAATTATATTTTAAAATTGTTTATAAAATTCTCTGATAAAAATTTGTTTCTATTTTCCATTTTTGCTTAATTTTTAACTCTGGTTTGATAGTACTCTTTTTGCTGTGACTACATGGTGTCAAATCAAGTTAGGACTGAGTTTACAGCAGAAGCTCAAGGGGATAGCATGAGGCTTCATTGCTCTTACGTGGACACAAAGCATCTCTATTTTTAGGGCAGCTTTTCCATTACTAAATTACACACCCTAGTGCTAGATCTGTAAACTGGTGAAGGTCATCTGTAAACTGGTGAAGTAAAGTATCTTTTTGTGGCCAGAAGCAAATGTTAAGATTCGTCCTGGTCTCCAGCATGGAGGAAACCAATACCCATAGTCCTTCACTTGCAACTGAGTTGATGTGCCATGATGTCGCTGAAGGCCTGCATGGGTGTCTTTCCTAAGATCTCCCACTGCCGTGTCCTTTGACTTCCCTGAGACCAGGGCTCATCTGCCGGTATTAAAGGCAGGGAGCAAGCTTGCCATTTGTTTACTTCAAGCCAACTGTGATCAAAAGCCCCTAACATAAGCTAAAAAGATAGCTTAGTGGAATCAACATCTGGTAGATAATACTTAAATTCCCTACAATCCTGCTTTTACATCCTAGTAGGGTAAAATCAATCTTCCCTTTACTGGGAAAAATGCAATAAGCTATAACTTTCTCAGTGTGAATTTGTTGGTTTTAAACTTTTAAAACTAAATCATATTTGTTTTACACAGAGACAACTGATAACTTTTGAAGTAATTTGTCACATCTCCGGACTAACTGAGTATCTGATGAAAATGTGTCGATATCTTTTTATGACTGTTGGATCAAACACAAGGTTTAAGTTGAGAAGCAGTATCTTAATAAAGTCTTAAAGTATATTTATTTTTATTATGAAATGATGTAAGTATCTAATAGAGAACTCAAAAGTAAAGCAGGAGTTATTCTCTAACTTAGATATATAGAAAGCTGGGTTTAAATTTGAAAATGACAATAATAAAAATAAAATAAAATTACATTTTACATGTATTTTTTTGTAATTAGGTGACTTTGAAAGATTTATCTTTTTTCAACTGTCGACCTTCCCATTCTGAAGTGAATCTGAACAAATGAAAGTTATGGCCATAGTGAGTCACTATTTCTGGTGAAATGATTTCAGTTGTCTTGGTATAGAAAATATTTGAGACTAGTAACTTGAAAATTATCATACACCTTCATTATATGTGATTTTATTGTTATTAACTTATTATTAATTATATGCTATTGATTTAACTTTCTCCAGACTGAATAAAGGTGTAAATAACTAGAAAAGTAGTACATTATAAAGAAAACAGACCCTTAAATAAATGTTTTATTTTAATTTTCAATAAAAGTCACCTTGCACTCAAAATTTACTAAGTCATATATAATTATAGGAATATTTAATTTGGATTTCAAATTCCAAAGACAGACCAAATCAAATATCCTTAAGATGCAAGTATTGAAATTGATACACCATAACAAGTAACCGGTAGATAAAAATTATTTAAATCAAACTTTAGTTTTATTTTGTAAACTTAAGTTGTAAGATAAATCTGGTTGAACTCAGACACCAATCTAGTATACTTTTTTTTTCCCAGTTCAAGAGATTCTCTACAAAGTCCTATTAGAAAGGAAAGAGAAAAGTACCCCTTTCTTTTCTCACAAATCTTCTCTTAGACTGCCCATTGAAAGTTATTTCCTGTATACTTGCCATGTACAGAACAGCTTGTTAGGAAAATGGATGGATAGGATGCTCACACCAAACGAACACATCCTTTTAGAAAACGTTTTGTGCATTTGGTCATCCTTCTTGGAGCAATGAGACCTCAGTGTAGCTTTTGGATGCTAGCAAAGCAATGAACCCACGTCCTTCTCTATGAAAATTCTAACAGTATTTCAGTAGTTTGAGATACTGCACAGAAAACAAATAGGTAATTTGAGAATAACTGCACTTATGCAATCCTTGGAGCTATATGAAATTTACATAATTATATTAAACAGTTACACAGCAGAAACCTATCATGGGACACATCCACCAAATACAACATCATGTAGTACATATTTGGATTCTGGTATTAATTTCTTTTTTTTTTTTTTAAGAATATTTATTTATTTGACAGACAGAGATCACAAGTAGGCAGAGAGGCAGGCAGAGAGAGAGGAAGGGAAGCAGGCTCCCTGCTGAGCAGAGAGCCCGATGCGGGACTGGATCCCAGGACCCTGAGATCATGACCTGAGCCTAAGGCAGCAGCTTAACCCACTGAGCCACCCAGGTGCCCAACATCTTTCTTTTTTTAAGTGTAGGTATTTATAGCTATAAATTTGTTCTTAGTACAATTTTTGCTGTATCCCATAGGATTTAGAATGTTGTGCTTCCACATTTATTTGTCTCAAGATATTTTTTGTTTTGTTTTGTTTTTTAATCCATTGGTCATTCAGGAGTCTGTTGTTTAATTTCCACATGTCTGAGTTTTCTTCCTGCTATTGATTTTTTGTTTCACATCTTTATAGTTGTAAAAGATACTTGATATAATTTAAATTTTCTTGACTTTTTAATACTTGTCTTATATCCTAACATATGATCTACCCCAGAGAAGTGATGTGTGCTTGAGAAGAATATGTATTTTGCTGCTGATGCATGTTCTGTTAGAAAGTTAAAAATGCCCTTTAGGTCCATTTGGTCTACAGTGCTGTGAAAATCTGCTTTTTTCTTATTGATTTTCTGCCCAGATGATTTATCCTATGTTTATAGTAGAGTCTCCTACTGAAGTTTCTTACTATTATTGCCTTGCTGTTAATTTCTCCTTTCAGTTCTGTATTTTTTTAAGGATTTTATTTATTTATTTGTCAGAGAGAGAGAGCACGCAAGCACAAGCAAGGGGAAAGGCAGGCAGTGGGAGAAGCAGGCTCGCTGATGAGCAAGGAGCCCAAGGGGGACTGGATCCCAGGACCCTGGGATGATGACTTGAGACAAAGGCAGACGATTAACCACCTGAGCCATCAGGTGTCCCGGCGTTATATATTTAGATATTCTCCTGTTGGATGCATAAATATTTACAATTGTTACATTTTCTTAACTAATTGACTGTTTTACCATTATATAATGATCTTCCATGTCCCTCATGACCATCTTTAATTAACTTATTAATTTATTATTTATTAACATATAATGTATTATTTGCCTCAGGGGTACAGGTCTGTGAATCATCAGTCTTACTCAATTCACAGCACTCACCATAGCACATATCCTTCCCAATGTTGATCGCCCAGCCACCCTCTCCCTCCCCCACAAACCCTAGCAACCCTCAGTTTGTTTTCCTGAGATTAAGAGTCTCTTATGGTTTGTCTCCATCCCCTTTCTCATCTTGTTTTATTTTTTTCCCTCCCTACCCCCTACAATGCCCCACCCTGCCTCTCAAATTTCTCATATCAGGGAGATCATCCGATAATCGCCTAATGACCATTTTTAACTTACATTCTATTTGTTCTAAGTATAGCTACTCCTACTCTTTTGGTTACCATGTACTTTGAATACCTTTTCTACCCTTTCATTTTCAGAGTGTCTGTGTCCTTAAAGCTTCTTCTTCCTTTTCCTTTTCTTCTTCTCCTTCCCCTCCTTCTCCTCCTTCTTTTCCTTTCTCCTCTTCTTCATATTTTAATATAGTTAGCCTCCCTAGGTTTGTTGATTGCAGAATTTAATTCATTTACATTTAAAGTAATTACTTATATTTACTTACTATTGGAACATTGCTCATTGGTTTTTGACTATTTCATAGCTCCTTTCCTCATTTTTCTTCTCTTGCTGCCTTCCTTTTAATTTGAACACTTTTTGGGGAGTATGCTTTAATTCATTTATAGTCACCTTTTTGTGTATCTACTATACAGGCTCATCTTTGTTATGACTTACAATAAATACATTATCATTATATCATCTATTTAGGCTAGGGACAACTTGATACCATAGCAGAACTATATTTTATAGTTCACATTTTAGGTTATTGATATAATTTACATTTTTATATTATGTATCCAATATTAAATGATTGTAGTTATAGTGATTTTTAATGTGTTTGTCCTTCAACTTCTAAAGTAGAGTTTAAAGTGATATAGGGACCACCATATAATATTAGAAAATCTGATTTTGACTATGTATTTACCATTACTGGTGAGTTTAACCTCATATGTTTTACAATACTAATTAACATCTTTTCATTTCAGCTTGAAAAACTTCCTCTCTTATTTACTATAAACAAGTTCTAGTGGTGATGAACTTTCTCAGCTTATGGTTTTGGTTTTGGGTGTATTTTGGAAAGTCTTTATCATTTCTCCTTTTCTGAAGGATGGAGCTTTGCTCTGAAGTCTATTGTACCTGAAGTTAATATAGCTATCCCAGCTTTTATTTGAATTAGCATGATCTATCATTCTTTACCCTTTGCTTTTAACCTATGTGTCTTTATATTTGAAGTGTTTCATAAAGACACATGCAGTTGAGTCTTATTTTGGGGTTCAACCTGACCCTGTCTTTTAATTGGTATGTTAAGACCATTGATGTTTAAAACAATTATTGGTGTAGAATGGATTAATATCTACTATATTGGTTTTGCTTTATGTCAATGACACTTATTCTTTGTTCCTATTTTTGTCTTCCACTCTGTTTTCTGCCATTTGTGGTTTTAATTGAAAATTGTATATGATTCCATTTTTTTCTGCTTCCTTAGCATATCAATTATCCTTTTCTTTTTAACTTGTTCTTAGTAGTTGCCTTAGAGTTCGTAATATACATGGCAACTAATTCAATCCCACTTTCAAATAACATTTTATGACTTCTTGAGTAATGCTAAAACCTTACAATAGCAAAATACCATAAATATAAATCCATCCTCCCATATACTGAATCACTTATTTCACTTATATGTAGTGTATAATCATCAACAATATTATTGCTATTATTATTTTGACCAGTATTTTCTGGTAGATCAATTAAAATTTTGATTTTACCTTCATTTATTCCTTTGCTAATATTCTTCCTTTCTTTATGTAGATCTGAATTTCTAACAAGTGTCACCCTCCTTCTCTTGAAGACCTTTTAACATTTCTTATAAGGCAGGTCTATTGACCAGAAAATCTTCACAATATTTGTTAGTCTAAGAAAATCTTCATTGCTCCTTCACTTTTGAAAGATAACTTTTCAGGACACAGAATACCAGTTTGTTTTTGTTTGTTTACATGTTTGGTGTTTTTTAAACTTTTTTCCCCCACTTTTGTTATTTTATTTTGTTTTGTTTTGTTTTTAAGTATTTTATTTATTTATTTGCTGGAAAAATAGAGAGTGCACAAGTTGGGGATGGGGGGCAGAGAGAAGGAAAAGGAGGTTCCCCTCTGAGAAAGCAGTCTAAGGCAGGCCCTGGGATCTTGTCCTGAGCTAAAGGCAGGTGTTTAACCAACTGAGTCACACAGGTGTTCCTCATGTATCACTTTACTTATTTATTTATTTTATAGATTTTATTTATTTATTTAACAGACAGAGATCACAAGTAGGCAGAGAGGCAGGCAGAGATAGATGTAGGTGGGAAGCAGTCTCCCCGCCAAGCAGAGAGCCCGATGAGGGACTCGATCCTAGGACCCTGAGATCATGACCTGAGCTGAAGGCAGAAGCCTAACCCACTGAGCCACCCTCGTTTTCCACTTTAAATGTTTTCCTCCACTCTCTTCTTTGCTTGTGAGGTTTCTGAGCAGTTGGATGTAATCCTTCTAGTTTCTTCTTTTAAAGGTACAGTGCTTTCCTCTGATTCCTTTCAACATTTTATCTTTGATTTTCTGGGTAGTTTGAATGCTTAGGAGAAGTGGGCTTTTTAGTTTGTTTTTGATTTGATTTGTTTTGCATTTACTTTGCTTGGTGTTCTCTGTGTTTTGTGGACCTATGGTTTGGTGTCTGACATTTATTTGGGGGAGGACGTCAGTTCTCACTGCTTTAAATATTCCTTCTATCCCTTTCTTTCTTCTTCCTGTGGTATTCCCATTATGCATATATTACATACAACTTTTATAATTGACCCATAGTAATTGGATATTCTGTTCCCTGCACTTATTTTTTTCCCCGTTTTTTCTTCCCCCACCCCATTACTTTTTAGTTGTCAAAACAGCTATTCACAGATTCACAAATTTAAGAATCTTTTTCTTTAGCCATATCTGGTTTACTAATGAGCCCATCAAAGGTGTTCTTGATTTTGATCATAGCACTCATTTTGATTCTTTCTTAGAATGTCCATCTCTGTGCTTACATTATCATCCAATCTTGCATGCTGTCTACATTTTTTCATCGTTCTTTTAAACAGAATGTTTGATAATTCCAATGTCCCTGCCGTAGGTGAGTCTTATTCTGATGCTTACCTTGTCCTTTCAAGTTGTGTCTTTTACTTTTTAGTGTGCATTATACTTTTTTTTTTTTTTTTGGTGGAAAGCTGTATATGATGTACTAGGTAAAAGGAACACTACTAAATAGGCCTTTAGTGAGGTAGTGGTAAGGCTAAAAGTGAGATGAAGAGGCAAATAATTCTATTGTCCTGGGATGAGAGCCCAACCTTCTCAGGAGCCCGTGCCCCTGGGCTATGAACTTCACAAATACTTCTCCATTCTGCCTCTCATCTTAGGTGAGGCAGGATAGCTTGAGGAGGTTAGGTTGACTGGATTTGGGTGTTTCCATTCCCTCAAGTAGTTAGGATCTGATAAAACCCTAATAGGTTTTGGTAATAGGCTCTGGTAAAATAATTTATCTTGAGAGCAGTCTTTTTAGAAGAACAGAATGTTCTGGCACATTTCCACATAGCTACTTTTCAACTTCTGCTGCCTAAAGCCCAGGGGGATTTTTCTCAGCTATTCACTGTCAAAACCTGGTAGAACTCCAGGAAATAAAACTCACAAAAGTGTGGGAGACCCCCTGGAGTTTTTAACTCTCAGACTTGCCCATGAGGATCCCCCAGCACAGTTCAGGTTTTCCTGCCCCAGCACTGGTTTCCACTGAAGTTTCTGTTCCTGGGTTGGGCTTCTGCTCTAGTAAGTTGTGATTCCCAGTGTCAGCCTATATGTGTCTCTAATTTTGGGGGGTAGCTCTTTGTCCTGTGACCTCAACTGACCTCTGATAGCCCTCAGAAGAGATACTGAATTTTCAGTATGTTGGACTTATTACTTGTTATGATGAAGTGGAGAATTCCATGCTTCCTACATGCTGACTAGAATCAGGAAATACTAAATATCTTTCTCTTTCCGAAATAAAACATAATTGGGGCACATGGGTGGCTCAGTGGGTTAAAGCCTCTGCCTTCTGCTCAGGTCAAGATCCCAGGGTCCTGGGATTGAGCTGGGCTCTCTGCTCAGTGGGGAGCCTGCTTCCTTCTCTCTCTCTTTGCCTGCCTCTCCACCTACTTGAGATAATGAAGAGTCACCAGAGACCTTTCTACACACACAGAAGAAAGACCATGTGAAGACATAGCAAGAAGGTGGCTGTCTATGAGCCAGGAAGAGAACTCTTTTCAGAAACTCTGTTTACCTGTAACTTAATCATGAACATCCAGAATCCAGAACTGTGAGAAAATAAATGTCTGTGGTTTAAGCCACAAGTCTGCAATCATTTACTGTGACAGCCTGAGTTGACTGATAGGGGTATACATATATAAGCACGTCTATGCATATGCCCAAGAAAAACTAGAGATTGACCCTGAAACGTCATCTATGGCTGACCTTGAGGTCCTGCCTTACAGGAAATGACAGATAAGAATGACTTATGTTAGCTTTTTATCATCCTAAAATTTGAAGTTGTGCCTTTAACCAACCACAAATCCCCATGCTAATGTGTGTAATACTTACTAGGGCAAGTCATTTTAGGGACTCTTCTGACCCATCATTAGCTAATCATCACACTATGCTGACTGAGAGGCAGCCCTTGAGAAGGTCAGGCTTTAAAAAAAGCATTCTAAAAATAAAAATGATCAGAGAGCACAGTGGCTGCACACAGCCTTGAATACAGAATCTATTAAATCAGTTCTGGAAATCTGTTAGGCAGAAAAACAGAACAAGGGAAAAAAAAGTGTTAGGAACAAACCCCATGGGAAAGAGAGAACTAATTCCAGATTTGCTATATTATTTAACACTCCTGCTTTTCAACCAAAACAAACAAACAAAAAAAAGAGGGGGGGGGGGACACAACAAAGCCAAACAAGAAACAACCCAAACCAGAAAACCTGTATTGATGTGCTTATCTGTATAAAGGTAATATACAATGTATACAACAGTTGATGGATTTATACTGTATAAAGATGTAATCTATATGATAATAATAGCACAACAAAAGGAGAAGTAAGAGAAGTAAGAAGTAAGAGAATGCATGCTCAAAGAGAATAGGGTAGCCATTTCTATGCATTATGTAATCAAATTAGCATTAAAGTGAAATAGATTGTTTTAGGTTAAAATGCATATTGTAATATTCAGAGAAGCCACAAAGAAAGTAATTCAAGAAAACAGTTTTTTTTTTTTTAAAGAAATTTAAGTGGTACACAAGAAAATACCTGTTAAACAAAAAAGCAAGGATAAAGGAACACATAAAACATAGAGCATATTGAAAACAAATTACAAAACCCAACATACTAATAATTAGACTAAATGACGGGATTGAATACTCCAATTCAATGGCAATCTGACTGATGAGGCTCGCTGAGGACAAAGCAAAAGTTGACACCCTCCAACCTTCCCCATCCCCTCTCCTGGGTGGGATTTATGTGACATTCTTTAGGAATCTCCCACCCATCTTAATGTTAATACCTTGCTAGGGGCAAAATGACCTTGGTAATGGCAAGGCTTCTGGTATCAGTATCTTGTAGGTCCTCTTTAGCATATGAAAGTTCTATTGAAACCTCCCTTTTTCTTACCTCCCCGCAACTCCATGGTACATAACCTAAGACCCCTCATAATCCCGGGGCAGCAGCTCATCCTGCCCACAGGTCCTGTCCCTGTGCTTTAATAAACCACCATTTTGCACCAAAGATGTCTCAAGAATTCCTTCTTGGGCATCAGCTCCAGACTCTACTCCATGGGACCTCACATTCTAAAACTTCATCAGTTATGCTAATATACAAAATAGTACAAATATAATATACAAAAGGCAAAAAGTATAACACAAATAGTATTACTAGAGATGAAAAAAGATATTTTACAGTGATAAAAGATTCCATTCAACAGAAAACAATTACATATAATTACCTAACAATAGAACCCCCAAATACATGCTACTTACAAGGCAGAAATAGTTCAACAGTAATAGTTGAAAATTACAATGTTGCATGCTCAATAATTGATAGAACATCTAGTCAAAAAATCAGAAAAAAAGATAGACAACTTGAAAAACACTATCAACTTGACTAGAACAGGACAACCAATAACAGCACATTATTTTTTAAAGACTTATTTACTTATGTGAGGTGAGGGGCAGAAGGAGAGGGAGAGACAGCATCTCAAGCAAGCTCCTTGCTAAGCACAAACCCAGAGGCAGGGCTGGATGTCATGACCCCAAGATGATGACCTGAGCCAAAATCAAGAGCGAGAGTCTTTACTGACTGAGCCACCTAGGCACCCCAAACACGTTATTTTCAAGAGAACACAGAACATGCAAAAGTAATATAATATTAATAAAATAAAGAATATAAACCACATGATTAACTCCATATGCACAAGTAAGCCATTGGGGAAAATCCAACACCCATTCATGATTAAACATGCTGAAATTCTTTAGACAGTAACTCTTTTAACCTAATAAAGGTCCTCTATACAACACTTACAATGAACATTGTACTTAATGGTGGAAGACGATGTTCTGCCCAAAAGCAGGAATAAGGGAAACATGTTTGCTCTTGACTTCTATTAAATGTTGTACTGGAAATTCTAGCTAGTCTAATTGGCAATGAAAAGAAATAAAAGGCATCTAGATTGGAAAGGAGAAGGTAAAACTACCTTTTCTCACAGACAACATGATTTTGTATTAAAAAAACATTGGGGAGGGTGTGTGCTTTGGTGAGAGCTGTGAAGTGTGTAAACCTGGTGATTCACAGACCTGTACCCCTGGGGATAAAAATATATGTTTATAAAAAATAAAAAATTGAAAAAAAAAAACAAACAAACATAACAAAACAAAAAAACCAAGAGCATCTAAAAAATAATTAGAAGTAAAATACACAGAGAGCAGGGGTGCCTAGGTGGCTCAGTGGGTTAAAGCCTCTGCCGTTGGCTCAGGTCATGATCTTGGGTCTTGGGATCGAGCCCCACATTGAGCTCTCTGCTCAGCAGGGAGGCTGCTTTCTACTGCTTTCTACCTCCCCTCCACCCCTGCCACTGCCTGCCTCTCTATGTGATCGCTATCTGTCAAATAAATAAATAAATATTTAAAAAAACAAAAACAAAAACAAAAAACACAGAGAGCAAGGTTTTAGAGTATTAGGTCAATAATGAAAAATCAAACGCATTTCTTTTTTTTTTTTTTTTTTTTTTTTTTTTTTTTTTAATTTTTTATTTTTTATAAACATATATTTTTATCCCCAGGGGTACAGGTCTGTGAATCACCAGGTTTACACACTTCACAGCACTCACTAAATCACATACCCTCCCCAATGTCCATAATCCCACCCCCTTCTCCCAAACCCCCTCCCCCCGGCAACCCTCAGTTTGTTTTGTGAGATTAAGAGTCACTTATGGTTTGTCTCCCTCCCAATCCCATCTTGTTTCATTTAAATAAACGCATTTCTATATACAAGCAACGACCAATAAGAAAATGAAATTAAGAGGCGTCTGGGTGGCTCAGTGGGTTAAAGCCTCTGCCTTCGGCTCAGGTCATGATCTCAGGGTCTTGGGCTCGCATTGGGCTCGCTGCTGCTTCCTTCTCCTCTCAGCAGGGAGCCTGCTTCCTCCTCTCTCTCTCTGCATGCCTCTCTGCCTACTTGTGATCTCTGTTTGTCAAATAAATAAATAAAAGCTTTAAAAAAAAAGAAAATGAAATTAAGCATACAATTTTGCACAATCACATCAGAAAGAATAAAACATGCATGAATAAATTTGACAAGACTAGTGTAAGACTTGTACATTAAGAAATAATAAAATAAGAATTGCTGAGGGAAATTAAAGAAGGTCAAAATAAATAGGGCATGTTCTTGGATTGGAAAACGCAATATTATTATGATGTCATTTCTCCCCATTTTGATCCATCGATTCAACAAACAGGATTCAAAAATTATAGGCTGTCAATAGGATCTATAAATATTCTATAAATATTGAAACAAACTTTTTTTGTGCAGAAACTTTCAAGCAGATTCTAAAATGTATATGGAAATGTAAAAATCCAGAGAAACTGGGCGCCTGGGTGGCTCAGTGGGTTAAGCCACCCTTCGGCTCAGGTCATGATCTCAGGATCGTGGGATCCAGTCCCGCATTGGGCTCTCTGCTCAGCAGGGAGCCTGCTTCCCTTCCTCTCTCTCTGCCTGCCTCTGCCTACTTGTGATCTCTCTCTGTCAAATAAATAAATAAAATCTTTTAAAAAAAATCCAGAGAAACTAAGTTTTTTTTTTTTTAATTTCAATAGACTATTTTTTTAGAGTAGTTTTAGGTTCACAGTAAAATGAAGCAGAAGTTACAAAGTTTCCAAACACTCTGCCTCCACCCCTACAGCTCCTCTCCCCCATGATAACATTCTGCACTAGAGCCATCTCTTGCTACAGATAAACCTACATTGACAAATGATGTCATTATCACCCAAAGTCCACACTCCACACTAGGGTTCCCTCTTGGTGTATATCCTATAGGTTTCAGCAAATGTATCATGATATGTGGGCACCATTTTAGTTTCACACAAAAAAATTTCACTGTCCCCCAAGTTCTCTGTGGTCCACCCTATTCCCTAACCCCTTGTTACCTCTGATCTTTTTACTGTCTCCATAATTTTGCTTTCTTCCACAATGTCATACAGTATGTTGAGTTTCAGATTGAATGTCCAGAAAAAGCAAATCTATAGAAACAGAAAATAAATGATTGGTTGCATGAGGCAGAGCATGAAAATCGGGATTAATAGTAAATGTGACTAAGGATCCTATTGTTTGGAGAAAATGTTCGAATACTGCTTACTCATGATGATGACTTCACAGCACAGTAATTTTCCTAAAAAATCACAGAGTTGAAAAGATGAAGTGGGTAAATTTAATGATATATAAAATGTGACTTGTTATAATATTTTTCACAGTAGCCAAGATATAGAAACAACTTAAATGTCAGTTGATGAATAAAGAAAATGGAAACTATAAATACAATATATACAGTAGTGTCTTTTATTTTTAAATATTTTATTTATTTGACAGACAGTTCGCAAGAAGGCAGAGAGGCAGGCAGAGAGAGAGGGGGAAGCAGGCTCCCGGCTGAGCAGAGAGCCTGATGTGGGGCTCGATCCCAGGACTCTTAGATCATGACCTTAGCCAAAGGCAGAGGCTTTAACCCACTGAGCCACCCAGGTGCCCCTATAAAATATTATCTTATTCAGCCTTTACGAGGAAGAAAATTATGGCATTCATGACAACATGGATGAACTTGGAGGACATTTTTAAAGTGAGTTAAGACAGCCACAAAAAGCAAATACTGCATGATCTCACTTTTATGTAGAATCAGAAAAGTTGGACTCATAAGCACAGTCCAGTTGTTATCAGGGTATGGAGGGTGGGGGAAATAAGAGATATTGTTTCAAGTATACAGAGTTTAGATTATGGGGGATAAAGTTCTGAAGATCTAATATATAACATGACAACTATAGTTAGTAATACCCTACAGTATACTTGAAATCTGCTGAGAGTTAGACACACACACACACACACACACACACACACACACACAATAACTGTGTGAGTTGAAGGATATGTTAATTAGCCTGATTGTGGTAATCATTTCACAATGTATTCCCGTATCAAAATATCAGGTTGTATACTTCAAATATACACAATTTTTATTTGCTAGTTATACCTCAATAAAGCTGGAAAAACTATAAGCTATAAGAGCAAGTAATCAACCAAAAAGTAAATATTTCCCACATGCACATCAGATATTCGTTTGAGGAATAATGACTTCCTTCTCAATAGGAGTCAAAACAAAGGAACTGACTCTGGAATGTAAGGGGAACAGGAAAGAAATGTGTTATGCAGTCTCTAGTGTTCTCTGTGGCAAAACTGCAGCCCCAAAATATTAAGGACAGAGTTACAAGAATCATGTTCAAACATGATTTCAAATACCATGAATTTTGACAAGTTAAAAAACTAGTTTTAGGGCGCCTGGGTGGCTCAGTGGGTTAAGCCGCTGCCTTCGGCTCAGGTCATGATCTCAGGGTCCTGGGATCGAGTCCCGCATCGGGCTCTCTGCTCAGCGGGGAGCCTGCTTCTCTCTCTTTCTCTCTGCCTGCCTCTCTATCTACTTGTGATTTCTCTCTGTCAAATAAATAAATAAAATCTTTAAAAAAAAAAAAAAAACTAGTTTTAAAATTTTCAGCAGTATTAAACATTTACAACCATCATTATCGCACAGCTCACCAGGAGCACACTGTTGGGAACGTAGAGTCAGACTGTCCTGGTTCCAAGAAACACAAATCACCATACCCCCTGTGAGGATCCAATAGTTCCCATGAAATTCAAAGGAATTGTAAGTGTATCTTGTCCGATGATGGTCATTGGCTGATACTCTTTAACAGCTTGATAAAACTACAAGCAAGAAGAGAGGAAGGAATTTTCCTTTCAGAATTCATCATTAGAGAAATTCTGTGATTTTGTTATTGACTTGGGATTTTTGCAGATCTCGGATCAAAATATCCTATGGAGATGCCTTTCTAACAGAGGTATTTATTCTGGAACAAGGTGTTTGGCAGCGATGGACACTTGTATCCTTACTTACATTAAAAATGCATAGAATGGTTTTCTTCAATGCAATATGTACTCTCCTGCCCTAGAAGGTGGAGAAAAACAAGTGTTACCAGAAACCAACAGTGGCTTCAAGAAGTATGTGATTCTGCTGTCTCATTTTACAGTCCACCTCCAACCCCCAAAGAAATGCCAAAGCAGCTGGTTGACACACATTCTTTAATTTTCAGATGGATAAATAAAATCATAGCACAGGTCAGTTTGTTCTCTTACAGGGCACTGAAATTCTGCTTGCTTTCACCAGGATATATGATCGCTTAAAACTGACATCAGTTTCCACGTCAGGCAACCAACTATTAGATAAATTACATTTGTCATGTTTTGTGTATACTAAAATAAAATTTTCAAGCCTGTGTTCAGCATTGTTGGAGTTTTAGGTATTGTGGATTTATCTATAAATTGCTCTTTGAGGAAAACTTTTTTGTTTTACATAAAGAAATATTAAATACTACCTACACAAGTTTAAAAAGTAATTTTTTTAACTGACAACCTAAAAAAAAAACTAATATTCAGTAACTACAAATCTACAAATCTCAATTTGATGAGGATATAATCTCACCAAGTTCAATCTTGAATGATTTTGCTTGTTCAAAGCAAAAATCATTCACTTTTCCTCCAAATCGTGGCCCAGACATATACTTGGGTGAGAAAATGCATAAGAATAGTTTTTTAGGAATCAGCTACTTAAAACGCAGTCTGTAGGCAGGTGTGGAATCACAAACTTTTTCTTTCCAATCCATAATAGATTAAAAACAGCAAAATCTAGAAACTTTCATAGTATCTCGAGAAAAATTGTTTTTCTTTTGAAGATAATCATTAAAAAACAGATTTTTTTCTTTTGAAGATAATAATTAAAAATCATTAAAAATAGAATGTTTTATGTTATTTTTGTTTCATTTTGTAAACATATACGTCTGGGAGGTACTGGAAAACAAAAATTGTCCTTTCACCATAGAAACGGTTTGAGAAACAGTAGTCTAGAAGGAGTGAAGTTTGGGAAATAATAATGATTTCCTGTTTGCAGAGGATCTCATGGATATGCAAATAAAATGGGAGATGGTTGTGTTCATAAACCTCTTAGCAAGAGGTCCCAGGTATATGAACGGCATCAGAAAGGTATGGGTTTTTATTTATTTATTTATTTGACAGAGAGAGATCACAAATAGACAGAGAGGGAGGCAGAGAGAGAGAGGGAAGCAGGCTCCCTGCTGAGCAGAGAGCCCGATGTGGGACTCGATCCCAGGACCCTGAGATCATGACCTGAGCCGAAGGCAGCGGCTTAACCCACGGAGCCACCCAGTCACCCAAAAGGTATGGGTCTTAAGAGGTGATTACAATGGGCCAGAGGAGCTGGACAAAGGCTAAGTGGTCTGAGGAAAAACACAAGGAATATCCACGTTCCAAAAAGCAGTTAAGATCATACAGTGAGTGAATCTTTCCAAAGCTCCAACGTGGTAACTATCTCGTCCCAGGTCACACAACAAGTCTGAGTGGCAGAACAGGGCTAGATCTGGGCATTCGGAGGAATGTGATGTGCTCCCTTTCCCAATGCTTCCTTAGACTCTGGGGCCTCAGAAAGTTGAGGTGTCTTACCCCTGACCCTCTCCTGAGATTAATCTTTGAAGGTTTTTATAGGTTTGTATACACTGTGCCCATGTATATGTGCACACACAAGTGAACACACAGATATGCATGTGCCTTGCTTCACTTCTTCACACCCTCTACCCCTGCCCTTGCCCTTGCTGACACCTGTGTCTCCACACCTGCCACTCAAGGCAGTAGCTCTAACTCTGGATCTGCATCCAGCCCAACCGCAGCCTGAGAACTCTCTATGCACAACAGGTACCTCGGCCAGGACAGGTGTGTGACCTGGTCTCACCAGCCTGTGCCTGCGCTGCCCTCATCTCTGCATACACTGTCGACGTGGATTTGTTTTTAAAACAAAACAAAACAAAAAATACATAATAATCAATTCTCCAAATATCTAATGTATCTAAAATACAACTCGCTGAGTGTTTTGGCATTTGATTTTGTGTTCTACCACTTCCGATGTAGTTTTGGATTTTTAAGACTATTTTTAGCACCTGCATTTGTTAGTATGGATTTCTTTTTTCTTTTTTTTTTTTTTTTTTAAGATTTTATTTATTTATTTGACAGAGAGAGATCACAAGTAGGCAGAGAGGCAAGCAGAGAGAGAGAGGAGGAAGCAGGCTCTCTGCTGAGCAGAGAGCCCGACGTGGGACTCGATTCCAGAACCCTGAGATCATGACCTGAGCTGAAGGCAGAGGCTTAACCCACTGAGCCACCCAGGCGCCCCGTTAGTATGGATTTCTATAAAGCATTTAAAAAAGCTTAGATTTTAGGAATGGTAGACTTGTTTTGTACACATGGGATTCTCTTTTAAACATCGTATCATCTTGAGCAGTAGAGGAAATTTAATGAGTTTACATAAAGGCAGGATAAAACATTTAATTCTGCTTTTAGTTTTATTTCTATTTAAAATAAACAAATGTATTAAAATGACATCAAAAGTGATTTGGGGGGGGCATCTGGGTTGCTCAGTCAGTTAAGAGTCCAAGTCTTGGTATGGGCTTGGGTCTTGATCTATTTCTTGGTCCTGAGATCGAGCCCCACAATGGGCTCTATGCTCGGTGTGGAATCTGCTTCAGATTTTCTCTCGCTCCTTCCCCCTCTGCCCTTCCCTGCTCAGGCACGCTCATATTCTCTCTCTCTCAAATAAATAAATAAAATCTTTTTTAAAAAAGTGATTTATTTTGCATCAAAAATATTATTAAATAATTCCTCATTAAGAAAATGGCTACAATTGAAGAGATCCAAGTGGGGACTTTTCCATAATTCAGCCCTGGTGAATACATTTAAGTTCCTGTTTAACTTATTTGCTTGATTCTGCAGTAACCCCCTGACTTATTTGTGTAACCCCACTAGAGATTGTGTTTAGGAGTTTTCAGGTTAATTTCCTACTCTCTCTCAGAGCTATAATTTACTGATTTACTTAATCCTCTAGCAGGGTAAGACCCACTTCTCCAGGCTAGGGTAGTAGTAGTAGGGCGGAAGGGGCAGTCTGTTTTATTGGTCCCTCTGCCAGTTATAAATATTAAATACTAAAACAGTGTACATTTGTACCCCCCTTCTAACACACATGAACACACACACACACACACATACACACACAGGGGGAAAGTAAACAGTATCAGTGATTGATGGCCTATGTCATTGCAAGTTGAAAATCAATGGATGCCTGCATTCTATCCATTCATTCCAACAAATTTCAAATTTGTCCTTGCCTCAGGTTAGGTGTTAAATCTCATTTGATTAGCTTCTCACAAATATCACTTCAGTGAGTAATGGCATTGGGGATGTTTTGCTTTTTTCGGAGGATAAACACAAGCTACTGCCACATCAAGAATTTCTGTGTGAAACCACTTTTTAAGTTTGTCCAATTTCTTGTTCAGTGACCATATGGCAATTTTGTTGAGGTAATTAGTTTCAGTGATTAGTTTCTATAAAAAAAAATGATATTTTCTTTTATTAGGCATTGAATACAGATACAACTTTCCTTTTTATATTTTGATGGGTACAAAGCGTAAGCCAAATTTCCTATAAAACTGGGATATGGGGTGCCTGGATGGCTCAGTGGGTTAAGCCGCTGCCTTTGGCTCAGGTCATGATCTCAGGGTCCTGGGATCGAGCCCCACATCGGGCTCTCTGCTCAGCAGGGAGCCTGCTTCCTCCTTTCTCTCTCTCTGACTGCCTCTCTGCCTACTTGTGATCTCTGTCAATAAATAAATAAAAACTTAAAAAAAAAACCTGGGATAATAATCACCATAGCTTAAATATCTGATATACATTTTTATATCTCCACCTTGGGGTTTCAAAATTTTGTTCTGCTTGTATTCTAATCATCACAGGCCAACGTTTCCCTTCTATGCAAAGTTCTTCAAGTCTTGTCAGTCACACACACATTTCCACTGAATGCATTACTACTGTATTTCCCTTGCTGTTTTTTGTTCTCAAGAATTTGCTTTAATTCCACATTGTAATTTTTCATTCAATCCTCTTTAAACAGAAAATATTAATTCCTTAAAACACTTCACAAAAATGCCCTTAATTTTCCTCATGACAAAATTATGCTTCAGTTTAAATAGGTGCGTTTCAAATTGAGGATTGTGTGTGTATGTGTAACTCTCCCTACACACACACACGCACACACCAAATACAACAAACAGACATTTTGAACACAGTTAGCAACATGACGACGTGCTCAACTGTGAAATTACCTGTTTGACCATCCACATTCTTGTTAAGGGCCGCAATTCACCTCCCAACAGCTGTTGCAATTTCCATGGGGCAGCTTTCTGATCAATACTGGAAGCACTTCTTTATATATGGGTTATAAAAACCCAAAAATGATACATGAAATCACCAAATCCATACCATAAATTAAAATTTCAAATTCATACGATAACCTAAAATTTTATATAAACATAAGCTAGGCATCCCTAAAGTAGTATTTCCAAGTAGAATTGATTAAATTGTAACCTGTGTGGGCTGAAACTGTTTCCTTCTTCCTGTTTCTGTGTCTGCAATGGTGGGGGGGGTTCCTCTCTTCTCTGTCCTGTACTTTCTCCAGTGTGTTTGTTATCAGTACCTCCGAGAATCATGGCTGAGGATTTCCAGTCTCTTCTTTCTTGGATCTTATTTTTATGTCTCTATCTATTTCTGATCTTAATTCCATAGGTATTAACCCACTTCTTTACTCACTTGTGCATGTGGTGTTCCTTTGTCTATAAGACACTTAGAGGTTTTCCCTCTAAGTTGTGGTGTCTCTAATTCTGATTTTGACCTCACCAATGTTATGTTTAAATCTTTGCTTATAACCTTGACCTCTACCTTATTTAGCACAGTGGGGTCTAATCCCCAATTACCACTGAGTCAGGTTATCTGTTTTTAACACTACTTCTAACCTCTCTTATGCGCTCAAACAGACAGACTGCTATGGTGAGTCCCACACTTCTTTCATCTGATTTAAAAAAAAAAAAAAAAAAAAAAATATATATATATATATATATATATATATATATATTTCTAAGGAAAGAAAAAGCAAAAACTGTATCCTTGGCATCTGACCCCTCTGACCGGAAAGGATTCAAGTTTGGATGGGCATGTCAGGGGCTACTAGTCCAAAGCTCAAATTAGATTCAAAGGTTATAAGGAATTTATGATCTGTTGGTTGCTGTTACAAATAATCCTAGAAATCTCAGTGGCTGAACGAGAATAGAAAACCATTTTTTGCTTCTGTAGAATCAAACGTTGGTTGATGGGTGGGTTCGCATATGGTCATTCAAGGACTTAGGTTTGTCTAATCTGTCTTCTGTTTCCTTTAGGTTCTGGGATTCCTTGCCATTCAGTTAATGGGTGGGAGAAAAAAGCATGGAGGACATATACCTGCTTTGGACACAAGATCCAAACACAAAAGTCTATTCATATTCTATCTGGAAAAATGAGTCACATGACTCTAACAATGCAAAGACAGCTGAAACCATAGCCCAACCAGATAAGCCCCTCTCCAGAATTCTGCCTGATGGAAAGCAAGCACAAAGAGAAGCATTCAGAGCTGTGTTTGGAAAATCTTTCCCCCAGATCTTTAATTTCTTTCATGCTAAAACTAAAGCCCAGGAATATACACTATATGTACCAAAACACCAAGGTAAGTGGTAGCAGATTCAGCTGTGAGCCACTTACGCTGTCTGCCATGCTGCCTTCGATCATGTTTCCATGATGCAAGATCTCAGGCAGGGCTTGGTTCTGTCCATCCTTAGTGACCCAGGAACTGTGGCTTTCATGGAGGATGAGGATAGGCTGAGAGAAAAAATATAAGTTGCAACTAGGGTAAGCATATAAATTATAGTCCAGAATAGGACACTTTGAGATTATCATCGGCAAACCAGGAAAAAAAAAAAAAGTTCCTTCAAGTGTAATTTAACTCACAAAATTCACCTGGGAAGTTTTTGTAGCAAATACTTCAAGGTGAGAGTTGGTAACATATAGGATTTTGTTTTCACTTTTGTAGCCCCAATTTAACAATTATAACACATTTCTTGAGCAGAAATTCTTTCCTGTTGACATACCCATTGATTTTTAAAAGAACTCAAAATATAATTCTAAAAACTCTATAAAGACTTCAAAGAGCAACTTCCATAATGACAAACAACTGCATCGAACATAATTCTGAACAAGTTGTTTCCACATTGTGTCTGAAAATTTCAGAATTAGCGAGACATGGTGGGCAGACAGAAGATGGAAGCTAAGGGTAGAGATTGGGAAGTCACATTTTATTTTCAGCCTCCAAATCATCCCAGATATATAAAGTCTTTTAAATATGGAGCAAAAGAAAAAAATTGAATACAGAAAAAAAATACTTGATAAAAAAACATACCTTTATGTCATCTTTCCTGGGCAAGCTTCTTCAAGTGCCAAACCTCGCAACACAAGGAACGTCTCCCTCAAAGCATCTGTAAACATTTGCAATCCTCTGTGGAATGCCAATTGTAGCTAACATATGGTGCTATCAACGAAGTAGTCCAAAATGCCTGCCCACACAGATGAATTCACTTTTAGCTGTTCTGTTATTCCAGCTTAATGATGTAGTGTTGGCTAACTCTTGTGATACCTTCCAGCGGGAGACCAAACGGAGTGACTCCCAAATCCTGTTTCAAGCACGTTCTTTAAGCAAATTACACCATCATCTGTATCAATTTTGCCACGCCATCACCAGTTTTTATCACATCTCAAACATAATTCCTGTTTGGAGATGTTGATGTATGGTTGAATGTGATGAGCAAACGTCACATCCAGACAGCTTGGGATTAACAGCCCAATGAAGAGAGAGGCAGGAATTGGAGCTTCCATTTGGCACTGGAAGAAACAGTGGGTTTCCTTAGGAAATGGATATGTTTGCTTACTTATATAGTTTATAACTTTGTTTATGCAACTGTTAAATTAATAATTTATTATAAGGGGTGTCTAGGTGGCTCAGCTGATTATGTGTCCAACTCTTGATTTCGGTTCAGGTCGGATCTTAGGGTCATGAGATGGAGTCCCACATCAAGCTCTGAGCTGGGTGTGGAGCCTCCCAGGGATTCTCTCTCTCCCTCTCCCTCAATCTTCCCCCTTCCCTCTCTAAAAATAATAATAATTAATAATAATAATAAAAATAAATGATCTATCATCAGAATATAGTAATTCCTATTCCTAGCATAAGACAATGGATTCTTAGAAATGTTGGACTTCACATTCTGTTAAAAAAGAAAAGCGTTGTGTGCATTATCTGGCACAGTGCATTAACAATAGTAGCAAGGGCTGAGGATGGGGGATTACTCTGCACCAGACCTGAGTCTTAGTGTTTCCCATGTGAGTTCACTTAATTTTTCCAACTGAAACCCTATGAGGTAGGTGAGCTTAGCAGCCCCGTTGTATTATTAAGGAAACTGAAGCTAAATACGTTTCTCAAGGTAGATATTTATTTAGTGATAGATCAAAATAGACACATATATGTATATATGTATATGTGTGTATATATATATATATAAATATGTACACACACACACACGTGTGTGTGTGTGGCATATATATTCTATCTCATAGTATAAATGTCAGAATACACATTCACACATATACATATATCTAGCATATATATGGTGTGTATATAATATTTCAGAATATATACATCTGTATATATATCTGTCTAGTATATCTGTTTATACACACTATATACTATTTACATAAATATATAATTTATATGGTACTTGTATATACATATTCTGATATTTATCTTCTCCAGTTCAATGAAATCTTTCCTTATAATCCTAACCAAAAATTCAACCCTCTCTTTTATTTCCTCTGTCTTCTTTTTACAGACTTTTGCACAGTAGTCACTATCAGCAACTTTTTTTTTTTTTCCATTAAACTAAAGCCTGTCTCATGGTCCCCTCAACGCTGTAGGTGCCAGGAGCCTTGTCTTCTTCATTGCTGACAGCATCTGTAATAGTGTCTGCACACAACAGCCATTCAGTATTTGACTAAACGGTTTGGTTCATAGTCACTGTTGTATCCAACTTGCTCCTCCCACCCCCATCGCCTGGGATTTACATTGCAAGGGGAAAAAGCCATCAGTTTGAAAGATCAGTGGATAAAGTTTAAATAAAATGATCCTGGTTAAATCCCTCAAATCTTTATTCTTCAGGTCTTTTACCTGTACTGTAGGGGTACAACCAAACTCAGAAGATTGTAAGAGCCATTATACAATTGCACATCAAATTTGCTACATGTAACTTAGTGATACTTGAACTTGATTTCCACCAGGATTTCAACATGAGTGAATGTCCTCTGTTTATCTTGTTGGACATCATAACTCCTAAATCACTATCATGCATGACCTTACACTTTTAAACAAGTCAAAGTCAGTTTTTCCCTTCCAAGCCAGCAGGGCAGTTAGACCTAAGTCCAGAGGAGAAGCAAAGCCATCAGCCCCCACCACTGGCACCTGTACCTTGTCGTGTGGTGTTCCTCGTGAGCACCTCTGGACAGCTGGCCCCATGCCCTCCATGCAAATGGAAAGAGTAAGAACAGTGAACCTAAAACTCTCCAAATGTCTGCTTCCTGAGGTCTCCATTTCTTTTTATGGAGCACACAAATGCTTTAGGAGAAAGTGTTATTTATTGAGCATCTATTTCTCAAATGTTGTACTAAGCATATATATTTTCTCTAATATTCATGGCATTGCTTGAATGAATAGATCGGTTTGGTGAGCTAAACAGAGGCTAGGAGGTAAGTAGATATATTAACATTCACACAGCAAGGAAGAGAGGCTACAGTGCAAGTGTCAGGCATGAAGGACAGAGTGAAGGGTTCTCCCAAACAGGCTGGTGAAGGAGTTAAACACTGAAGATAAACAAGTGCAGGCTTCATGGGCTCTCTCGCTCATACCACCTGACGGTGTTCTGGGATGGCTCTTAGCAAAGTGTTTTGATAAAATATGGAAGTGTGAGATTTTCATTCTTATAATGTGCCCTCTCTCTCAGCTTCAGGGTTCACAAATCATGAATGTGTCTCTGTCCTTCAGTGCTCAAATTTAGTCTTTTATGCCTGCCTCTCCTGCTCTTAAATCCTGGGGAAAACGATTCTTGAAGCCTGAAAAATAAAGTTAATTTCGTCTTTTCTGAGTAGTCTCTGCGTGTGTCTCTCTTTATGCATGTGCACACACACACACACACAGACACACACACACACACACTTGGTCAGGCTAGCCAAAGGACAGTATTTAATGTATGCTGAATAGAGTTCTACTCTCATATTATTACACTCAAAGAATTTGAAATGCAGAAAGAAGATCCAACCAATGTTGATGGGGAGAGGGTATGCAATCATACTTGGAGTATTCATTTAAGGTTTCTGGATATTTAGACTATTTGTGGATTACAATATTATGTGGATTATTACTATTTAGCACCAAATATCATACAGTCATATATTTAGGCAAAAACGGGTTGGACATACCTCAACATAATAAAGGCCATGTATGAAGAACATTAGGGATGCCTGGCTAGCTCAGCTGGTGAAACATGCAACTCTTGATCTTGAGGTTGTGGGTTGGAGCCCCACATTGGGTGTAGAGATTACCTAAACATAAAACCGAAAAAGAAAAACAAACAAAAGACCCAGCTAATATCACCTTCAGTGAAAACAACTGAGAGCTTTTCCTCTATGGTCAGAAACAAGGGAGGGATGTCCACATCATAACTTTTACTTAAAATAGTATTGGAAGTCCTAGCCACAGTAATCAGACAATAAAAAGAAGTTAAAGACATCCAAATCAGCAAGGAAAAAGTCAAGCTTTCAATATTCACAGGCAACATGATACTCTATGTAGACAACCTGAAAGAGTCCACCAAAAATTTGCTAGAACTGATACACAAATTCAGTAAAGTTGCAGACTATAAAACCCATGTACAGAAATCTGTTGCAATCTTTACACCAATAACGAAGAAGCAAAAAGAGAAATTAAGGGATCAATTCCACTTATAATTGCTCCATAAGATACTTAGAAATAAACCAAACCGATGAGGTGAGCAACCTATATTCTGAGAACTATAAAATACTGCTGAAAGAATTGAAGATGGCACAAAGTAATGGAAAGACATTCCATTTTTGTAGAAGTAGAACAAATAACTCTAAAATTTTTATGTAACCACACAAGGCCCTGAATATCCAAAACAATGTTGAAAAAAAAAAAAAGTAAAGCTGGAAGCATCACAATTCCAGATTTCAAGTTATATATATTTACCTTCAACAAATGGTGGTGGTAAAACTGGACAGCTACATGCAAAACAATAAAACTGGACCACTTTCTTACACCAAACACAAAAATAAATTCAAAGTGAATTAAAGACCTAAATATGAGACATGAAACCATTAAAATCCAAGAGGAGAGCACAGATAGTAATTTACTTGACATTGCCCATAGCAACTTCTTACTAGATACGTCTTCGGAGGCAAGGCAGACAAAAGCGAAAAAGAACTATAGGGACTTCATCAAAATAAAAACCCTCTGCACAGTGAAGGAAACAAAACTAAAAGGCAATTTAAACAATGGGAAAGATATTTGTAAATGACATATTTGATAAAGGGTTAGTATCCAAAATAGATGAACTTATCAAACTCAATACCCAAAAATGAATAATCTAATAAAAACGAATAGTCTAATTAAAACATGAGCAAAAGCCATGATTACACATTTTTCCAAAGAAGGCATACAGATGACCAACAGATACATGAAAAGATGCTGAAGATCACTCATTATGAGAGAAGTACACAACAAAATTATGAATAGATATCACCTCACACCTGTCATAATGACTAAAATAAAAAACACAAGAAACAACATGGGTTGGTGAGGATATGGGGAAAAAGGAAACTTCTTGGACTGTTGGTGGGAATGCAAACTGGTATGGCCACTGGAAAACAGTATGGTGGTGCCTCAAAAGTAAAAAATAGAGCTACCCTAGATCCAGCAAGTGTATGACAAGGTATTTCCCAAAGAATTAAGAAAACAAACAAACAAACAAAACCAAACAAAAAAAACCACAACTCATTCAAGAGGATCCATTTACCCTGATGTTTATAGCAGCATTGTCCAGGATAGCTGAATTATGGAAAGAACCCAAATGTCCCCATTTGATGAATGGATAAAGAAAATATGGTGCAATGATGTAGAGTAGAGCAACTTGCTAGATTGGCAATTATACTCCTGCTGGAAAGAATATTATACAGAAATCCTCCATTTTTTTTTTTTTTAAAGATTTTATTTATTTATTTGACAGAGAGAAATCACAAGTAGATGGAGAGGCAGGCAGAGAGAGAGAGAGGGAAGCAGGCTCCCCGCTGAGCAGAGAGCCCGATGCGGGACTCGATCCCAGGACCCTGAGATCATGACCTGAGCCGAAGGCAGCGGCTCAACCCACTGAGCCACCCAGGCGCCCGAAATCCTCCATTTTTGTATGGGCAAATTACCTCAGTGTGGGGCACCTTGAATGTCCTCTCTGCCACCACTGTTGCTAGCCCTGCCTGGAATAGGTGCTGGTTATTGACCTTTTCTTCTGCTTAGCACGTGCGCTCCATGAGGGAAAAAGGTGGTCATGGAGAGAACATGGGATGCCCTTAAAAATCTCCAACAGTTTTCCTTAAGAATTTCCCCTTGCAGTATTTCGATCCCACAAGCCACCACACATCTGGCTCTCATTCTGTGAATTCCCACGGCTACTCAGAATATTACAGGGAGATACTAAACCTACCATGGCTGAACC
Organism: Mustela lutreola; assembly: GCF_030435805.1. Taxonomy (NCBI): domain Eukaryota; kingdom Metazoa; phylum Chordata; class Mammalia; order Carnivora; family Mustelidae; genus Mustela; species Mustela lutreola. The sequence goes on from NC_081293.1 coordinate 103,566,039, forward strand.
CTTGCAGTGGAGAATGACGAATAAAAAGCCCAGTTGAAAGAGCCATCTGTTTTCCTTAGGTGACATCTAGCACAACATTTGTAATGGGATTAACATTATTCCTTCCAGTCTGAGTCAGGAATGTCCCCGCTTTATCTGCAAAGGTACTTCACTTAATTTGTTTTCCCCATGATGGATGTGTGATTGGATTTAAGACCATCATGGGGAATCAGATGTGCATGCCCAGAGTGAAAGTGCGCAGTAAAGAATTATGGGTAGAATGATACAAAAGTAATATTTTTGGTAGAGTCATTTGGACAAGAGAGAAAAAATAAGTGACATAAAGCTGGAAGGCCCTAGGAGCAGAATTATTCCAATGCTTCTGTGTATACCGAAAGAAGGAGAGTGTGACCCTTATGTTTGGGTGGGCGATGATAAAGCATGAACGCTCTTTCTTCCTGATAGAGGAGTAAATGATCCTATGTACCCTGCTAATGACAGCATTCTCTGCTCCTCAGAATCCTGCTTCCATTAAGACAGAATTCCCAGTTCCTTTGCATTGTTAAGATACAGGAATAAAACACAAAACAACATACACAGCACTTGATAAAAGCTTACAAGATGAGGTTATCTCCTATACTCGGTAGTCTGCCTTGGCTACCGACTCATTACCTTAAAATAGACATGAGTAATGTATTAGAATCTGAGACATCCTGCATTGCTTACATCTTAGCAGCCGTTTACTTTGTAGAGACAGGATGATTAATAATATTAATCAGCTTAATTTAAATGCCAGAGGGTAAATATTTTAGGTCACATGTTTTGGTGCACCATTTTTGCAAATGTTACTAGAGATAAATGAGCGTATTTTACATACACAAAGTCTATATGCGTTTTCTAAGCACTGATATATGATTAATTTTAAATCTTTTATGACCTGAATGTGAACATTTTAAAAGCTCATTAACAAGTCCCCTGGTTTTCAATACTTCTAGGAAAATTATTTACAGCTCTTTTTAAACCATATTTGACAGAAAAAAAAAATCTTATAGCCTTAAAAATATAACAGAGAAAATCTAGGATTCGGGGGCACCTGGGTGACTCAGTTGGTTGAGCAGCTGACTCTTGGTTTCCTCTGGGGTAATGATTTCAGGGGTTATAAGATCGAGCCCCCTGTTGGGCTCCACACATTCCTCAGGGAGTCTGCTTAAAGATTCTGCCTCTCCACCCCTTCCCCCACCTGCACTCATGCATGAATGCTCTTTCTCTCTAAGATAAATAAATCTCTAAAAAAAAAGAAAACCTGGGCTTTTCAATGCACATATTCTTGCTTTTGTTAATTAAAATTTAAATATTTTAAGTATAATTAAAATATGCTAATTACCATAAAACCTCCTCGCTGTAGTCCTATTATTTTGGTGACAATCATTTTGGAAAAGGTAGTGTCTACTCTCATCTTCCAAGCTCAGCTGCAAGTGCTTCCAGTTCTGTCTTTGATTCCTGAGTCACCTGGTCTGACGCAGTGCTCATTTCCTGGACCTTCATAGCAGAATGGGCTTGCTTGTCACTTAGCATTTTAAGGATCCCACAGTTGGTTATTTCCAGTTGAACTTTTATCTTCCCTTTTGTGCCTCTCCCAGTCCAGCCAACCAGGGGCCCTGTCTATCATGGAACCTGAATTAGATCCATCACGTAGGGTGCCTGGGTGCCTCAGTGGGTTAAGTGTCTGCCTTTGGCTCAAGTCATGATCTCAGTGTCCTGGTATCAAGGCCTGCATTGGGCTCCCTGCTTGGCAGGAAGCTTGCTTCTTCCTTTCCCACTCCCCCTGCTGTGTCTTCCTCTCTGTCAAATGAATAAATAAATAAATAAATAATCTTAAGAAAAATTTAGATCCATCATGTAATGGTTAACCCTCTGGACTCTGAACTTGAGCTAGATACTTGCTCAGTGTGGGATGCATAAATAAATGGGCACATGGATAGATGACCTCATGTGTAAATAAATGAATACACTTAGGAGGGACATAGATCAGTTGTGACTCCTGTCTCCACGTATTCACAGTCTTGTACACATTTAATCCAATAATAATAGTGAAATACAAAGCAGAGTAGGTTTAAGTGTTATGAGAATATCCAAATATCCATCAACGAAAACATTTCATGATTCTTCTCTAAATAAAATGGACAGGCATCCTGGCCCTTCACTGGGGGGCCCCAGTAGACCCTAAATAATCTTCCAACCAGGAATTGCAGCCCCCATATGTTACCACATTTTTGTCTTTTCCCAGGGCACTGATGCCCTCTCTTCATTGCTTACACACACAAGCTCAAACCTCTTGCTCCTTTCCAAACCACATCATATTCAATAGGGCAAACTTCAACCCTGGTTATATGCAAATACCCTTCTGCCTGCCCAGACACACATCTCATGACAGCTTCCTATTTTATCTTAAAAAAAAACAAGCAATCTGAAAAGATAAATCCACATTTTTTTTTCTCCTATCACAACTACAAAGTTACCAACATACAACGCTCTATACTCTGCCTTTTCTCCTGCTGTTATGGAAAAACTCATTTGGAGGAGAAACCAATCTCTCTCCTTGCCCATGAAGCCCTGTCCCCTCTTCCTTGTCTGGAGTATCTTGTGGCAACTCTCCATTCTCTTTCCTTCATTGCTAACTTCTTCTTCTCTGCAGGGTTAGTCCCATAAGCACAACGTACATTTGCAGTTATACGGTTCTGGAGGCAGGTGTTGGTATATGGCTGGTTAGTTCTGGAGACTGAGAAAATAATCCATTTACTTGACTGTTCAGCTTTTGGAGACTGCTTTCATTCTTTGACTCATGACTTCTTACTTATTACCACTCCAACCTCTCCTCTGTCATCCCATTTTCTGCTACTGACTGAGCCTCCTGCCTCCCTCTTAGAAGGACCCTTGTGATTACACTGGGTGCGTCCAGATAAGCAAGATTATTTCTCCAACTAAGTCTTTCATTTAATCATACCTCAAAATGTGTATGTGACAAAAATAACATATTGACACTTTCTGGGAATTAAGACATGGGCATCTTTGGGGAACCAGTATTCAACCTACACATCTCTCATCTAAAAAGAAAAACAAATCCTCTCTTGATCCTACCTCTGCAAGCATAGCTAAATCTCTGTCATCCTTAACATCAAAATTTCTTAGAAGAGTGTCACTATTTCTGTTCTTTAAGTTTCCTCTTCTCATTTTCTCTTGAACACATTCTAAACAGTCTTTCACTCCTACCACCCCACAAAGCTCATGTTGTTTGCCACCATCAGCATTACTAAATCCCAATGCCAACCTATTGAGTAGATTTAACAAAGGCCATGTCTCTTCTTTTTTTTTTTTTTTAACTTTTTTTTTAATGATTTTATTTATTTATTTGACAGAGATCACAAGTAGGCAGAAAGGCAGAGAGAGAGAGGAGGAAGCAGGCTCTCTGCTGAGCAGAGAGTCCGATGCCAGGCTGGATCCCAGGACGCTGGGATCCTGACTTGAGCCGAAGGCAGAGGCTTTAACCCACTGAGACACCCAGGCACCCCACCATGTGTCTTCTTTATAGCTCCTTTAAGGAGTTTGCATTCTCCTGTTAATTGTCCTACCTTCTTGGTTTCCTTCTAGCTTCTCTTCATCTCCCTAACTCAGTATCTCAGTGCTCAGTCTTTATTCATTCCTTGGTAATTCTATCCAGACTTAGGACTTTAAACACCACTCATGCTCAGAGCCTCTCCACCAAGCCTGACTGTCTCAATAAACTCCAAGCCCTTCTTTGACTAATAGATATTCAAATGGAATGTCCAAAATCATAACTGCTTCATCTTCCACTCCCCAAACGTCCTTGATTCAATGGAAGTTTCAGTCTCCCACTTTCTTATATAAAATCCTGTTCTCATTCTTGTTTTTTATTTTTATTCTCACATTCCCAATACAATCATGTACTGCATCCTGTGGTTTCTATCTTCAAATAATATCTGATATCTGGGCACTCCATCAATGCTTCCAAGACTCCAGTATCCCTTACCTGGATTATCGCTATAGCCTGCGAACATGGCTCCTTGCTTCCTCCACTTTCCCCTTCAACAGTTGTTGTCAACACCGCTATTGAAAAATCATCTTTAAATATAAACTCAGAACATGACATGTATTTGATGTGGGAAACAAAAACAAAAGCAAAAAATTAAATTTCCTTGCTACTTACAGCCCAATGACAAATCCTTGAAACAGGTAGAATGAACTTCCTCTGGGAACTCGGCAACCTGAGGCTTTGCTAAGGGCAAAAGACAATCTTAATTAATAGACCATTCTCCACCCCCCCAGTACCCCCCATCCCCAGACCAAAACACACCCCATGTCCCATCCTATGAGTCTATTTCAACATATAAAAATTCCTTTGGAAACTTCCTTTATTTCTAACCTTCCCCAGGACATACATTAGCAATCATCCCTCAAACATATGACCCACTAAAATACATGTGAAGGGTCTCATGACTAAGGCTTTTTATTAGGAAGTAATAAATTACCTTTTCTTAACAACAGCTAGCACCCTCAAGGTCCTGGATATCTTGCTTGCAAAATTCCTTCGAAACTTATGCTATCCCTAACTCCCTCCCAACTTGAAAATACATAATGGACCACCCTCTTCATAACGTCCTGCAGCCCTTTCTGCCCATGGGTCCTGTCCCTGTGCTTTAATAAAATCATCTTTTTGCACCAAAGATACCACAATAATTCTTCTTGGCTGTCTGCTCCAAACCCCAATAACTTTCTACAATATATTTACCAAAATTTCTCTAAGCTTTCCTCATATCAGACAGAGTATAAGTCAAAAATTTTTACTATGGTCTACAAGTCTCAAAAAAATAAGTAAAACAATTTGGCTGCATTTAATGCAGTCTTCACCTTGTCTTTTGTTTGTTCTCTAGCCACAAGGAAAGGACAGGCTTGCTCAGTGTATAAAAAACTCTTTCTCCAGGTATTTGTAAGGCATATTTATTTCAAAGCTTTGCCTTGATATCACCTCCTCAGTGAAATCTATCTTGACTACTGAAGGGTAGTGGAATATGCCTATTTAGCATAAATATTATTTTGAGATGATGATTTTTTGAGAAAGAGCTGACACAGGAGAAGCTCTGGAAACAAAAGTAGAGAAGTTTACCCTTCTGTAAGATTCATTTACACGTATAAAGAAAATTTCCATTTGTAATTGTCTCCCTCTGTGTACTTCCAAGGATTACTTTAAATCACAAAGAATTCTTACAAGTGGTGAAGACAGGACTTAAATTTGCATAACAAACCCACCCTGTTTACTGTGTGTTCCACTGTCACCTCCCAAGACCAGCATCCCCTCCTTCCTACTTCTTTCTTTTCTCTTAAGCGGAAAAGAGGATGTAAGGTGGTGGCTTGGGCCTTATCAGGGAGTTACTCAGTTTTCCCTAAGTAACTTCCATGTATACATGCAGTATACATGTTAATAAACTTGTTTGTTTTCCTTTTGTTAATCTGTCCTCTGTTACAGGTGGTCTCAGACAAGAGCGCAGTAGGGTAGAGAAAAATTATTTTTCCTCCTCCCCTACTTAAAAGTTCTCCTCTTTTCCACTCTCCTTCATAACATTTATCACCTTACACTATGAAGTATTTAATTTACTTGTTTTGCTTATTGTATATCTGATAAGGACAGGGGTTTAATTGGTTTTGATAACTGCTATATTCCTATTGCCCATATCAGTTCCTGGTGATGTGGAAATGTTGGGGTCAGAGCAAATGATCAAGAAAGAATTCTTGAGACATGCTCAGTGAAAAAAAGGTGGTTTTATTAGAGCACAGAGACAGGACCTGTTTGCAGAAAGAGCTGCATTAGGGTTGTGAAGTGCGGCCCATTATACACTTTTAAGTTGGGAAGGGTTAGGGATAGCGTAATTTCTAAGGAATTTTGGAAGCAAAGTTTTCAGGACCTTGAGGTGGCTAGCTATTGTTAGGAAAAGGTCATTTATTATTGTCTAATAAAACCTTAGTCATGAGACCCTTCAGATGTATTATTGGTGGTCCATATGCTTAGAGGATGATTGGTAACATATATCTTGGAGATGGGTAGAAATATAGGAAATTCTCAAAGGAATTTTTATAAGTTAAAGGACACTTACAGTATCTTGAAGGCATTGTAATGATGTTAAGCTAAGATTACCTTTTGTCAACATCAACAGAGGTCATCTTCCAGAGGATGGCCACGCTACCTGTTTCAAGGACTTGTCAATGGCTTTAGGCAGTAAGGAAATTTAATTTTTTTTCTTTTGTCATTGTTTCCAACATTACAAGACATATTAGGGGTGGCTCAAAAAAAATCTGTTGAATTGATCAGAGTTTAGTTATAAAAAAACTTATAAACAGATATGAAACAATATAGTTAGTAAAGTAAATATCTTCATGAGTTATTATGTACTTCAAGGAAAGCATTGACTGTGACTTTGACAATGAGATATTAAGTTGATTAACTTTGCTGCAAAAAATAGTAAAATACATGGGAAGTTTCACACAGAGACATTTTCCTTTTGATCTACCATATTTTTGCCATCACCTTCCTTTCAAGCTAAGAACTCAGCTAAACAATATTACATATTAATTTATTTCCCCACCATTTGTCCTTTTGCCCTTGCTTTGTCACATTAAACTAATCTTTCTAAAGCACCATCATAAATAGGATACCAACCAGCAAAACCTGTTACCATGATTCTCTTTGCTAATGAACGTCCATATTCCTGGAAGTGCCTGGTCTTGAGCAAAGGAAGAACAAACTGGCTCTTGACCTTGAACAAGGGACTCTACTAATTTTATGCATCTTTATGAGGATTAATAAAATTCCATTTTAACATATGAAATATATGAGCTATTGAAATCATTAGGATTCTTTTATTTATTTCCCTATGATCCACTGATGTAGGTTTACACTCTTATGTTCTGGTCCTAAGTTTTGTTTTCAACATTTTCACTCTCACTATTGTCTTGTACTTATGGGATAACCAAAATATCTTACTCAAAATTTCTTATCAGCATTTTTGTTGACACTGAATCCTACACCAAAAGTCCTCTGATGAATGACCCTTTTCATCTATCTTCTCAGCATGAACATTCCTTAGCTGTCTGTTGATTTCTGTCATCAACTCTGCAGATCAACGCACTTAGCACACATTTTATTCCTTTCTGTTGGGCTGGCAGGAAGGGCTACCAAAGATGGCGAAAGTTCCCGCCACAAGACCTGAGCTCGGACAGGAGAACAAAGGCCCAAGCAGGAATCTGAGACCCCCACCCCGGGCTCCTGTGGACCAATGGGATCCCGATGACCAGGAATATGGACGTTCATTAGCAAAGAGAATCATGGTAACAGGTTTTGCTGGTTGGTATCCTATTTATGATGGTGCTTTAGAAAGATTAGTTTAATGTGACAGAGCAAGGGCAAAAGGACAAATGGTGGGGAAATAAATCAATATGTAATATTGTTTAGCTGAGTTCTTAGCTTGAAAGGAAGGTGATGGCAAAAATATGGTAGATCAAAAAGAAAAAAATAAAATAAGCATCCATTCAGTTGAAAGGAAATCAACAAAAATAAAGATATTTTCAGTCTCTACATATTCCAGAAAGAATGCTCCATGGAAAGTTCTTTGTCACTATAAATTTTATTCAGATCAATACAAACTAAAAGTATCATCTTCTTTCCAGACTATGGAATAATTTGCTCATGTGTCCAGACCATGACTACTTTTAGTCCTAAGCTTATAAACTTTAGTTATCTTTGATGCATTTCTTTCAACTTCCTATAAATCTTGTCATCCAGTTTCATCTATTGGTTCTTTAAAAATATGTATTCATATGTACCTCCTTAATCCAAATTATATTTAGAAAAAGAAAACACTTATTTGCTTACATCATTACTTCTAAATCAAGATTCGAAAACTGAAACTCTAGGAGAGTAAATGACCTATATAAGAAAATGTTGCTTGATACCGTATGTCAGAAAATACACGTTTTTTCATTTCAAATCTGGGTTTCCATGTACCAAACCGCTGGGCCTCCAATGATGCCTCAACTTGGTAGAGTGTCTGCTTCCAACTTTCTCCAAATTCCAGTCTTCTCCCAACTTCCACGTTACCCCATCAACCTTATGTGTCAGAATTTATACATCATGGTGATGCTTTTGATCTATCAACATAAAATATTTGCCTTGAATTATTTGTTTGATTCTTATAAGGATCTGGTAAATGCACTAGGGATGCCACCTCTAACAGGGATGATGAAAGCTAGATATTTAAATTTACTTTTATAAGAGAGGAAAAAATAATCATTCCGCTGTCTTTCGAGGTTATCTCCTCAGACACTCTGCAATAAAGCAGAATAACACCTATAATTACATTACCCCACAAAGATATGACTCAGGAAGCTTCTCTACCTTTGGACAAAGAAATAATAAATTTATGACAAATTGAGAAGACAAAGGGTTTGAGTTAGCTATGGTAAAATGATGAAGAAGTAATAAGTTTTGCTTTTACATCCTTCCTGACCCTAAATTCCCTGTCTCTGGTGTTAAGGATGCCATCTTCCCTCCTAGTACAGGGAAGGTTCTGCTCACAGGGGCTGTGTATCTCCTGCTTCCAGGACAAAAGAGGGACAGAAAGTTCTTCTCACACTGGCTATTCCTCAAGTACCTTCATGTCAAAGTGACATGTTTTGGGGTGACATATTCTGAACCCCTATTCTTTACATATTTAAATACTCCTCTGTATCAGAGGAAATGATTTCATCATCCGTTACTTAGATGCAACTTCTAGAAGGGTAGAATAAGCCAGGTTTCAGCTCAACATAAGATGATTTTTCTATCTTCTTTTTGTAAATATAGGTCAACCGCAATACAAAGAGAGTCCACATTAACACGAACCTAAAGCAACAACGACGACAATAACAGCCATCACATCCTCTCCTTCCCTTACACACACACAGAACAAGGCTGTTTGTGAGGTTGATGGTGAGCTGAGTGTTTTTGACCATGAGACAAATTAGCTGCCCAATAAAGGACATCTGCAAATCTGATTCTCAAGGAACTGGATTTGCTGCCTTTATTATCTCAGGTGTTTAGAAGAGATGACCACTGTGACAAGTCCTTCAGATCAGCGGGTTTGATGAAGTTGATTTCATCTACCTACAAAGATGACCCATGTACTTCTGTAATACACATCTCAAGGACTGGGTGCAGGCTACTGTGACCCAGAAAGAAGAAGTTACGGGAGCATGTGAATATTTACATCATTGCCTTATTAGTCAGAAGTAATTGTCATAACCTGTAAACTAATACATAAATAAGAATATCTACCCAAATGGGATGTTTTTTAACATGCTGTGCTTCTGGCTGTACCTTGTTTCTCAGCTATGATTATAATATGAATGCATTTATTTTAAGTGATAGATAGTGTAATCATTTTTTGCATTTGTTGATAATGTGAATTTTGCATCTCTAGCAGTATTTTATTTTAATAGAATCATGTCATTGCTGGGAAAGTACATAAAGTTTGCTCCTCTCTTATGATTTAAGAGGAAGTTGTTTTCTAAAACTCGGGCATTGTAGTGCATCTGCTGTAATTACAGTTCTACAATTATGGTTTAATAAACTGTGAAACACCTACAGGTACTCCACATGGTAATTTCTGTGACAGCACAGACAGTGGGTAAGCCTGTCATATGCACTTAGAGGATCTCAACCTGCAGCAAGTGTTTTGATGGTTCACATTAATAACGGTTGAATGCATACATATCTCATACATTTAAAAATATTTAAAACTCTATTAACACCTGGCCAACTGAATTTATGACTTTTAGACAAATAAGAATCAGAATAGTCCTCATTTTTGAGTCCCCCGAAGTTCCCTCATCTCATGGTGTTTGAGCTCCAAAGCAAAAATCTCTTTTCTTCACATTTTCAAAGGAAGAAAATCGCTTTGCAGTCTGACAGACCTGAAATTTATTCTGACTTTACCACTTGAATAAAATACATTTAGGCAGGAAACTTGAAATCCTAAAAGCCTCAGTTTCCTTTCCTGTAAAATGATGATTGTGACATTCGTATTATGAGAGTATTTAAGAATAAATGAGTTAAGGTATCTAAAGCAGTTGACAAAGCATAGCAAAGCCCTAAGGGCTCCCCATTATTTTTATGTTAAATGATGTCACAGTACACCTTCTTACAGTTTTCTGCATGTCCATTCTTTTTTCCAACCTCTTGATTATCATGTTTCCTTACTTATGTATAATGATACCATGCATATGAACTTGTGCTGTTTTCGACAATATGGTAATGCCAGCCTGACATAGGTATACTTCTATCTCTTCTGTAGATGCCACCTAGATCACTCTCCAGTCAGCTACCATATAGATGTAATCACTACTGTGTATCTGACACAGTCCTCTCCGTTGGCTTCCCAATCCTCACTGCTGACTGTGTGGAATGCCAAAGTAAGGGTTCAGAAAGCCCATGCTGTCACAGCTTTCTAGGTCTCTGCCAATAAGAGAAAGTACCTGAAAAAAGATATAGAACTCACCAACTGAATGTTTGTGAACAGGGTTGTTTTGATGTTTCTCCACCTACCTACCGGATATGATGGTTTCGGCTTATCGCCCATCTACTCTCCCTGGTAGAATAATCCCAGAGATGATACCCACTGAAACACGTGCTTGAGGAAAGTCTATCAGCATTAAATATTAATTATTTGTCTGTCTAGTGAAATTAAAGTGTACAGATGCAAATATTTGTTTGTATCCATCAAAAGACTTAACCATCTGAATCTCAAAGGAAAGCCCAAATACTCCATACTAACTATTTGGGAAATAAAGAACTTAATAATGCTTTTAGAGAATGCCAATGCTCCTTCCATGGTACACATGCCTCTATGTCTTTATACTTTTTACTGATGTGTTGGGGATGAGGGCATGGAAAACATGGATTTAAAAATATATCTATCTACAGGGATTTGCTGGATGGGACAAGGTAGAAAAGTCTTAGCTCCCCAAGTTCATTTAGATCACTTACAAAGCTCTATAGCCATCGAGACATCATCGGCATGCCTTTTCATATTTTCTCTTACCCTAATAGCTATTTAGTTCAACGCATGTAAACGGTATGAGTCTGTACACATTCTCCTTTAGCTAAAATTGAGATTCCTCTGGAAGAAATGTTATATGAATTTTTTTCTATTTTTCTATTTCAATTTCTTAGGCAAAAAACAAGCAAACAAACAAACAAAACAAGAACAAAAACCCCAAAACTTCAAATACTGAAAAACTATTAGAATATGATTTTCCTAATTCTGCTTAGCCTGTGAGTGAAGTGGATATGAAATGAAACCACTAAAATAAGTTTGTCACGGATAATATTTACTCATAGTTATGCTGGCTTTCTCTGAGTGAGAACTGAGACATAGCATGTACATTCAGAATATATCCAGCTGATCCATTTTGTTATCCAGTGGATGAGAAGGAAAAATATTTTAAAGGTATTTTGCATTTTAATTTTGGTCAAAAGCTTACCATAAATACTAGACATGATTATATCGGATAAATATCATGCTTGGATTCTGATCCAGAATTTAAATTTTCACAAGGGGTGCTGTATTAGTTTGCTGGTACTGTCATAACAGAGTACCACAGGCTGAATGAACAACAGACATTTATTTCTCACAATTGTGAAGCCTGGACATCCAAGATCAAGGTGTCAGCAGGGTTGGTTTCTTCTGAGGCTTGACTCTTGATTTGTAGATGGCTGTCTTTTCCTTGTGTCTTTTTAAATGAACTAACATGATTTTGCTCCTCGATGAGTTACAGGTAGAGACTATACCAGTTGTCAGGTAAGGAGGTCAGGGAATAACCTCCAAAACCACGAGTCCCTGAGTAGGGGTGAATGGGTTTCTTTTACTTTGGGTTAGGACGAATATTTAGAAATGGGAGTTTGCCATCACAGGTAAAGATGGGCATCAGGGGGCGGAGGTCCTTGGAAAAGGTGCCTGCACAGACCTTGTATGTTACAGTAATGAGGCTTGTACTTCTCACAAAGTTAGAATTCAACACTGTAATGAAGCCAAGGGAAGGAACTAGAGGCATACCAGATGGTGTCTTGGGCTCTTTATCTCAGGTAAGGAATGCAGGGCCTTGCTTACTTTTACTGCTGGCTTATTGTCTGTGATACGGCTGGACTGGTTAAGAAACAAACTGAGGGGTTTGGAGGGAAAGGGAGTAGGGGTTGGGTGAGCCTGGTGGTGGGTGTTAAGGAGGGTACATATTGCATGGAGTACTGGGTATGGTGCATAAACAATGAATTTTGGGACACTGGAAAAAAAAATAAGAGAGAGAGAGAGAGACTATCAGTTCCTGCATTCCCTAAGTTCCCTTAGAATCCTTAACTCCTGAGGTTTTCACATTTGTTTGTAATTCTGCAAGAAACGTGCTCAGGCAAGTAGAGCCAGTAGGGGAAATCACAGAAAATACCTGCCGGCCTCAAATGACTTATTTTTCTGGGGTCCCCTAACTCTTTCTGCTTACTTGCATCTTCAAATGGGCTTTCTACTTTGTGTGTCTGTGTCTTAATCTCTTCTTACAAGGACATTGATCGTACTAGACTAGATAGAGCTCATTCTCATGACCTCATTTTAACTGAATTATCTTTACAAAGATCCAGTCTCCAAACTCAGTCACTTTCAGAGGTACTTAAGGTTAGAACTTTAACGTATGAATTCTAGGTACACAATTCAATGTATAGTGCTTATGATGTAGGAAAGACATTAGAGCTCAAACCCTATAGCCAAGAAAGAATTCTTGAGACATCTTTGGTGCAAAAAGGTGGTTTTATTAAAGAATGGAGATAGGACCTGTGGCCAGAAAGAGTTGCACTGGGGTCTTGAGGAGTGGGCCATTATATACTTATAAGTTGGCATGGGGTGAGGGATAGTGAGTCTCTATAGAATTTTGCAAGCAAGGTTTCCAGGACCTTGAATGGGCTAGCTATTGTTGGGAAAAATTAATTTATTGCCATCTAATAAATCCTTAGTCATGAGACCGTTCAGATGTATATCAGTAGGTCACATGCTTGGCGGATGGGGATAACTGCCAACACGTATCTTGGCGGGGATAGAGATAAAGGAGGTTTCCAAAGGAATTTTTATATGTTAAAGTAGAGTTACAGGATCCTGGTGGGGGTGGGGGGTGGTTTGGGTTAGGATTGCCTTTTGCCTTTAGCAAAGTATTAACATCAGGGCAGTTGAGTCCCTAGAGGAAGTCACTCTGCCTGTTTTAAGGACTTGCCAGTGAGCTGTAGGTAGTCAAAAGGACAACTGCATCTTGACCCTACAACTGGTGGGATGAACTTTCTGAAGACAGAATTGTTTACTAATACAACCAAGAATAGATTGGTTTGTGAACACCAAAAGAATAAAAGATCAATATATAACCCAAAGAGTACCACTTGGCCATTATTTTTTTTTCCTTTTGTGCACCTCATGTAATTGATCCCTCTTCTCCTTTCTCATGAAATTTCCTTGCTTTCATCACACAGCTGGGACTGTTACTGGTTACTACTATATCTGTGCTCCCCAAATTGCCATCCTTCAGTCCCAATACACTTTCCTTTGTCCCTCATGGTAGCTCTTTATCTTTATGTCGCCACCTTTGAATGGACTGATCAAAGTCTGGCTTAAATTCTGCCCTTTGTGGAAGGTTCGAACTTAACTTCCAAATACAGTATTCCCACTATCATTTGATTTCTATTACACATACTAATGACACTTCATAGTGTAATGTTCTTAGCTATTATTATTCTCTGAATGATTAGTGTGTTGGAGTCCTATTGTCTTCAAAGTAAAGCAGGCACTTTGTCACCTTTGTACAACCTAGACTCCACACTAAGTCCATAAAAGTTCTTCCATAAATACCTACCTGTTCATGGCCTGATTAGATCATATGATTTTACTGAAGCTGCTTTACCTTGTAATTATGCTGTATTTATTCCATTATGAAAATGAGTTCTAATTTCTTAACTGAGCAGCGGAGAGACACATCCTGAAAAGTGATCCAGGAACAAACTGGAATATGAGGTGATGGATGCAGAGGGGGCATACACACTGACTTTGAGAGAGAGCGTGGTTGGGTGATGGACACTGGGGAGGGTATGTGCTATGGTGACTGCTGTGAAATGTGTAAGCCTGATGATTCACAGACCTGTAATCCTGGGGTTAATAATACATTATATGTTAATAAAAATAAATAAATAATTTTAAAAAAACTAACTTTGAGCAGCATGCAGTCAAGTAATCTCCCCATGGTTGACCAAAAGATGATGGAGTAATTAAAATTGTTTTCTGCAGAAAAGAGAATTTTACATTCCAAAGACCTCACAGTTCTCTTCCAATCATTGAGAAGGGATGTATGTGTTTCATCCCTGGTGAAGTTGATGAACACTATGGAATCTGTGTTTGAAGTGAGAACATTTATCACCTCATTATATGTATTCGTATTTAATTTTTTAAAATTTGCAATACACTAGTGATTCTACATATTAGCCACTTAGTTTGTAAGTAGCAAGTAATTAATTACTTTGGGTGAGACAGAGCAGGGACTGGACCGGGGTCCCCTCAAACCCAACAGTCAAGTCTGGAGTTCCTGGATAGCTTTGTCACTTGAGCAGCATATCTTCTGGGAAACCTACAACTCGATGCCCTTGAATAGTATATCTTGCAAGAATGGAAGGAAGGATGCCCACAAACAAGAGGGACAAGAAAACTGGTGAAGACTGCACCAAATTAGCCTGCACATAATGGATTCCAATGTTGAACTTCCACCAACTCCTCCCCTTCCTAAAAATCATGCCCAGGTTGGGGGTGGGGGAGACTGAACATGTTAAGGAGACATGGAATGCACGTAGAGAAGCATGTTCTGTCCACTGTGCCTGCACACCCAACCACCCTGCTCCAACATGTTTAGATCTGTCCCCTTTCCTACCTCAGCCCCTTCAAAACTTTCCAGCGTTTGTTCTGAGACTCAGACTGAAGGACATTTTCCCTTTATGCCATCTCCCTTGTGCTAGCACATAAGACCTTATAAAAGCCTTACCTGGAATTCCTGTTTGGCCTCTAGCAAATTTCTATTGCTTGGAAAGCCAAAGGACCCAAGTCAGTAGCATTGGGGTTTCATACCTTTAAATATTTTGTAAATTGATCCTCCTTTGAAAACCTATGGGATAAATGAATTCCATCTACTTCTTGGAAATGTCAGAAAAACATAAACAGGACTGAACAACAGAACGGCCCCATACTCTAGATAAAGATCATGGCGCTGAGAAAATTAGTACTATTTAACCCTTCAAAAACATAAGCAAAACTAATCTTCTTCTAGATTGTCTTCCCAATGAAAGTTTTGAAAGTATACTAAACCGAGTTGAATCCAAGGAAGTAAGTATTCAAAGAAATGTTGAATGATATATGTAATATCTCTATCCAATAACTTTAATATTATTGATGATATAAACACAATTTATATGACTCATGAACCATTGCATGCCAAATAAGATACCATACAAATAGATAAAAATAGGCATTTCATAAGAAATGCAGTGAAAATTTAATCAAAACACAGTAACAAAGACAGAATTGATAATTTTCTTTTTTTTTTGTCTGATTTAGTCAACAGATAATAATAAATAGTAGTCAATAAAATCTAAAGCAATAATATGATTGATTTCTATCTAATATATAAAAGCATAAAAGGGCTGGAAGAAAATGTTTATATAGCACATTTATGTATAGCCTGGAGAAGAGATAGACATTATATTGAATATTAAAAAAAGTAAACTTGCAGAAAAAATAGATTTGAGTCCATGAGATTTATAAACTTTTGCATTACGAAAAACAAGAATAATAAATTTAAAAAGCACCCTAAGAAAGGTATGGATAATATGTAAAAGAGATGAAAGGTGAGTGAACTTAATATCTATTGGAGTTGCTGACAATCAGAGGAAAAGTATTCTAACAGAGTTTGAGGAAAGATCATGAATAGGTAATTGGCAAAATAAATGAGTGTAGTAAATAGACATAAAAAAGTGTGTTCAAAATTCCTAGTATTGAAAACCTGGGTAAGGTCAGAGATTGCCCTCCCACATCTCCAGATACAACTGGAAAAAGGCCCCATGGTCCACCTCTGGTGACACTATCTTATGGCTTCATGGACCTCTGTGGTATCACCTGAGATTATTGTAAGATTCATCTCAATGATAAATATGAGACACTTTATCTACTTAAAAATGTCTTGGAACAACAATGTTCAGAAAAACAGCATTTAATGGTTTCCTAAGATAAAATCCCCAATTTATTTTGTAGTGAAATAACTCCCAAAATTTGGTGATTCAGGAAGTGTATCAGTATATCAATGTTAGTATAACATATTTCTATAGTTGAGAAACCCATTAACACCCACACTTACCCCGCCGCCCCCGACTGCCCTTGCCCATAGGAACTTCGTTTGGAATCAAGAGGAAAGTGTAGACACAAGTTGGATAAAGTTCTCTTGGTCACTGCAAACAATGAGGGCCTTATTGTCTTCTACTGCCCATTGTTTACTTATTATGGGTTGTCTGGTGAGGGTGGGAGCTTCACCCCACACTATTGTCTCCAATAGGCAGGAGTCTAGCACTCAGGTAACTCATGGAATTAAGAAGAGCGCCTTGTTTATTGTACTTTGTTTAATAGTGTTTACAGACAGGGTCTTGTTTTTCTAGGAAACGGCAGTTTATCTCAGCTACTCATCTGTCAGCCAAAGAACTGACCTTCTTTCCCATTCAATAGTCATCAGTCCTTGTGAAGACATGCAAACCAACTCATCAGCTGTGGAATTTCAAACATTGATTTCCACTTCTTATTGTTTATTAATTACTATTTAATTATGTATTTGTTTGTCATTATGTATTTAATTATGTATGTGTTTGTTTGTTTGACCAAATTTTAGTCAGGCCCCTGAACCTTCACCTGGGACCCTCCAACCACTTCATTGTAAAATTCAGTTTTCGCAAGAAACCTGTACCCTTGATACTTAATAACCCTGCATATCTGATCAGGTTCCTCATCCTCTACCCTCTGCCAGGTGATGTCTGATCTTCCTGGTTTGTCTTTACAAGAATCCCCCACCCTCTAGTAATTCCTCTTAGTGCTTTTTTTTTTTTTTTTAAGGTTTATTTATTTATTTGAGAGACAGAGAGATAGAGAGGGAACAGATGGTGAAGAGATGGAGAAGGAGAAGGAGAGAGAGTCTTAAGCAGACTGTGCTGAGTGTGAAGCCCAATGTGGGGCTAAGTCCCTCAACCCAGGATCACGACTCAACCTGAAACCAAGAGTCCATCAGTTAACCTACTGAGCTACCCAGGCACCCTCCTTTTAGGGATTTCTATTTACTGAGTCCTTGGTATAAATTCCCACTTGTTTGCACTTTTTTCAAAATTGAGCCTGGTTTTATATTAATGAATTTTCGCCCCAAGAGCAATAGTCCTGGATAAAATCTATTCTGATCACTTTACTGTCCAACTCTGTTTTTTTTTTTTTGTTTTTTTTTTTTTTTTTTGAGAACTTGCATACACCTCAGCAAACACTGTTTTATGGAAGGAACTCTTCCAGCTCCTGATGATCTACAATTTAATGTTTATGAAATTTACCACAAAGCTTTTTTAAAAACCAGATCAAATCCAGGATTAGCTCAAGAATATATTTTACTGTTTACTTGAAAGGGAAAAAAATGTGCCTAAATGTGGTTTTATAGGCTTAAAGAATTACTTTAAAACATTTGTTGTAAAACATCTCTTTATCCCACTGCTTTGAAATATAGTCTCAGAACAATCTCGTGTCAGCAACAAAAACTTTCTACGAGTCTGCTGAATGTTGAAAACACATGCTTATTTAATGTTATTTTGCAACAGCAACAAAATAAAGCACAAAATCTCAAATAAACTGAGTACATCTTTTTTTCACTTTTTAAATGTGACATATAAAGTGCATTTTTAGAAGAAGCTGCAGTTACTATATTGTGCTTCATTTACATATACATTTTATTTAAACATATTAAATATGTTATATATAACCTTATAGATTCATTACTACATATGGAGTATAAAACATTAATCATATTATTTTATCTTAATTTAAGGAATTAATTGGTAACATTCTTTGACTTATATAATATTATTATTTTTTGAATTTCTGTTGTCTCCACTAAGAGTACAAAAGAACACATTTAATCATAAATCTACAAAATTTCTGAGTTCTCTGAAAAATCGCCTGGAATGGATTTTATATATTTTGATCTGATAAAAATGAATAGTGTCTATTTTTATTAAATACTCCTAGTGAATTATTTGATCATGGGTTTAGAGATGCTATCTTCCTATATATTAAAATTATGAGTACTTTTAGAGGACTGTCTTAGAAAATTGGAAGTCTATGGGTTATACATGAAAACTTAAGCTATGCACAAGGAGCTCAAAAAGTGGGTTCTATGGGCCATTTCAGCAAAACCCAAGGTTATTCTCCCTGACTATTATATTAAATCAAGTTTTTAGAGAAAAATGCTGAGTGAATAGTCAGTAGGCCACATTAAAACATATTTACCTATGAGTTTAATGTAGACTCAGGGAAAAATAAGCCTCAGATAATTGTTTTGGTTATTTATATTTTGAAATCCCTAAGCTACCTCATAGCTGTTATATTTTAAGAATTTTCATTTGAAATATTTGGGTATTTTATTTTCAGTAGAAAGAAAAAAATGGCAAATCCTTGATTAAGTTGAACTCATTTTCTTTCATTAACTTAAGGGTTTAAATGTATTCAATTTATTTGTTGTATTTTTAAAAAGTATTGATGGAATATTTAATATCCTTAAAGAGATGATTATCTTTAATTTCTTAATCTATTTTCTCTCACAAAAATGTTTTACTCACAAGTGCTATGCAAGTCCTCTTTCCATATTTAGTTGAATGATATTTTGTCAATTTATAACTGGTATGTTGGACATGACTAACCCACTGCCCAATTAAAGTGCAACCTTCTCTGACTGGCTCACTCACTCACTGTCACTTTAAATTATATTTAGTGGGGGTATTCTTTCCCTGCCTCTGTAAACTTTCTAGCAGATTCCATTAATTTTTGGTCGATTTTGCTAATAGACTTCATTGGTCACTTTTACCTCATTAACAAAGCTGTCTGTTACTCTATGATTCACAAGACTTTAAGCCCATCTTATGATTCGGCTTCACCCTTACCAGCAAACAAGGTGTATGAGGCCAAGCCCTCTGCTTTCTCCTGTAACCAGTGTCTTCTCTGTAGCTGTTCCCACTTCAGGGTCAAAGTTGACAAAAAGAGCAAAATGGGGGGCATCACAGGTCAAATTGAACTGAATGTCAGGTGGTTCTAGATTGAGCAGAAATAGAGTAACTCCATTGCTCCCAGGTCCTTCTTTTTACAACTGAAAATGCCTGGATATAGCACAACGAACAAGTACACAAACACTCTGAAATTGGGAAGAAGGAGGCCTTTCCAGGGAATTACAGGAAATGAGGTTGACACCATGATGAAGCATCTGGGTTTCTTACAACCTCCTATATCCTGGACAGGACACTGTAGAAGCCTTCAGCCAGGAACCTCCAATAAGTACAGACCAAAAAAACTCCAAGAAAAGCCTATTCCTAAGCACAGGACCAGAGACAGGAGAATGAGTAGAATAAAACTTTCCAGAAATACCCTCCCCATTCTTACTGAATATCAATGGGAAAATGGCAGTTCCTTCTGATTCTCTCAACTCTCTGTGATTTCAGTGAGTTTGAGGGCAGAGAGGATCTTCCATCCCGCCACCTCATTCCATACAAGCAAAGGCAATGCTCCAAGTCCCTTGCACAGTGATGTTCGATAGCTAAGTAGGAAGGTGGCCCCATCTTTTTTCATATGGAAGAATCAGGCAATGGCACTCTGACTTCCCAGACTTGGCAACGCAACAGGGCGGAGTGAAGACCTGCTTAGCGAACTCAGGCAGTCCTCCAATTATTCTGTCACCGTAGTGTTGGCAGAGACCAGCATGAGCTGCTTCTGCACCCGCCTGGTATCCACAAGTCTGAACGTGGCCTTTTAGCATTTGTCTTTGCCGTCACCCATAGTGGCAATGTGACATGTAGGGGACTGAACCTCCAGTCCAATCGTGCAAAGAGTGAGACTAAACATGGTGGCCTAAAGAGGACTGGCTTGCCATCACTCTGCTCCCCACCCTGTTCCCATGTAGCTTAGACCCCCACTCACTGAAGCAGAATAAGATAGTGGGAGGCAACACTAGCTGACATTCGGTTCCGTCCTTCTTTCTATGTTGTTCTTAGGGACCACAAGAAACTGAGCTTCCTCCACCCTCCGGCAACAACAAAACAATGCAAGTAAGCCTTTCATTGGTGCAAGCAAGGACCGGAGGGAAGTGGAGCTAAGCTATCAATTCAAAGTCAGTGAGGCAGTCTGTGTAGGTGACCTACATTAAAGGTGTTACCGTGGACCAGAAAGAAGCCAAACTTCCATTGTACCTGCTTGCAATGAAGCAGTTTGAGTTTGCTTTTCTCTTTAACTCAAGTGTTGTCGCCAAAAATGGGCAAGAATGAATTTCAAAGGGTATACCACAAACGAGAGCTATTTAAAAAAAAAAAAAAAACAAGATTTTAAATAAGCTCCTGAGGCTCATAATATTATATTTAAAATAACCTGGATACAATGGAAAGGTCGGCCATGAATAATTGTATCCTTCTACCCATAATTTGAATGTAATGGAATAACCAACAAACACCGACATCAAGATGAACCAGATGCTGGAATCATTGGATAGCGATTTTAAAACATAAAAATGTTTCAGTAAGAAATGACATGTTCTCTTGAAATAATTAAAAAACAAACAAACAAACAAACAAAAACAACCTCCAGCAAATTTGAAATGAAACCAAAGCAGCAAATGGAAACTTAAAGCTGAAAAATAAAATCACTATAATAGAAAACTGCCTTGATAGTGACTGTGATGCAGTGGGAGAAGCAGAGCACAGCACTGGTGAGCCTGAAGGCTGGCAAGAGAATTTACCCAATATATCCAGGACGTGAAGTCGATTTAAAACATGATCAGAATTTCAGAGACTTTGGAAGAATTAACCAAAGAATTAACTTTCGTGTTATGGAAGCGCAAGGACACGAGGAAAGGAGGAGGATTCAGAAGGCTGTTCTTAGAAATTATGTTTAGAAACTCCTCAAAGTAGGAAAAATGCATGAGCCTATAGATTCTAGAGGCTGAATGAATTCAAATAGGATAAACCCCCAAAATTCATAACAAGATACATCATAATTGAACTTCTGGAGAAAAAAAAAGGGGGGGGTCTTGAAAATAGCCAGAGAAAAACCATCATTGAAAGAAGGGTGGATTTTTGTGTCTGAAACAATGGGGACAGAGGTCCACATTTTGTAAAAGAACTGAAGTGGCTATAGTGATCACACATGATGGATTTTAAAACAAAAATTTTATTAATGACAAAGAGGAACATTTCATAACACCCTAAGTGTCAAGCCATAAAAAATACTACAAATATACATCCACCTAACAACAGGTCTCCAAAAGTACACACAGAATGAAGGGAGAAATAGATAATTAAAAAAATATATTTGGAGACTTCAAAGCCCACTTTCATAACGGACAGACATGAAGACAGAATGTTGATGAAGAAGCAGAAGATTGTGAATGTTTAAAGCAGAATTAGTCGTAATAACCCAAATATAGAAACAACTCAAATGCCCATCAGCTGATGAATCAATGAACAAAATGCAATATGTCCATAACAGGAATCTTTTGGGTGATAAAAATGAATAAAGTCCTAATACTAACTACATCAAGGTTGGATTTGGAAACATTATCTAAGTGAAGTAAGTCACTAACGAAAGGTGATATGTTGTAGCATTCTGCTAATACAGAATGCTCAGAATGGGCAAACCCATAAAGACAGAGTACGATTAGAAGTTGGGAAGTAGGGGCAAGGAGTGGAGGAAATGGGTATGGGGTTCTTTTGGGAGTATTTAATGCTATAAAATAGTGGTAATATTTGAACTACTCTGAACATCCTAAAAATTACTGATGTGTACAAGTGAAAAGGGTAAATTTTAGGGCATGGGAATTATATCTCAATAAAGGTGTTATGAAAAGTAATATAAAATAAAGACACACAAATAAGCACAAGTAAAACTGGGTAAATCTGATTGAGGTCCGTGAGACCAGAGGTCTGGTTGTGCAGAGTCTGGTTATGATATTGTACTGAATGTTATGCTTGTGGGGAAACCGGGTTAAGTATGTATGTACACATACAAAGGGATGTGAATTTATAATTATCTCAAAATAAAAGTTTTAAACAATAAGAACAAAGTAAAAAGAGGAGGGGGATGGTGAGGGTTGGCTGCTTTTTTTTTAAACTAGGTCTCTGCCCACAGAGAAGGCTGTGTCCTGCCTGTCTCTGGGATAGAGAACTGTTTTATCCAAAGATAGCATTCTCACAAAATCTCCCCTTTTGTGAGGTAACAAAGGGCTTCAGCAGTTCTGTGGCAGGTTCTTGGAGATACTTGCTTTACAAACCTGACTCTTGGCCCTTGAGAAGAGGGCTTTTCTCACACTCTCATTGTACACAGTTAGCTTACTTAAAACCAACGTAGGAGAATTTCCATGCTAATATCCACTGTTCACCTGTTAAAAACAGCAAGGCAGGTTTTATTCAAATGAATTCAATAAGGGAAAGGGCCTTCAGGATAAAACTGAGTTCAACTTTGAGTACAGTTAAGGCACCTGGGTGTTGACCGCCAACAAGCAGAGTGAGGGGGTCTGTGCAAAAAGTTCCTGACAGGAGCATCAAGAGTTGAGGGGTTTGTGCTCCATTGGCTCCAAAGGTGTGTGCTCGAGGCAGGCAAGGACTTGGACCCCGAGGGTGGGGATGAGGGGTTTTAGCAGGTATCTATGGAGAGCTGTAAATGGACTCAGGAGTTTTCGTTGAAGTCTGGCCTCGGAGAGGATGGACAGGAAGGCTGAGGTCAGGCCTACTGGAGAAGGCACAGAGGTGCCTGACTCAAGTCTGGTCAAGGAAGGAGTTCTTGTTAAATATAATCATTAAAATTTAAAATTATTCCAGTTTTTCAGGCACTCCAACAATAATATGACTAAAATGAGTAGACTACATTACACTACAAAGGATTTTATTTTTTAATTCTGATTGAAATGATACAAATTCTATTTTTGTTTTGTAATGTGAGAGTCTTGTTTTATGCATGCAATCATACAAAGCTAAAAAGTGTTATAGGTTCATGATGCATTCACTGAGATAAATTTGTAAAATCTCTCTTTTCTATTATAGCTGGGGAGTTTCTCAATTTTTTTCTCCATTTTGCATATATAAACTTGGCCTTTGAGAGTTATTCCAGATTTGGTTGTATTTTTTATACTGAGTGTGCTGGGAATTTCTCTGTATTATTTCTTACAACTAGATGTGAATCTACAATGATCTCAATATAAAAGTTTTAGCCACCACCACAACAACGTACTGTACATAGTACATTGAGGGTGATTAAATGTGTTTGTAGGATTATGGTTCCATAATGACAACAATGATTTTAATCAAACCTTGGAATCTATATGGAGTCAGGACATTGCATTAAGTTTATATTGTTTTTGTATCAAGGTTATGTACAAAGCTCTCCTGAGTTTATTTCCACCCATTTGGTATTTTTACTCTAGGTACAGTAAGAAGAATTTTAAGTAGCATAACATAAAAGGCAATTATATAATGAAAACAAGCAAACAAATGGGAACAACAGAGTTATGTCTGGCTGGGGTCTGTGGACAGGAATTCTGAACGCAAACTGGCTGCATGAGGAAGTTTTTGGGGTGTTGGCTTTGTTCATCCTGTCTGTAGTGTTGATGACACGCATCTTTGCATTTTCAACAAGTCATAGAACTGTATGCCAAAAATGGTAATTTTTCTATATGCAAAATACAACCATCTTCAATAATATTGAAAAAAAAAAGATAGAATGCAAACAAGCAACTGGAGAAGAAGGCCAAAAGAGATAAGCATATCATAAATCTAGGATAATTACTTTGAGTTCTGTATTAAGGGATTGTGTACAAGGTATACACACTGGAATCCAAGAAGTAATTTTTATACTTTAGAACTTTGTGGTAGAAGTAAAGGTCAAATATGCTGTCATTTATCATGGAAAGTTTTCTAACTTTTCCATACCATAATTTATCAAATATTCTAATTAAATTGCTTAGAATATAATTATGTGAAGCATATCTAAGGTCATGCAATTATGGGTATGTGAGAAATATTTTTTATATATCAACAAAGGATTGGAAGCTGTAAATGACAAATCACATGTTCTGGAATAACAACTCCCTTCTATGACTACCATAAATATTATTCTGTTAAATTAAATTAAAACTTTGAGGAAATAAATTTTATGCCCTTGAAATTAAGCTGAATGACTATAAATCATTTAGCAAAGATATTCTTCTATGACTACAGTCTTCCCTTAAGCTAATATGAGAGGGACCATGGATCACCTTTTCCCTGTGTTTTCCTGGACAGGAGTGATAGAATCATGTGGGCAAACGGATGGCTAACATGACAGTTAGTTAAGTACCTGCTTGGCTTCTGACTATCTCCAGCAGAAAGTACTCAAGCATTTCTCTTAGAAAAGGGTAGCTCTCCTCACAGCAGAAATACTCAGATGGAACAACTGTAGCAATTAATCAAAACTTTGCCGAGGAAAAAAGCCACGTGATTCGTCATCTCACACATTTTGGGAATTTCTTTCTGAAAAAAAAGTAGATTTTTATAGTATGAACACTTATGTGTTTTAAGTTGAGATAAAACTGTCCCCTGTATTTGAAATAATTTTTATTTAATATATTAACATGAAAGGAAATACGTGTCTGTTACAATAAATTTAGAATACAGGAAAAAGGGAAAAAGTAAGTTCTTTCCATTCCTTAAACACAGATAATGCCTCTCAATATTTCTGTGTATTAATGTCATAAAACCTTATAATTTGCTATCTTCATTTAAAAATCTAGTGTATTTTACCTCAGTAAATATTTTTATGAAATGGAGTGATAGTGTCCACAAAGTATAACTTCATGATTGAAATTGCAGATTTAGAATTTACAGCTAATATATAAATCCTGCTATTTCTATTAATTAGCTTCAGGTAGTGGCTAAATTAACATTTTAAGGCCTAATTTTTTTTCTATAAAAATGGGAATACCAATAAACTCTTCAAAGCCAACTTGAACTAGCATAAATCCAGGTTTCTTGGCACATGATAACTGCCAAATCATGGTAGATTTGGGTTATCTAATACCCACAGTCTTAGTATCAGAATGAAACAAAAGTAAAGACTCAGTCTGATTCTGAGAGCTTCCATAGGCCAAGCAAATATGAATGTGCATGCATGCACAAGGCAAAATTTTGACCCTCTGTCCTTTCATGTGCTACAATCATAATTTCACATGAAAGATAATATAAATACCTTGCAACCACATTTTTGGCTGTTTTCCTTAGATTCAGCATCAATAAAGAAGAAGTGCTATGACCTGATGTCTAGGTAAGTGCATATGAGAGATAATTTTTTGTGTCAACTAAGCTGGGTTGTGGTGCCCAGATATTTGGTCAAACATTTTTTTGATGTTTCTAAAAGGGTGTTTTGGGGTTGTTGTTGTTTTGTTTTGTTTTGATGGGATCAACATTTAAATCAGTGAGCTTTGAGTAAAGCTGATTACCCTCTGTATTGTGGGTGGGCCTCATCCAATCAGTTGAAGTACTGCCTAGCCCAAAGACTGACTTCCCCTGAGCAAGTAGGAATCCTGCCAGATTTTGGACTTAAACCATTACTCCTTCTTTTTACTTCATCAGCACACTAGATTCCTATTTAAGCTTTCTTTCCTTTCTTATTTGTCTGCGGTCAATTGAGGACATGAAGATATTTTTAATTTGAAATTTTCATTTTTCTCTTACAGAACTCAATGTGGTGGCAGTTGCTCAGCCGTTGGAACTGTGAGCATATGCTGTGTTTCACAAGCCCATTAGTACCCAGAAATCCTGCATCCTGACAGGCTGAAGAGAAGCCTGATATTCCCCAAATAGACCAAAGAACCACCACGTAGAAATCACCTCTACTTTACTGTCTATTACTTTCTGGCACACTGGGTGTACAAAGTGAATGCCTATGCATAATCATATTTAAAATAGGTGACATTAGCAATTACAGTGTTCTAAATGTCACATAGTTCTTTTCTCTTCACTCCACTCCAATCTCCTTTCTTCAGACACCTATTCTCAGAATGTTCTTGTCCTCATAACAATGTGGAAAATAGCTGAGAACCTAGGATGCTGAGAGGTACAAGGGACATTCAAATTTATCCAATTTTACACCTCATTTCACAGTTCGTTGCTGGCATTGGAAAATAAGTCACTGATGGAATTCAGTGTCTAACTTTATTCCTTGGCAAATTATGGAAAATACAGTTTTGTTTAATAAATGAGTTGCCACAAATCTCACATGCACATAGAGAAAATGAAGATTTTGCTGTAACCCTATCTTGACTTACAAGTTTGTTTTCTCCCACAAGTTTAAGGATCAGGCTTACTCCTCTAAAACTAATATATGGCTTAAAGTGAAAATGACTCCAAGTGGTATAGGGTCCTTCAAGGAATTCATCATTGAAAGAATGTAAATTGTGAATGAAAAATAAATGATAGGATTCACTGAAAAAAAAAAGAAGAAGAAGAAGAAGAAGACTTGTAAGGCAGCTTGGAGATCCTGTATGATACTCAGAGAAGAACCTGGATTATCATGAGGTAAGGGGAGGTCTTTGATAGCTTTGGAGAAAGGATACAATGTAATATACATTTGCCTTTCAAGCTGTTGTCTTGCTCTGAGATCTTATAACATATAACCAGTTTGAGATATTTAACAGGAAGTGCTATGGATTTTTTAAAGCAGATGTTATTTCCAGTTGGGAAAAATGAGAAAGACAGGTAGAATGCAAGACTTATACTTGGTTGGCTTTTTCTTTTTCTTCCTTCTTCCCTCCTTTCCTCCCCTCTATTCGTCTGTCCTTCCTTCCTTCCTCTCTTCTCTCTCTCTCTCTCTTCTGAGAGAGAGAATGTGCACAAGAGGAGGAGTTGGGGACAGCAGGGAAGAGGGAGAGGGAGAGAGAATCTTAAGCTTCCTCCAAGCCAAGTGTGGAGCCCAATGCAGGCATTGATCTCATAACCCTGAGATCATGACCTGAGCTAAAATCAGTATCTGGAGGCTTTACTGGCTGAGCCACGCTGGTGTCCCCCAAGACTTACATTTAGCTTTAAAAAAAAAAAGGGACAAAATTATGAAATGTGCAGTATGAATGGAGAACGCATACACTCTGGTTGGAGTGTGGAATGTTCAAGAGATGAAGAAAGAGATAAAAGATTGAGAGTTAAGTCCAGATTACATGGTAGTCTACTAGATAAAAAATAACTTGGTTATGTGTTCTTTGAGTAATTCCTATGGATGGTAGTTATAACATTAAAATTCTAACAGGCAATACTGGGTGTATTTTAGCAATGGTGGTCATTAAATTCTGCACCTCTTTCCACTCCTTTTCTATAATAAGCAAACAAGTACCAAGCTTGATCCACAAATCCCATTTGATATGTCACAAAATATAGCACGACTTAGCTTTCTTTGTAAAAACTTTGGAGACTAAAGTCAAATTATTCTCTGAATTCTTGCTCTCCTATATGTCCCCTTCTTCTGCAAAAGAACATGATCAGGTTGATCTAAATATCAAACTGACTCAAAGCCTTTCAAAACCCCTTGGCTTTATTTTCATCATCAAAGGATTTCTTTCCTGGAGAAGAAAGCAAGACAGCCTATTGATTACTAACTGTACTTTCTTAAGAGAATACCGGCTACTAGCATATTTCTGTAATAAGCAAGTAAAGGTTGATCCTTAATAAATACTTATTTTAAAAATGTAAGGTAAAGATATTAAAATAAGTTGAAAGAGGACAAGAACACCATGGTCTATGCTTGGATTTGCCTATTCACTGATGCCAAGGTTTTTTAGGGCTCTATGTTGCATGTAATGTTATATTTTAAAAATGTTGAAATTTTGCAAAATCAGTATTTGCCCTGTGCATCTTTACCAATATGAAAAGTTGCTTCTAGAGAACTAAATCTGTCCCATGCATCCCAAAATAATAAAATTATAGAATGAGGTTACACCAGAATAATATTTTTTTTTCTTCAGTTGACGTCAGAATCACATTCTGAGTTTTTTTGAGAGCCAAGCAAATAAGCAAGCACACACACACACACAATTTGATAGTTTTGTGGGTTTCCTCTAATCGAAGAGCGAAACAGTACATTAGGAAAGTCAAATTCTTTCCTAGCATTAAGCTAAAAATACCTTAGTTTAGCTCAATTTTTTTTAAAGATTTTATTCATTTATTTGACATAGAGAGAGAGAGGTCACAAGTAGGAAAGCAGAGAGAGGGGGGAAAGCAGGCACACTGAGCAGAGAGCTCAATGTGGGGCTTGATCCTAGGACCCTGAGATCATGACCTGAGCCAAAGGCAGAGGCTTAAGCCCCTGAGCCACCCAGGTCCCCCCAGCTCAAGGATTCCTAAAATAGGGCTTATTGGGGTAATTTTGCTTTGTACAGTACCATGCTTGGTGTGATCTCTAATTTAGCTTCCAATTATGAAAGAATGATTTTTCAATGCATATTTCCATCTATTTATTTCTGTTTCAGTTCTCTGGATACAATATCCACTGTGCCATATGCAGATTTT